>NC_080034.1:53302282-53611259 GCF_030020395.1 Manis pentadactyla
TGTGTACATGGAGGGTTTTCTATGGAAAAAAACCCACATAAATAAATATACAAGAATCCCAAATGTCATTTTCCAAATGCATTAGGGGAGAAGTCATAGAAAAAAATAACAGATATTTTTGTGGCAACTACTGGTGAAAACAAGGTCTAGGATGTGATCTTGGGAGTAGGTGGCTGGTATGGAAGGAGGAAAAGATTGCTTCATAGAGAAGATCAAGCATCTGATGGATAGGTACGGGCTGAGACACTCATAAAGATGGTGAACTTGTCAAAATGGGACAGGACCGAATGGAAAGGATACCAGTGAGCCAGGAATTAATGCCTTAAAAGAATGGCAGCAGGAATGGTGCAGGGGTTTTCAGGTGGTGGCTGGGAGAAAAGGAGGAGTGCTTGGTGGTGTGTCACAATGGCGTGAACATCAAAAGAAAGCAGTGTCACCGAGCCATGAGAGTTTGAAGATAGGGTGCTGCCTATGCAACGTTGTACAGCAAAGCTCTACAACGGGGGTAGACGAGTTCAAGGATGGAGGGATTGGTTCAGACCAGGGGGAGCAGCACTCCAATCCTCCTGAGTATGGAGAGGGGCAGAAAATCGGTGTTTAGGCTCTGTGGCCTCAATCTACCCAAGTGGGAGGCAAGTTTATCTCCTGAGAATGTGGAAGGTGGGATAGTTGTTGGATGAGAACTTAAGGTTTGGAATTAACATTAATGAGAATGAGGAAACATTCTGACAAGTAGGAGGTTGTCCAATCCTTCCGAGGTAGACAATGAACCATTTGCTGTGACATCAGATAGACACTGTGATGGTTAATTTTATGTGTCAACTTGATGGTACTTTGGGATGCTCAGGTAGGTGGTTAGTTACACAGAATTTCTGGATGTGTCTGTAAGGAAGGCTGTTTCCAGGAGAGATTAGTGGTGGACTCAGTAGATTGCCCTCCCAACGTGAGTGGGGATCATCCAATCCGCTGAGGGCCTGAATAAAACGAAAAAGCAAGAAGGTGGAGGGAGGTAGAATTAGCTGTGTGATTGCACGAGCTGGGACATCCGTCATCTCTGGCCCTCAGAGCTCCTGGTCCTGGGCCTTCAGTCCTGGACTGGAGTCTACATCATTGGCTCTCCAGCTCTCAGGTCTTCAGACTACACAGCCAGCTTTCCTGGGTCTGCAGCTTGCAGACAGTAGATAGTAGGGATTCTCAGCCTCCATAATAATATGAGTCTCTGCCTTACAGTAAGTCTCTTCATATATAAATACATGTCTCCTGTTGGTTCTGTTTCTCTGCAGAACCCTGATGAATACAAACACCATGGCTATAGAGCTTTTCTATCGCAGGGCTCAGCTGCCTAGGATTAGGAACAAACAAACTGAACTGTGGAATCAATCCAAGTTTACTTTCCACCAGCAAAGTAGGTTGGAGAGATAGGGATACAAATGAATCCAGGGAGATCATGTGAGTAGTTTAAGTGATTCTCTATGGGGCTCCAAGAGTGGGGATGAAAGTAAGTCCCAGGGAGGGGTAGGCTCAGTGTGGGTGTAAGGCTCCCTGCCCTAGAAGAGTGGACTTTCACAAATTTTTGAATGTTTACCTTCTAGGGGGGTTTTTGAGAAACCAGGTATCTGCTCTAACAGTTTTAAGTTAACAACCAAAATTTGTCACCTTAAATTTAAATAGTGGCAAAGAATGTATAGTATATTGTAAATATTTATAGCTTAAAATAAAGTAGTTATATTTCTGATATAAATGCATCCAATTTAAATGCCACACTGCCTTGATAGCTGCCAGCATAGGTGCTCTTTAACAAAGGGATTTTTTTCAACTTTTCTTTTATCCCTTTTCGAATATTCATTTCATTCTCCCCAAAGAATTTTTTCCCATTTTAGATTCTTGTGCTAGAAAGACTTTTATTATTGATCCTATAATATTTTCTCACAACAAAAATATTTACATAAATTGAAATATTTACGTAAGTCTTATTTTGATTTTAAAATGTTTCCTCTGAAGAGTAAGCTGGGAAAGTTCACCTGGACTGCATGATCATTACACTGAAGCGTCACTGATGAACACCGCCTACCCCATGCCCTTCTTTGGTAAAGTGGCAGAAGGATGCTTGTGAAAGGTGGGTGTGGAAAGAAGGGCAGTGTGACGCAGGGGCACCATTCTGAATGCCTTCATTTTAGAAGCAAGTGCTAATTCTCTCACCCCATGATACAGGCAGGCATCCCTGTCCTCACCAGGGCCCTGGGGGGGTGGAGTGTGCTTTTCCACTCATGGCCTTGGGCTTGGCTTACTGCCTGCAGCGCACATACGTGAGCAGAGACCTGAAAAGTACTTGTGCAGTTTGGTTTGCCTGAGAAAACTATGCACCAAGTGGCTGCTGCCCTCCAACGGGGCTCCAAATAAGGTACAGAATTAAGCTGGTCCAGCCAGGGCCCACTGCATAGTTGCAGGGCTCATTGAAAAATGAAAATGTGGGGCATCAGGACTGATTTCATCTTTCCTATGACTCACCACCTCAACCCACGGTGGGGAGGCAAACTCTAAAGGGTACCAACCTCCATTCTGGGACCTGGACCCTGTCCAGGCCCCCAGAGTGGGGGCAGAGGTCAGCAGCAGTTGCTGGACAGGGATGGGGAGCTGAAGGCTAAGTGACTATGCTGGAGGGCAGGGAGTTGGGGAAGGCAGTACCGTGTGTGAACTGAGGCTCAAGGGCCCTGGTGCATGTGCCATGGTACCATCAGACTTCATTCCCAAACACCAGGACCATCTCAGAGCATTAAAGCCCAAGTGCAGGGCACTTCTGAGTGCAGGGTGCTGTGTGACAGCACTGATCACACAGCATGGAACCAGCACTGGCTCAGCAAACTGCCGACCTGCAGCCTCAATAGGAATACCTCAACTCACAGTTGCCATGAGAACAAAAAATCGGTTTAAGTCACTATGTTTGGGGTGGTTTGTCCTGCAGCATTATTGTGGCCACAGTTGAATGACACAAGTTATGTTCTCATGGAAGCTCAGGATCTAAAATACAGTTTCCCTAAAACCACCATGCCCATTTACCCCTTGGAAAGTCCCTGCACACTCCCAAGGATCCATGTAGCCCAGTGTGAGGTCTGCTGGCCTAGAGATCAAAGGTCATTTGGGGTGGGAGGGAGCATGCGAGACAGCTAAAGGGGAGAGGGCTGGTCAGCAAGTGGGTCCTGCAGCTGGTGATGAACATGGTAGAGCAAGTCTGGGATGGCTGTGCGAGAGGACAGAGGGCTGAGATATGGAAGCATGGAAAGGACTTAACACAATACCCGGCACTTTGTAAGCACTCCATAAACATTAGCTATTTATTATGCAAGACGATGGGGGTTAGGTGTCTTAGGTACCTGTAGCGGTTTCCTGTGGCTGTTGCAACAGATTACCAAAAGCTGGGTGGCTTAAGACAGAAAATTACTGTTTCACAGTGCTGGAGCCTAGAGGTCCAAAATCAAAGTGTGTCAAAGGACTGTGCTTCCTCTGGGTGCTCTAGGGAAGAACCTGGAGAACAATCCCAAATGAGTAGTCTAAAGTCACAGTTATTGAAACTGGAAAAAGAAGAACAAATGAAGCCCAAAGTCAGAAGAAGGAGGGACATAATAAAGATCATAGAAGAAATTAATAAAATTGAGAAGAATAAAACAATAGAAAAAATTAAGGAAACCAAGAGCTGGTTCTTTGAGAAAATATAGATAAACAAAATAGATAAACACCTAGCCAGACTTAATTAAGAAAAAATGGAATCTGCACACATAAACAGAATTAGAAATGAGAAAGGAAAAATCACGATGGACACCACAGAAATACAGAGCATTATTAGAGAATACTATGAAAATCTATATGCTAAGAAACTGGATAACCTAGAAGAAATGGACAACTTCCTAGGAAAATACAACCTTCTAAGACTGACAAAGGAAGAAACAGAAAATCTAAACAGACCAATTACCAGCAACAAAATTGAATCAGTAATCAAAAAACTACCCAAGAACAAAACCAACAGCCAGATGGATTTACTGATGAATTTTATCAGACATATAGAGAAGACATAATACCCATTATCCTTAAAGTTTCCCAAAAAATAGAAGAGGAGGGAAAACTCCCAAACTCATTCTATGAGGCCAACATCACTCTAACACAAAAATCAGGCAAAGACACCACAAAAAAAGAAAATTACTATCCCTGACGAACATAGATGCAAAAAAATACTCAACAAAATATTAGCAAACCGAATTCAAAAATACATCAAAAGGATCATACACCATGATCAAGTGGGATTCATCCCAGTAATGCAAGGATGGTTTAACATTCGAAAATCTGTCAACATCATCCACCACATCAACAGAAAGGACAAAAATCACATGGTCACTTCCATAGATGCTGAAAAAGCATTTGACAAAATTCAACATCCATTCATGATAAAAACTCTCAACAAAATGGTTATAGAGGGCAAGTACCTCAACATAATAAAGGCCATATATGACAAACCCACAGCCAACATCATACTTAACAGCGAGAAGCTGAAAGCTTTTCCTCTAAGATTGGGAGCAAGACAAGGATGCCCACTCTCCCCACTTTTATTCAACATAGTTCTGGAGGTCCTAGCCACGGCAATCAGACGACACAAAGAAATAAAAGGCATCCATCCAGATTGGTAAGGAAGAAGTCAAACTGTCACTGTTGGCAGATGACATGATACTATACATAAAAAACCCTAAAGAATCCACTCCAAAACTACTAGAACTAATATCTGAATTCAGCAAAGTTGCAGGATACAAAATTAATACACAGAAATCTTTTGCTTTCCTATGCATTAATTATGAACTAGCAGAAAGAGAAATCAGAAAACAATTCCATTCACAATTGCATCAAAAAGAATAAGACACCTAGGAATAAACCTAACCAAAGATATGAAAGACCTATGTCCTGAAAACTACAAGACACTGCTAATAGAAATTAAACAGACTACTAATAAGTGGAAATTCATCCCATGCTCATGGGTAGGAAAAATTAATATTGTTAAAATGGCCATACTGCCTAAAGCCATCTACAAATTCAATGTAATCCCTATCAAATACTTACAGCATTCTTCAACAAACTGGAACAAATAATTCTAAAATTCATATGGAACCACAAAAGACCCCGAATAGCCAAAGCAATCCTGAGAAGGAAGAATAAAGCAGGGGGGATCTTGCTTCCCAACTTCAAGCTCTACTACAAAGCCACAGTAATCAAGATAATTTGGTACTGGCACAAGAAAAGACCCATAGACCAGTGGAAGAGAATAGAGAGTCCAGATATTTACCCAAACATATGTGGTCAATTAATATATGATAAAGGAGCCATGGATATACAGTGGGGAAATGACACCATCCTCAACAGCTGGTGTTGGCAAAACTGGACACCTACATGTAAGAGAATGAAACTGGATTACTGTCTAACTCCATACACAAAAGTAAACTCAAAATGGACCAAAGACCTGAATGTAAGTCATGAAACCATAAAACTCTTAGAAGAAATTATAGGCAAAACTCTCTTGACTATAAACATGAGCAACTTCTTTATGAATGTATCTCTTCAGGCAAGAGAAACAAAAGCAAAAATCAACAAGTGGGAGGGACTATGTCAAACTAAAAACTTCTGTACAGCAAAGGATACCATCAGTAGAACAAAAGGGCATCCTATAGTATAGGAGAATATATTCAAAAATGACATATACAATAAGGCATTGACATCCAAAATATACGAAGAGCTTATGCACCTCAACAAACAAATAGCAAATAACCTGATTAAAAAATGGGCAGAGGATCTGAACAGACAGTTCTCTAAAGAAGAAATTGAGATGGCACATGAAAAGATGCTCCAATTGCTGATCATCAAAGAAATGCAAATTAAAACCACAATGACATATCACCTCACACCAGTTAGGATGGCCAACATCCAAAAGATAAACCACAACAAATGTTGGCGAGGTTGTGGAGAAAGGGGAACCCTCTTACACTACTGGTGGGTATGTAAACTAGTTCAACCATTGTGGAAAGCAGTATGGAGGTTCCTCAAAAAGCTCAAAATAGAAATACCATTTGACCCAGAAATTCCACTCCTAGGAATTTACCCTAAGAAGGCAGCAGCCCAGTTTGAAAAAGACAGATGCACCCCTACGTTTATCGCAGCACTATTTACAATAGCCAAGAAATGGAAACAACCTAAGTGTCCATGGGTAGATGAATGGATAAAGATGTCATACATATACACAATGGAGAATTATTCAGCCATAAGAAGTAAACAAATCCTACCATTTGCAACAACATGGATGGAGCTAGAGGATATTATGCTCAGTGAAATAATCCAGGTGGAGAAAGACAAGTATGAAATGATTTCACTCATCTGTAGAGTATAAGAACAAAGAAAAACTGAAGGAACAAAACAGCAGCAGACTCACAGAACCTAAGAAAAGACTAACAGTTACCAAAGGGAAAGGAGCTGGGGATGATGGGTGGGAAGGCAGGGATAATGGGAAAAAGGGGCATCATGATTAGCACACATAATGTAGTGGGGGTGCACAGGGAAGGCAGTATAGCACAGAGAAGACAAGTAGTGATTCTACAGCATCTTACTACACTGATGGACATTACTACAGTTATGGGGTATGTGGTGGGGACTTGATAATGGCAGGAATCTAGTAACCACAATGTTCATGTGAGTGTATTTTAATGATACCAAAATAAAAAAATAAAAATATATTCTTAAAAAAATAAATAAAAAATACACAAATAAAATAAAATGTACCAATCAGAGATAGCTCTGGCTGAGCTGCTGGCAGCAGGTGAGATATACCAGGCTGCCTGGCAGAGAGAAACCTCTATACACTCAGACACTCAGTTTGCAGAGACTTCATTCATTTGAACGACCTGTAGTTACTGCTGCCAAATTTGCCCGGGTAAGATGCCATGAAATGAAGAGCAGTCAAGGGGGTGATTTCATGTTTAAAAAGTGATTCTGAGCATACTTGCAGCCACTGAATAAAGGATGGTCCTCCAAATCCTGGAATCCCTTCATATATGTGGGGATCATCAATAAAATACACCGAGTAAGACAGTGAATGTAGTTTAGGGAAAAGCAAGAAGCAGTTTATAAGGTTGAGAGCCTATCAGGCAAGGACACTGATTCCTGTGAAACTCTAGTCACATTCTTCCAAAGCCAACATTCACACTTGCCAGATACCTGCGTCTAGCCAAACAGGAGGGTAGTTCCCCTGTGGGGTTCATGAGAGCTTAACATGCCCTGTCTGGCAGCCGAGGGAAGGAGAACCTCCCTCTGGTTGGGAATCATCTTCACGGGCACTGAACCACAGCTAGGAGAGGCCCCTTCTCTTGGGCGCTTCAGAAATGAGCACACAGACAGAATCCAGCACTTTGGGCTGGGAATTTCCATAGCAACACATTCCTGATCTAACCCTTCTTGGTGTAAAACTTCCAAACCAGACCTTTAAGTAGAACTGTGAGGTGGAGAATGTGTTTATTACAGACAGGCATTCAGTCTTGCCTTTCTCTCTTCTCAAATCCTACTAAGCTCCTGCACTGGCCCCAGACACATCCACATGCATGCAAATACCCATGTGTCTTAATGGAGAAACTTCTTCTGTGCCTCTATTTCCCAGGGCAGACAGCTTTATCCCAAGAGGCCTCATCTGTTGTGCAAAGAGAATTACCAGAGTCAGTGTTTGTAAACACAGTAGCCATTTACAAAGTAAAACAGGAAAGTAATTTCTTCCCCCAAATATGTCCCTGGATCTGTCAGAAGAGAAGACTCCATCTCTGTGTTTCTTCCATCCCTAAGCTTCCTTGACAGTGAATCCTGGAATCCAACCTGTGCTCAGACAAACCAACAGCTGTTGCTGAACTGGTGGGAGGTGCTGGTACCAGGGGTGGTCTTGAACTGCATGGTGAGAGTATAAAGCCTGGGGTGTCCATGGAGTGGGAGAATCGATCAGTTAAAGGGACAAACCTGGCTAAAGTGTGGGGAAAAGTGCATCTGGCAATTCTAGAATTCACCAGCATATAAAGAAAGGAATATCTAGATTCTGGATCTTGAAGTTAGCATGAATCCGAATCATCTGTAAGGTTTATTAAAACACTAACTGCTGGACCCACTCTCCAGAGTTTCTGAATCAGTAGACCAGAGATGAGTTTGGAAGATTTGGGTTCCTAGCAAGTTCCCAAGTGATGCTCATGAGGATCCATACCACTCCTTAGGAGCTGATGGGCTAGATCTCCCAATGCCTGCTTTGTACTTTCTGTCCTAAGACAGCCCTGGGTGTGCTCAGGGAGGGAAGCTGATCAGGGTGCTAATGTCAAGTTCTGTTTCCTATTCATGTAATCCTCTCAGCAATCCCGTAAAATAGGCATCATCCCCCGCCGCCATCTTTCTGATGAGGAAAGGTTTGAGAGGTTATTTTTCAAGTGCACAGAGCTTGTATCTATCAGAGTCTGATTTAATTGATGGGAGGGTGGATGGAGGGGGGCAAATATCAGACTGTTGATAGCTCTCAGGTGTTTAAAATGTGCAGCAGAAGTGGAGAGCCACTGGCTTGGGACTTTCCCTTTGAACAGCTGCCTAAATTGACCGTACATTGTGCAGATTCTTCCCCAGGATCTACAGTGGAATGTGAGTTTCCAAAGTTATCTTTCTGAAATTGAATTTGTTTCCATGGTCTAGGATTAGAGGAAATGCTGGGGAAGGAAGACATTGGTGGGCAAAAAGCTTCAGGACAAGCTGTTTTTAAAATGAAGAATTTGGATGTCATTCCAGGTTGCTAACTTCTTTTAGTTCTCTTGAGGCAGTAGACTCAAGTTCTAGAACCATCACATTTAGAAGCATGATCGGTCATCATTACCTCACACGCAGGTATGACCTGGCCAAGGGTATAACTCATCTTTTTACCCACTGTATCAACCATGACCTCTGCAGGAAACAAATGGCCCACTCAAATTAAGATAATCTAAACACTGAGTGATCTGTGTACAAAGCTGGGGGCAAGTTGGGAAACCACAGGAGATAATGCAGTCCCCAGAAGGAGAGAACCATATAGAGAAGAATGATGACCTTTTGTCAAGGTCAGCCTGAACCTACTCCAGAAGAAGGGAGCCAGCAGAATAAGTATCTCAACCCAATGGTGTGCTGCTCAGTGTTTAATTGCTCTCTCTCCAGGAAATTTTCTTTTTTTAATTTGTAGCCTCTGCCCATTTTCCTACAAATACCGTTCCCATGGCCCATATCAAGCTACTAAAGTGAGGTCACTGGATGCAGAATTGCCAAGAGATGTGCACAATCAACTCTTATGAGCTGATACAAGCAGGCTCCAGCCCACCACTCCTCTCCCCTCACCCCAATCTCCTGCCTGATCTCCCCACTAATCACACCCAGCTGGAAGCCAGAGGGGAGAGGGGTGGGCACGAGGTAGATCATATAGACAGCCGCTCAGTCTGCCAGGATGGAACAGCCTCAAGAGGAGGAGGAGGAGGAAGGGGAGGGGGAGGAGAGCTTCACAGGTGCCCCAGGGGAAGCGTCTTGGCCTTTTCCTTTTAAAGCATCCCATTCTTTCTAGGTCCCTCCTTGTCTTCACCCCTTATTGCGTATCCTCACCCACCTGCCCCCCTTTCAGAGCATAGACCAACAAGCAACGTCCAGACCTCCTGTGATGGGCCCTCCCAACTGGACTTTGGGTTGAACTTTACACAAGCACACTGCTCTATGGCTGTCTTATTCTCTAAGCCCTTTGGAATATTTAGTGAGTAATGATGCTGCTGCTCTGTAGAGAAGGAAGCTGACCCTCAGTGACCCACAGTTTTTGTCTTGTCTAAGCCCATCCAACACATTAGCAGGAGTTCCAGAACTGAACCCACAGTTCCTGAGTCATGGCCCAGTGACAAGCCCCATTGCATCATGTGGCTCTTTGTGGCTATAAAAAGATCCACTTCCTGAGACAGCCTACTCCAGGGTTTGCTGAGATAGGCTTGGTGCAGGGCGTTGTGCATGCACCTTAACTGAGCACTGCATTACCAGCCACCTGCCTGGCGGAGCAACTCTCCAGCAGAGAGGAGGTAGGGGAATACCTCAAGGAGAAGTTTCTGGAGGCAGCCTTTTATCTTGGATGGCCCAAGGTCAGATCCATACACAACAGTTACTGAGGCTGTATGGTAGCTGGATCGCCCACAAGTTGAGAAAAATCTCTTCCTCTGTTGCATAACTATAGCAGGTGCCAATTTTCTTGATGTAAATATTCTTCCTGTGGCATATTTCCAGCTACCAACATGAGGTCACTGGAAACAGAATTGAGAGGTGATGTGCACAGTCAGCTCAAGCCCACCACTGCCCTAACTTCACCGCCCCAGCCTGCCCCCATCTCTGGCCAAGGGCCATCAGCTTCTACTTGTACTGAATTTTCCATCCAGATCTTGTTGTGTGTGATGCCCATCCCAAATGAGTCTGGATTCTGATGTCCTGGTGGACAAAGTGGGCTTGGGTGTTACCTTTGCAAAGTCATGTCTGGAAATACATGCAGGTTTAACACACATCTGCTCTTCAGCCTAGAGGTTAAGGACAGGACATTGCCTGGGTTTTTTTTTAATTTTGGTATCATTAATCTACAATTACATGAGAAACATTATGTTTAATAGACTCCCCCCTTCACCAAGTACACCCTACATACCCCATTGGTCACTGTCCATCAGTGTAGTAAGATGCTGAAGAATCACTACTTATCTTCTCTGTGTTGTACAGACCTCCCTGTGCCACACCCCACATTATACATGCTAATCATAAGGCCCCCTTTCTTCTCCCCCCTTCTCCCTCCCTTCCCACCCATCCTCCCCAGTCCCTTTCCCTTTGGTAACTGTTAGTCTATTCTTGGATTCTGTGATTCTGCTGCTGTTTTGTTCCTTCAGTTTTTCCTATGTTCTTATATTCCACATATGAGTGAAATCATTTGGTATTTGTATTTCTCTGCCTGGCTTATTTCACTGAGCATAATACCCTCTAGCTCCATCCATGTTGTTGCAAATGGTAGGATTTGTTTTCTTCTTATTGCTGAATAATATTTCACTGTGCATATGTACCACCTCTTCTTTACCCATTCATATACTGATGGACACTTAGATTGCTTCCATTTCTTGGCTATTGTAAATAGTGCTGGGATAAACATAGGGGTGCATCTGTCTTTTTCAAACTGGGCTGCTACATTCTTAGGGTAAATTCCTAGAAGTGGGATTCCTGGGTCAAATGGTATTTCTATTTTGAGCTTTTTGAGGAACCTCCGTACTGCTTTCCACAATGGCTGAACTACTTTACATTCCCACTAGCAGTGTAGGAGGGTTCCCCGTTCTTCACAACCTTGCCATCATTTGTTGTTGTTTGTCTTTTTGATGGTGGCGATCCGTACTTGTGTGAGGTGATATGTCATTGTGGTTTTGATTTGCACTTTTCTGATGACAAGTGATGTGGAGCATCTTTTCATGTGTCTGTTGGCCATCTGAATGTCTTCTTTGGAGAACTCTCTGTTCTGCTCCTCTGCCCAATTTTTAATTGGATTATTCACTTTTTGTTTGTTGAGGTGCATGAGCTCTTTATATAATTTGTATGTCAACCCTTTAACAGATCTGTCATTTATAATTATATTCTCCCATACTGTAGGATGCCTTTTTGTTCTATTGATGGTGTCCTTTGCTATACAGAAGCTTTTCAGCTTGATATAGTCCCACTTGTTCATTTTTGCTTTTGTTTCCCTTGCCCTGGGAGATATGGTTGTGAAGAAGTCACTCATGTTTATGTCCATGAGATTTTTGCCTACATTTTTTTCTAAGAGTTTTATGGTTTCATGACTTACATTCAGGTCTTTGATCCATTTTGAATTTACTTTTGTGTATGGGGTTAGACAATGATCTAGTTTCATTCTCTTACATGTAGCTGTCTAGTTTTGCCAACAAAAGCTGTTGAAGAGACTGTCATTTCCCCATTGTATGTCCATGGCTTCTTTATTGTATATTAATTGACCACATATGTTTGGGTTAATGTCTGGAGACTCTATTCTGTTCCACTGGTCTGTGGGTGTGTTCTTGTGCCAGTACTAAATTGTCTTGATTACTGTGGCTTTGTAGTAGAGCTTCAAATTGGGGAGCAAGATCCCCCCCACTTTATTCTTTCTTCTCAGGATTGCTTTGGCTATTCTGGGTCTTTGGTGGTTCTATACGAATTTTAGAACTATTTGTTCCAGTTCATTGAAGAATGCTGTTGGTACTTTGATAGGGATTGCATTGAATATGTATATTGCTTTGGGCAGGATGGCCATTTTGACAATACTAATTCTTTCTAGCTAAGAGTATGGGATGAGTTTCCATTTGTTAGTGTCCTCTTTAATTTCTCCTTAGAGTGTGTTGTAATTTTCGGGGTATAGGTCTTTCACTTCCTTGGTTAGGTTTATTCCTAGGTATTTTATTCTTTTTGATGCAATTGTGAATGGAATAGTTTTCCTGATTTCTCTTTCTATTAGTTCATTGTTAGTGTATAGGAAAGCCACAGATGTCTGTGTATTAATTATGTATCCTGCAACTTTGCTGTATTCCAATATTAGTTCTAGTAGTTTTATAGGATTCTTTAGGGTTTTTTATGTACAATATCATGTCATCTGCAAATCGTGACAGCTTGACTTCTTCTTTACCAATCTGGATTCCTTGTATTTCTTTGTTTTGTCTAATTGCTGTGGCTAGGACCTCCAGTACTACGTTGAATAACAGTGGGGAGATTGGGCATCCCTGTCTTGTTCCCGATCATAGAGGAAAAGCTTTCAGCTTCTCGCTGTTCAATATGATGTTGGCTGTGGGTTTATCATATGTGGGCTTTATTATGTAGGTACCTGCCCTCTATACCCATTTTGTTGAGAATTTTTATCATGAATGGATGTTGAATTTTGTCGAATGCTTTTTCAGTGTCTATGGAAATGATCATGTGATTTTTGTCCTTCTTTCTGTTTATGTGGTTGATGATGTTGATGGATTTTCAAATGTTGTACCATCTTTGCATCCCTGGGATTAATCCCACTTGGTCCTGGTGGTTTTGATGTGTTTTTGAATTCAGTTTCTAATATTTTGTTGAGTATTTTTGCATCTATGTTCATCAGGGATATTGCTCTGTAATTTTCTTTTTTGGTGGGGTCTTTGCCTGGTTTTGGTATTAGGGTGATGCTGGCTTCATAGAATGAGTTTGGAAGTATTCCCTCCTCTTTTATTTTTTGGAAAACTTTAAGGATAATGGGTATTATGTCTTCTCTTAATGTATCATAAAATTCATCAGTAAATCCATATGGCCCGGGGGTTTTCCTCTTGGGTAGTTTTTTGATTACCACTTTAATTTTGTTGCTGGTAATTGGTCTGTTTAGATTTTCTGTTTCTTCCTTGGTCAGTCTTGGAAGGTTGTATTTTTCTAGCAAGTTATCCGTTTCTTCTAGGTTTTCCAGCTTGTTAGCATATAGTTTTTTGTAGTATTCTCTAATAATTTTTTATATTTCTGTGGGGTCCATTGTGATTTTTCCTTTCTTATTTATGATTCTGTTGATGTGTGTAGATTCTCTTTTTCTCTTAATAAGTCTAGCTAGGGGCTTATCTATTTTGTTTATTTTCTCAAAGAACCAGCTCTTGGTTTCATTGATTTTTTCTATTGTTTTATTCTTCTCAATTTTATTTATTTCTTCTCTTATCTTTATTGTTTCCCTCCTTTTGCTGAGTGAGTGGTGTGTTGAAGTCTCCTAAAATGAGTGCATTGCATTCTATTTCCTCCTTTAATTCTGTTAGTATTTGTTTCACGTATGCTGGTGCCCCTGTATTGGGTGCATATATATTTATAATGGTTATATCCTCTTGTTGGATTGACCCCTTTATCATTATGTAATGTCCTTCTTTATCTCTTGTGACTTTCTTTGTTTTGAAGTCTATTTTGGCTGATACTAGTACTGCAACACCTGCTTTTTTCTCCCTGTTGTTTGCATGAAATATCTTTTTCTATCCCTTGACTTTTAGTCTGTGCATGTCTTTGGGTTTGAGGTAAGTCTCTTGTAAGCAGCATATAGATGTGTCTTACTTTTTTATCCATTTTATTACTCTGTGTCTTTTAATTGGTGCATTCAGTCCATTGCCTGGGTTTTAATCCTTGTCTCTCTATTGACTATTTTTGCAACCTCAGGCATTTACTTAACTTCTCTGTACCTTAGTTTCCCCATTTAACTAATGGGAATAATAATAATTCAGATCTTGCAGGTGGTTATGAGGGTTAAATTATTTAGAAGATATAAAGCACTTTTAAATAGTGCCTGGTATAGTAAGCCCCCAATAAATGCCATATGATTATTACTACATATCAATGGATGAAAGGAGCTCCTGTGAAAACATGGAGAAGGGAAGGGTCAGTTTGCATTTAGATCATTTTCAGGTATAGCAAGGATCAGGAAGAGTCGTACAGAATGATTGGTTCTCATTTCTGGAGAAGGTTCTTGAGGACATTTAGTCTGATCTCCAGCCCAATGGCGAAATCCCTTCTGCTACACCAGTTCCTGTGGAACATCTCCAGCAACAGGAATGCTCTTTTTAAGGCTACTTCTTCCACTGTTATCCCTGCCCCCAATTCTGATCAAAAGCAGCCTCCCAACAATGCACATGACATTGGTCTAGTTGGTCCTGCAGGAACCACATGGAAAAGTTTGATCCCTCTTCTATCTAAAGAGAAATAAGCTGGCATTCATGGATTACCAGCAACAGTAATTAACTCTGTTCACCCACACTAACCATGTTAGTGCCCGGAGTGGACTGACCCATGGCAACACTGGCACTCTGAGGATCTCAACACTCAAAACTGAGACAGGGACTATGGGCTTAGACAGAGTAGGGTGAGGGCCTCCAGAAAAAGCAATTCAAGATATTTACAGTCAAAGCAATGTAACAATGTAAATTCCCTATTGAAACTCTGTGTTCAGCATTATGCAAAGTCAAGGTCCCACTAATTCTCTAGGGTAAAGATACCAGACTAGGAATATAGACACCTTCGGTGAGATCAGTTTAAGCTCAAAAGGCCAGGAGCAACTTGGCCTGGAATGTTTGAGTGTTCCGCAAGGGTATCTAAGCATAACCCGTGACTTCACTGTAACAGTCCTAGCAAACAGACAATAACCCAGCCCACCTTGAGGGCAAGACAGGTGGTACAACTCCACATCCTAAGCCCTCAATTCCCCAAAATCCTCAACTGCCTATAAATCCCCTAGACAATGCACCACGCTGGGCTCTCTCATCCCCTCCTGGTGTGAGCCAGGAGCCCTTTCCTCTCACTTTATTTCTAAATAAAAGCCTCTCCCTGGCTCTCCTACCTTGGGTGTTTCCTAAATTCATTCTTTGACTCCGTAAACAAGAACCCCGGCATCAAAACCACTGGACAGTCCCTGAGTCTCTGTGGGTCAGGGGCAACCAGGTTCCATCCATGTGTCACTCATTCTGCCCACCACTGGGGGTTACCCAGAGAAGGCCTAAGTGGCCAGTTCAGCTCAATCATCATTTGGCTGGAGGAGTGGAGGGTGCCTTGATTAACAGTCCCAGCATGACAGCACTCAGTGAGAACAAAGGCAGTCTCAGAAAACAAACCAAACAAAAAACTTGGAAAGTAGGGTGGTAGGAGGATAATGTCTTCTCAAAACAACCCTCCAAGTACTTGAAGATACTGCCCTGACTCCTTAAGGTATTTCTCCCACAGGCTAAACAGTCCAATTATCTTCTACAGAGAATAATAGAGAGCATTAATGGTGAATTTGGCTAAGGCATTAAATTGACTTCAAACCCTTAGATCCCCTATTTACGATCTGTGTAACTTAGGGCAAGTTATTTAGCTCTTGAGGCCAGTTTTCTCAACTTTAAAGAGGGGATAATAATAGCATAGACCCCACAGAGTTGTTGGAAAAATGAAATGAACGTGTCAGAGTAGAGTTTGGTGGCAGTAGGTACTAAAAAATCATAGGTATTATGATAATCTAGTTTGGCACAATTGTGCTTTTGCTAACATAGTATACAGCATTTCTTTTAAAAAGCAACATTGTAAGTTACTAGCTAAACATTACCTGATTATATTATGTAGGTGCAGCTATACTATGGAGTCATTTGAAAAGAATACAGATATCTAGATCGAGTCTGGTACTTTCTTGATTATGTTTTAATTGCTATGGAATGTTCTTTAACATAACCTTCATTTTCCTTTCTAGGTCTAAGTGGTAAAAAGTCTCTACTCTTTCTGAAATTTTCAGAATTGTGAAAGCAATACTCTTTCCCACAGACCAGTGGAACACCATAGAGAGAACAGATATTAAACCAAACATATATGGTCAATTAATGTATGATAACGGAGCCATGGATACACAATGGGGGAAATGACAGCCTCTTCAAAGCCTGCTATTGGCAAAACTGGACAGCAACATGTAGGAGAATGAAACTGGATCATTATCTAACCCCATACACAAAAGTAAATTCAGAATGGATCAAAGACCTGAATGTAAGTCATGAAACCACAAAACTCTGAGGAAAAAACACAGGCGAAAACCTCTGGGACATAAACACGAGCAACTTCTTCATGAACATATCACCCTGGGCAAAGGGAAAAAAAAGCAAAAATGAACAAGTGGGACTACATCAAGCTGAAAAGCTTCTGTACAACAAAGGACACCATCAGTAGAACAAAAAGGCATCCCACGGTATGAGAGAATACATTCATAAATGGCATATCCGATAAGGGTTGACATCCAAATTATATAAAGAACTCACGCGCCTCAACAAACAAAAATGAAACAATCCAATTAAAAATTGGGCAGAGTATCTGAACAGACACGTCTCCAAAGAAGAAATTCAGATGGTCAACAGGCACATGAAAAGATGCTCCATGTCGCTAATCATCAGGAAAATTCAAATCAAAACCACAATGAGGTATCACCTCACACCAGTTAGGATGGTCATCCTTCAAAAGACTAGGGACAACAAATGCTGGCGAGGATGAGGAGAAAACGGAACCCTCCTACAGTGCTGGTGGGAATGTAAGCTAGTTCAACCATTGTGGAAAGCAGTATGGAGGTTCGTCAAAAAACTGAAGATAGAAATGCCATTTGACCTGGAAATTGAACTCCTAGGAATTTTCCCAAAGAAAACAACTTCCCAGATTCAAAAAGACATGTGCACCCCTATGTTTACTGCAGCACTGTTTACAAGAGCCGAGATACGGAAGCAACCTAAGTGTCCATCAGTAGATGAATGGATAAAGAAGAGGTGGTACATGTACAGGACGTAATACTATTCAGCCACGAGAAGGAAACAAATCCTATCATCTGCAACAACATGGATGGAGCTAGAGGGTATTAGGCTCCGTGAAATAAGCCAGGCAGAGACAGACAAGTACCAAACGATTTCCATCATTTGTGAAGTATAACAACAAGGAACAAATGAAGGAACAAAACAGCACCAGACTCACAGAACCCCCGCCTGGCAGCCACGTCCCAGTAAACCCAACGGCCGGCACCTCAGGGGGCCCCTGTGCCCCTGCCCCGTCTTACCTTGAACGAGTGCCTGGAGCAGGTGCAGCTGGAGCGTCGGGAGCGGCCACCACCCGCGCCGCGATCCTGCGCTCAGCTTTGGAGTCAGCCGCCGGCCGCGCAGCCCCGCGTCCTGGCCAGGGGTCTCAGGCGCATGGCGGGCTCCGCGGCGGAGCTGCTGCCGCCGCTCAGGGCCGGGCAGGGACCCCTGCGGCCACACTGAGGGGCCGCCGCCTGCCCTCGCCCTAGGGCCCTTACGCGCTCACGGAGCGGTGGCGGCGGCGGCGAAGTTGTCACTGTGGAAGTGCCCGTCAGACCGCCTTCAGAGGCCCCCAGCCAGAGGAGCCGGCTGGAGCTGTAGAGACGCCGCTTCCAGCGCCCTCCCCTCCCAGCGCAGAGGAGAAAGTGGGCCCCACAGGCGCCTGCCGTAGCCGCTGATTGGCCGAAGGGAGGGACCGCATGGGCCCCGCGCCCCGCCCCCCACCCCTCGCTGGTTTTCTAACTCACAGACCACCTGCTTGGAATTGCACAGAGACCAGCTGGCCCCAGAGGATTCCTGCACCGCGTCGCCCCCTAGGGACGTGCAGCAGGCCCTGCAGGTACTGCTGCCCTTGAACCTTTGGTAATCACAAATCCAAAGCCTGCAACGGCAATTAAATACATACCTATCGATAATCACCCTAAAGGTAAATGGACTGAATGCACCAACCAAAAGACACAGAGTTACAGAGTGGATAAAAAAGTAAGACCCATCTATATTCTGCCTACAAGAGACTCTCTTCAAACCCAAACACAGCCACAGACCAAAAGTGAAGGGATGGAAAAAGGTATTTCATGCAAACAATAGGGTGAAAAAATCAGGCGTTGCAGCTCCTGTATCAGACAAAATAGACTTCAAAACAAAGAAAGTAACAAGAGAAAAAGAAGAGCATGACATAATGATGAGGGAGTCAGTCCAACAAGAGGATATAACCATTATAAAGATCTATGCACCTAACACAGGAGCACCTACATATGTGAAACAAATACTAACACCATTAAAGGGGAAAATAGAATGCAATGCATTCATTTTGGGAGACTTCAACACACCACTCAAACAGCAGATCAACCAGACAGAAACTAAGTAAGGACACAGAGGCACTGAACGACACCCTAGAACAGATGGATCTAACACACATCTACAGAACTCTACATCAAAAACTGCAGGATACACATTCTTCTCAAGTGCACACGGAACATTTTCAAGAATACATCATATACGAGGCAACAAAAAGAGCCTCAGTAAATTAAAAAAGATTGAAATTGTACCAACCAGCTTGTCAGACCACAAAGGTATGAAACAAGAAATAAATTAAGCAAAGAAAATGAAAAAGCCCACAAACACATGGAGGCTTAACAACATGCTCCTAAACAACCAATGGATCAATGAT
The DNA here is from genome assembly GCF_030020395.1 of Manis pentadactyla. NCBI lineage: Eukaryota > Metazoa > Chordata > Mammalia > Pholidota > Manidae > Manis > Manis pentadactyla. The sequence continues at coordinate 53,321,333 of NC_080034.1, forward strand.
CAAATAAAAGCAGAGAACAAGCGATATATGGAGACGAAGGACAACAATAATTCAACAATGCAAAATCTGTGGGATGCAGCGAGGGCCGTGCTAAGAGGGAAGAATATTGCAACACAGGCCCACCTCAGGAAAGAACAGAAATCCCATAGGAACAGTCTAAAGTCACAATTAATGAAACTAAAATAGAAGAAAAATTGAGGCCCAAAGTTGGAAGAAGGAGGGACCTAATAAAGATTAGAGAAGGAAAAAAAATCGAGAAAAATAAAACAGTAGAAAGTAATCGATGAAAGCAGGAGCTGGTTCCTCGAGAAAATAAAATAAATAAGCCCCTAGCCAGACTTCTCAAGAAAAAAAAGAGAGTCTACTCACATAAACAAAATCAGAAATGAGTAATGAAAAATCACAACAGATGCCACAGAAAAAAAAATTATTAGAGAACACTCTGGAAAATTATATGCTAACAAACTGCATATCCTAGAAGAAATGGACAACTCTCTAGAAAAATACAACCTAGCTAGGCTGACCCAGGGAGAAACAGAAAATCTGAACAGACCAATTACCAGCAACGAAATTGAATTTGTAATCAACACACTACCTAAGAACAAAACGCCTGAACCACATGGCTTCCCTGCAGAATTTCATCACACATTTAGTGAAGACCTAATACCCATCCTGCTTAAAGTTTTCCAAAAAGTAGAAGAGGAGGGACTGATGCTCATTCTAATGCTAAAACCAGGCAAAGACACCACAAAAAAGAAAATCACAGGCCAGTATCCCTGATGAATATGGATGCAAAAATACTCCAAACCAAATTCAAAAATACATCAGAAAGATCATCCATCATGATCAAGTAGGATTTATTCCAGGAAAGTAAGGATGGAACAACATTCCAAAACCTTTCATCATCATCCACCACATCAACAAAAAGGACAGAAACCACATGAGCATCTCCATAGAGGCTGGAAAACTATTCAACAAAATTCAACATCCATTTATGATAAAAACTCTCAACAAAATGGGTATAGAGGGTAAGTACCTCAACATAATAAAGGCCATATATGACAAACCCACAGCCAACACCATACTTAACAGAGAGAAGCTGAAAGCTTATCCTTTCAGATCGGGAATAAGACAAGGATGCCCACTCTCCCCCCTTTTATTCAACATAGTTCTGAACTTCCTAGCCATGGCAATCAGACAACACAAAGAAATAAAAGGTATCCAGATTGGTAAGGAAGAAGTTACACTGTTACTGTTTGCAGATGACATGATATTGTACATAAAAAACCCTAAAGAATTCACGCCAAAACTACGAGAGCTAATATCTGAATTCAGCAAACTTGAAGGATACAAAATTAATACATAGAAATCTCTTGCATTTGTATACACTAATGATGAATTAGGAGAAAGAAATCGGGAAATCAATTCCATTCACAATTGCATCAAGAAGAATAAAATACCTAGGAATAAACATAACCAAGGAAGTGAAAGACATATACCATGAAACTACAACACACTCATTAGAGAAATTAAAGATACCAATAAATGGAAACATGTCCCGTGCTTGTGGATAGGAAGAATTAATATGGTCAAAATGGCTATCCTGCCGATCCTAGCAATCTACAGATTCAGTGCTATCCCTATTTAAATACCAATGGCATTCTTCAACAAACTGGAATAAATACTTGTGAAATTCATCTGGAACCACAGAAGACCATGGATAGCCAAAGCAATCCTGAGAAGGAAGAATAAAACAGGGGAGATCCCGCTTCCCAACTTCAAGCTCTACTACAAAGCCACGGTAATCAAGACAATTTGGTACTGGCACAAGAACAGACCCACAGACCTGTGGAACACCATAGAGAGAACAGATATTAATCCAAACATATATAGTCAATTAATATATGACAACGGAGCCATGGATACACAACGGGGGAAATGACAGCCTCTTCAAAGCCTGCTATTGGCAAAACTGGACAGCAACATGTAGGAGAATGAAACTGGATCATTGTCTAACCCCATACACAAAAGTAAATTCAGAATGGATCAAAGACCTGAATGTAAGTCATGAAACCATAAAACTCTTAGGAAAAAACACAGGCGAAAACCTCTGGGACATAAACACGAGCAACTTCTTCATGAACATATCACCCTGGGCAAAGGAAAAAAAAAAAGCAAAAATGAACAAGTGGGACTACATCAAGCTGAAAAGCTTCTGTACAGCAAAGGACACCATCAGTGGAACAAAAAGGCATCCTACGGTATGGGAGAATACATTCATAAATGGCATATCCGATAAGGGTTGCCATCCAAATTATATAAAGAGCTCACGTGCCTCCACAAACAAAAATGAAACAATCCAATTAAAAATTGGGCAGAGTATCTGAACAGACACGTCTCCAAAGAAGAAATTCAGATGGTCAACAGGCACATGAAAAGATGCTCCATGTCGCTAATCATCAGGGAAATTCAAATCAAAACCACAATGAGGTATCACCTCACACCAGTTAGGATGGTCAACCTCCAAAAGACTAGGGACAACAAATGCTGGCGATGATGAGGAGAAAACGGAACCCTCCTACAGTGCTGGTGGGAATGTAAGCTAGTTCAACCATTGTGGAAAGCAGTATGGAGGTTCGTCAAAAAACTGAAGATAGAAATGCCATTTGACCTGGAAATCGCACTCCTAGGAATTTTCCCAAAGAAAACATCTTCTAAGATTCAACAAGACATGTGCACCCCTATGTTTACTGCAGCACTGTTTACAGGAGCCGAGATATGGAAGCAACCTAAGTGTCCATCAGTAGATGAATGGATAAAGAAGAGGTGGTGCATGTACAGGATGTAATACTATTCAGCCATGATAAGGAAACAAATCCTATCATTTGCAACAACATGGATGGAGCTAGAGGGTATTATGCTCCGTGAAATAAGCCAGGCAGAAAAAGATAAGTATCAAATGATTTCACTCATACGTGGAGTATAAGGAAAAGTAAAAAACTGAAGGAATAAGACACCAGGCGTCACGCAGTACCAAGAATGGACTAACAGTTTCCCAAGGGAGAGGGACTGGGGAGGGTGGGTGGGAAGGGATTGCCAAGGGGGGAAAAGGGGCATTACAATCAGCACACACAATGTGGGTGGGGCACAGGGATGGCTATACAACACAGAGAGGACAAGTAGTGATTTTATAGCATCTTACTACGCTGATGGACAGTGACTGTAATGGTGTATGTGGTGGGGACTTGATGATATGGGGAGTCTAGTAACCATAATGTTGTTCAAGTAAGTGTACATTAACGATATCAGAAAAATAAGAAGCAACCCATTGAAAAGAAGGGAAAAGGCTCGAAGACACAATTAACTAGAATGGCTATACAAATGAACAAATAAAGCTACCAAAAGTGTGTTCAGCCTCCTATGTCATCATGGAAGTGGAGATCATACCTTGATGCCACTCACACCAGTTTGGCTAAAGAAATAAGGTAGGAAATACTAAGTGCTGGGAAGAGTTTTGGTAACTGGAACTCTGATACACTGCTGATAGGATTGCAAATTACTACAGCTGCTCTGGAAAACTACCTGTCAGTATCTACAGAAGCTGAACATATACTTAGTCTATGAACCAGTAATTCCACTCCCAGGAATATGCAGAACAGAACTGCATATGTATGTCCACACACCGATGAACTGTACACATGTGCTCACATACAGCACTAACACATTTATAGCAGCATTATTTGCAATAGATCCAAACATGGAAACTACTCAAATGTCTGTCAAAACAGTTGAATGAATAAATACATCATGGTATTTTCATTTATATATATTACATGTATTCACATGAAGAAATATTATACAACAATAGAGATGAACAATTTAAAACTATATTCAACAACATGGATGGATGAATCTCACAAACACAGATTGGAGTGGAAGGAGAGAGACGCAAAAGGACAGGCAAAATGATTCTTCCTATATAAAGATCAGCAACAAGCAAACCAATATGGATCAAAGTCCACACGGTCACTCTGAGAGTGCACAGTAGCTGGAAGACAGCTTGAACATGTATAAACAGAGTCAGAAATGAGAATGGAAAAATCACTACGGACACTGCAACAATACCAAGAATTATTAGAGATTACTATGAAAATCTATGTGCTAGTAACCTGGGTGTCCTAGAAGAAATGAAAATTTTCTAGAAAAATACAACCTCCCAAGTCTGACTAAGCAATGAAAGGAAAATCTAAACTGACCAATTAACAGCAATGAAATTGAATCAGTAACCAAAAAACTACCCAAGAAGAAAACCCCTGGATGAGATGGATTCACTGCTGAGTTTTATCAGATATTTTGAGAAGACATAATACCCTTTCTCCTAAAAGTTTTCCAAAAAATAGAGAGGAGGGAATACTCCTAAACTCATTTTATGAAGCCAGCATCACTCTAATACCAAAGCCAGGGAAAGACACCACCAAATAAGAAAATTACAGAACAATATCCCTCATGAACATAGATGTAAAAATACTCAACAAAATGTTAGCAAACCAAATTCAAAAATTCATCAAGAATTTTATCCATGATCAAGTGTGATTCATCTGCTTGGTTAGTACAACATTTGAAAATCCATCAACAGAATCCACAACATGAACAAAAGAAGGACAAAAATCACATTATCATCTCCATAGCTGCTGAAAAAGCTTTTGATAAAATCCAACATCCATTCATGATAAAAACTCTCAACAAAATGGGTGTAGAGGGCAAGTGCCTCAACATAATAATGGCCATATATGACAAACCCACAGCCAACATTACACCTAACACGAGAAGCTGAAAGCTTTTCCGTTAAGATCCGGTACAAAACAAGTATAACGACTCTCCCCGCTTTTGTTAAACATAGTACTAGAGGTCTTAGCCACTGCAATTGGACAACACAAAGAAATTAAAGGCATCACGACAAGTAAGGAGGAAGTCAAACAGTCACTGTTTGCACATGACATGGTACTGTACATAACAAACCCTAAAGAATCCATTCAAAAACTGCTAGAACAAATATCTGAATTCAGCAAAGTTGTGGGATACAAAATTAATACACAGAAAACTGTTGCATTCTTATACACTTATGATGAACTAGCAGAAAGAGAAATCAGGAAAACGATTCCATTCACAACTGCATCAAAAAGAATAAAACACCTAGGAATAAACCTAACCAAGAAAGTGAATGTCCTATACCCTGACAACTACAAGACACTCTTTAGAGAAATTAAAGAGGGCACTAATAAATGGAAATATATCCCATGCTCTTGGGTAGGAAGAATTAATATTGGCAAAATGGCCATCCTATTTAAAGCAATCTGTAGGTTCAATGCAATCCCTATCAAAATACCAACAGCATTCTTCAATGAACTGGAACAAATAGTTATAAAATTCATATGGAACCACAAAAGACCCTGAATAGCCAAAGCAATCCTGAGAAGGAAGAGTAAAGCAGGGGGGATCTCACTTCCCAACTTCAAGCTCTACTACAATGCCACAGTAATCAAGACAGTTTGGTGCTGGCATAAGAACAGAGGAACAGACCAGTGGAACAGAATAGAGAGTCTAGACATTAACTGAAGCATATATGGTCAATTCATATATGATAAAGGAGCCATGGATATACAATGGGGGAATGACAGCCTCTTCAACAACTGGTGTTGGCAAAACTGGACAATTACATGTAAGAGAATGATACTGGATTATTGTGTAACCCCATACAGAAAAGTAAGCTCAGAATGGATCAAAGATCTGAATGTAAGTCATGAAACCATAAAACTCTTAGAAGAAAACATAGGCAAAACTTTCTTGGACATAAACATGAGCAACTTCTTCATAAACATATCTCCCAGGCCAAAGGAAACAAAAGCAAAAATGAACAAGTGGGACTGTATCAAACTAAAAAGCTTCTGTACAGCAAAGGACACCATCAGTAGAACAAAAAGGCATCCTACAGTATGGGTGAATATATTTATAAATGACATATCTGATAAGGGGTTGACATCCAAAATATATGAAGAGCTCATATACCTCAACAAACAAAAAGCAAATAATCCAATTAAATGTGGGTAGAGGATCTGAACAGACAGTTCTCCAAAGAAGAAATTCAGATGGCCAACAGGCACGTGAAAAGATGCTCTACATTGCTAATCATCAGCGAAATGCAAATTAAAACCACAATGAGATATCACCTCACACCAATTAGGATGGCCAACATCCAAAAGACAAACAACAACACATGTTGGTGAGGATGTGGAGAAAGGGCAACCCTCCTACACTGTTGGTGGAAATGTAAATTCAACTATTGTGGAATGCAGTATGATGGTTCCTCAAAAAACTCAAAAGAGAAATACCATTTGACCCAGGAATTCCACTCCTAGTAATTTACCCTAAATGCTGGAGCCCAGTTTGAAAGAGACATATGCACCCCTATGTTCATTGCTGCACTATTTACAATAGCCAAGAAATGGAAGCAACATAAGTGTCCATCAGTAGGTGAATGGATAAAGAAGATGTGGTATGTATACACAATGGAATATTATTCAGCCATAAGAAGAAAACAAATCCAACCGTTTGCAACAACATCAATGGAGCTAGAGGATATTACGCTCAGTGAAATAAGCCAGGTGGAGGAAGACAAGTATCAAATGATTTCACTCATCTGTGGAGTATAAGAACAAAGTAAAAACTGAGGGGACAAAACAGCAGCAGACTCACAGAACCCAAGAAGGGACTAACAGTTACCAAAGGGAAAGAGACTGGGGAGGATGGGTGGCAAAGTAAGGATAAGGGGGGAAAAGAGGCATTATGATTAGTGCACATAATGTTGGAGGGGTCACACGGGGAAGGCAGTATAGCACAGAGAAGACAAGTGGTGATTCTATAGCATCTTACTATGCTGATGGACAATGACTATAATGGGGTATGAGGTAGGGACTTGATAATGGGGGGAGTCTAGTAACCATATGCTGCTCATGTAATTGTATATTATGATACAAAAGATTAAGCATGTAAGTTATTAAAAAATTGTATTTAGAATTAACCTCTATATTAAATTTAAATACATATATTTGTACATAATATTTAGACATATTTAGAAATATCTGATCGTAAAATTTTTAGCGATATCTGGACATATTTAAATGCTTTTCAGTATTTTTGTCATAATTATATGAAGTGTTTCTTTTAGATTATCTGTATCTTGAATGTTCAATTTTATCAAGACTAAGTGTTACATGTTAGTAATATGTTTATTGAGTCCAAGCGACAAATTATATTGCAGAATATCAATTAAATGGCTCCTTCTTGTTCTTTTCCTTGTATTGGCAATATTCTACAGGACAGGAAAAACTTCCCAGAGCAGAGTGATGCTTCCGCAGCAACCAGAAAACCAAGAATGAGAAAGTGTTTATGGATTAGAATGAACCAATTAATTATATAGTGTAGTTAAATCTGAAAGCAATTAAGTGAAAAATCCATTCTTCATTTTGGGATGCTACAGGATAAGATACGGAAAGGAGAGCCTCTGTGCTAAACCAACAAGTCATCATCAAACACACCCACACCTGAAGGTGTGCAAAACCGTGTCTAAATGCTGGAAGTGAAACAAATTCCTGGTGTAGAAGACTACATTTCCTAAAAATGGCCACAGCAGTATTTCTGACCCACATCCTTCTCCCGAGCCTTGCCACCTGCCCCCCTCCCTCCTCTCCCACCCTCTCTTTCACTCAGCACTCATCCTGGGAAGCCACCACCATTCTGTGAAGAAGCCAAATCTGGCTCCCCACAGGGAGAGACCCCATGGGGCAGGGAAGCGGAGGAGGAACTGAGGCACAGCTGACAGCACACGTCAGCCACCAGCACCCACGTGAGTGAAAAAGCCCTCAACAGATCCCAGCCTGCAACTCTCAAAGCTGCATCTCAGGCTCCGGGCATCATGGAGCAGAGAAAAACCATCCCTGCTATGCCTTCCCGGAATTCCTGACACACAGCGTCCATAAGCAAAATAAATCACTGCCTTATGCTACTAGATTTGGGGCAATTTATTTTGCACCCTGAATAACTGGAATGCCTTGTTTAAAAAACAATCATAAGAAGTTAAACATGAAGGAAACAGAAGTATTTAAGGCAAAAACTGACTATAGCCATTTTCATATACCAAGAAAGTAGCATGATTAGTATTCATTAAATAAATAATTCTGTGTGCCAGGCACTGTGTTTGATGCCTGGCGTGGTACACAGAGGAGTATAAGCAGGCACGACACCTGACATCCTAGAGTTCACAGTCTAAGGGGAGAGATACATTTCAATCCACTACTTCACCTCACAAAGGTGAGTTCATTCATAACAAGTGCTAAAAAAGAGAAAGGCCCCATGTGCACCAACAGTTGGGGACAAGGTCCAGTCAGGACGGTCAGAGAGGGCGTGCCTGCAGAAGTGGCATTTGGCTGGGGTAAGTGTGTGCGAAAGAGGCAGAGGGAGGAATGGGGAAGGTTGGGCCAAATGCAGTGAACAGCCAAAGGCAAAAGCCCCAAGATAAGAGCTCCGAGAGGTGCACTGTGAGCCAAAGGCCGGCAGTCCCACAGCACTGTGTCCGCTGCATTCTTTTCTTCCAGGCTGTCGAAAGTCTTATCCAGGTTCAGGTGAGAGAAAAACAGACTCCACCTCTTACTGCGGGAGTGGTAATGGCAGAGAACATAAAGCAAAGGAAGTGGTGGAAGAGTGGGTCTGGAAGGGTATGAGGCACAGGACGGCACCGTCCAAATTTTACTAACCACCACTCAAAGCAAGGACTACGTCTTACACTGCAACCTGATTCACGCACACATACACACACACTTATTCAAAATCACCATTTCACAAAATAGTACATAACCCTTGCTACCAAATGACAATCTAATATTGTCTATTTTATTTTCGTATATATTTGTCACAACTAAATTGACTTTCAACATACTAAAGCATCATGACCTGATGTTTGGAAAACACCAACCTACGGCATTATGGGCTATGCGAAGGCATTTATCTCTATGTCAAGAAAAAGAGGAAGTCACTGAAGATTTTAAAACCTTAATATTTGAAGAACAACTCAAAGATTTAATAACACAAACAAGTTCATGTTATGCTATTTTACTTACTGATATATTTCCTTTTACATGTATTTATGTAATGATGATGTCAACCATTTATAAAACACCTACTCTATGGTCACTCCAGGGGGAAGGATTGATAAGTATCACCGAGCAGCTGCAGAGGGCTTTACAGTCAATCGGGCACTTAAATGTGTGCATTCTCTCCTTTCAGCCATGGTCTGCAAAAGCAGCCAGTATGATGTCTTATTCCATTTACCAGCTACTCGATTCATATGAGCCTTATTACCAGCAGAAGCAATGTGGTAAAACTTCCATCCATTGAGTTCCACCAATGTAAGTGGCACAGTGCCAGGAACTTAGTATACATCTACGTGTCTTTAATCTTCACAACAGTTCTTTTAAGAAGGTATTATTATTTTCATACTGCAGATGAAGAATGTGAAGTCCATAGAGATCAAGTGACTTATACCCTGAGATACTGGGGGGTTGGGGGGGCGATGCAGTTTGCAGTTTGTCTCCAACACACGGTGCATTCCCTCTTCCCTTCTCCCAATCCTACAAAGTTGCTTTGTTTGCCTAGTGACTTGGGAGATGTTACTCAAACCATCTGGTCAGAAATGCTAAAGAAACAAAATGGCCTTTTGACAGTAAACATCATGAAAACAAAAATAAATAATTCGTGATTCTTGGCTCAGTATCTCTTCTTTAATCTCTTTGCACTCTGTAGTAAATTTCCATGTAAAAATATCTTTAGTTTCCTGTGAGAGTCCTTTTATAAGCAGACATGTAAAAGCCACTTCAAGTGCTGTATTGGAAACATTCAACAGAAATAGCCTGTCTTATGGGGAATATTAGCAAAGGCAAAAAGAAGATCAACAGAAAATACAACTAAAATAACTCTAGGCAAGGACGGCTTGTTAAAGAAGAACATTAAGAAAAATGAAAGAAAACTGTGCCCCTTTTTTGGATTCAATTCCTAATTTTAGTCTTCCTTTATATTTCTTCTCCTTCCTATCATCATTAATTCAAAGCATAAATAAATTAAACCGGTCACCCTCAAAATGCCCTTTTAAGAACAAGAAGACATCCAGTGATCATCTCCATTTAATTCTGTCAGCTCAGTAGAGAATGTTTCTCTCTGCACTAACTCACAAGATACTAACACACAGTCCCTCCTGACTGAGGTTTGCAAGACCATGACTTAGTCACCAATTTCCTCCTCTGTGAAATGGGAGAAAAACAATCCCTACTTCATAAGGTTGTTGGGAAGATTAAATCAGGTAGTATTTGTAAAGTGCCTAAACCCTACTAAGCACACAGTAAAGAAATACACACTCATGCACACTCACACACTCACAGTCACACACTCATGGTGAGGTTTGGTTTCAGACATCTTCCAGCATTTGGATTGACTCCATGTTCACAGTTAAAACTTCAAATATTTCTGCCACTGTTACCTAGGAACAAACATTTTCCCTGTCTCAGTGAACCCAGCTGCCCAAGACAGAAATTCAAGAATCGTCCAGTGAATCTCTTTTCATTATTCCCACATCCACTGGTCACTACGTCCTGCCTCTCAAAGCTGATCCTTCTACCATTTCCACAGCCTCTCCCATCACAAGTACCACATTCATGCCCATTGCATGGTCTTCTGGCCACCAAACATGCTGCAGCAGCAAGAGTGATAATATCAATTCCCTGCCGAAACCCCTTCCATAACTTCCAATCGGTTTCAGAGAAAGTCAAAACGCCTAAAAGCCTTGGTCCCTTTCTGATGCCTCCATCCCCACCCTCGCAGCCCAGTGCTTTCCCACGCTTCAGCCAAACAGGATCTGTGCAAGGCTGTGAATGTGCCATGCACTCCCTCATCTGCAGACATACACACATGCTGCTGCCTTTGCCTGGAACCCTCTTCCTCCCCATCTGCCTGGCTGCAATCTACTCATCCCCGCTAGATCTCCACTCAAATGCCACTTCTTCCAGGAAGCTTCCGGGGATTCCCCTAGGCTGTGGGAGCTGCCCCTTGGGCACCTGTGCCACTGTACTGCCCCTATACAGCGTGCTTCATTATGATGGCTTGTTTATTCACCTACCTTCCCACTAGACAACAAGCTTCACGAAGGCTGTGACCTTGTCTGGCTTCCTCACCACTGTAAACCCAATTAGCATGAAGCCTGGCACATAAATCCAAGTTCAAAACTTTTTTGATGAAAAAAATGCATGATATTAATATTTTCTTACCAAAAAGAGCCATAAATTTGTGATTAGTAACATTTCCTTGAGCTCCAAACCCTCCCACATGAAAATATGCCTAAAATAAGAGCAGAGACAGAGCAATTCACCTCCAGACTCCCCTTTCCCAGATACCGCAAACAAAGCCATCTACTGTAATCCTTTAGGAGCACCTAAATGGGGGAGGAAGAATGCCATTGTGATTTCTAATTCTGTCCATATGTTCAGAGTAATCGCATGGTGCCTGGGACACACAAGCTATACCCTAATGAAGGCTGTTATTTCCAGGAATGAACTTATTTACAATAACCATTGGACAGGAACTCCTGACACCCAGTCCAGTGCACACCACTCCGCTGACTTGACTCGTGTCACACAGAGCACAGGGAATTCCCAAACTGATGGGGAACCACAATTTGAACATGGTTGTATATAAGCAACTGAATTAGGGGAGTGGAGGAAGGGAAGGGAGTTTAGAAATAAGTAAGAGTCACTAAGTAATAATGCTGAAAATCCTGAAGGGCAGATCACATTGCCCATACTTCATCACATACATACACACCCACGCAAATGCGTTTAGATGGACTGATAGGTGAGAAGAACCAAGTTAATCAATATAATTGATAAAATAATTGAAACAGGAATAACACAAGGGAATAGCAATCTGATTAGTAGAAGTGCCAGCTAGAAGAAGGTAATTTAGTCCAATTTCTGTACACTATTTGACTAAATTAAATATTAGCCAACTGAGCATTTGTTAGAAATAAGCTATATATTTGCATATATTTGCAAAAGACATACTAAAAGAGTCTCTTTGCTACATCTATGACTTAAACATTGATATTTCAAACCACTTTTTAAAATCTAGCTTTTAAAAACCAGCTGTGAAAGATTCCATATTAGCTAATGCAAAACTTGTAGTTCTGAAAATTGTGTTAATTTTTTCACTTCTAGGAAAACAGTCTGTGAATACAGAATTTTATCAATTAACATTAAGTTTATAAAGTGCAACTTGGATAATATTAATGGCTTGTTTTATAACGTTTTCTAAGAGGTGGCAGCTCAGTTACATTAGGGGGTATATTTGAAATAGCAAAGATGGACAAGGAGGCTCATAAATCTCTGAAACTCAGAAAGTTCGCATTTACTGCCAGAAGGTGAGAGGAAAACAAAAAGCCACCTAGGCTGCCATCAGAAATTCCCTGGAGAGAAATGTTCTGGGTTAAACATTAGACACTGAAAATATACCCAGGCAGCTTGGTGTCCCCTCTCCCACAATCCTTCTCCACTTAGTTTTGCACCCCGCTAACAGGTGGGCTGAAACTGACCTTATTTCAAAAATTTAAACATCCAAACTATGTAATCATGGGGTAACTTCTGAGCTTGATCTGTCCTGCTGCTTATAAGGGAGTCTTCTATAATGATACATAGGAATTGTCACTGCTGACCAGGCCAGACGCTAGGCTCAGTCTGTAGGCCAGTCTGAGACCAACCAAACGCCAATACAGCCCTACCTTAAAAGGACCTCCACCCTTCTATTTTAAGTGCACTGAAATTCATTTTATTTACTACATAAAGGTAAGACTGTTGACCTGCTACCTGTAAACAGAGACCACTGTTGTTTTTCCAGGGTGCTGATAGATGTAATCTAAATTACACAAATGGAGATCACGGGAAGATGGCGGCATAAGTAGTTCAGTGGAAATGTCCTCCCCAAAACATATATTTATAAAAATACAATAAATACAACTATTCCTAAAAGAGACACCAGTGGATGCAGTACAACAGTCAGGATACATTTATATCTGCGAAAACTCAACATCACAAAAAGGGGGGAGAATATACAAGCTACGGCCAGGCGGGACCCGAACGGTCCCCCACCCCAGAACCGGGCAGGAAGAAAGGAGTTGGAATGGGGAGGCAGTGAAAGGCCAGGACTGCTAAACAACCAGCCCTAGAAATCTGCCCCTGGAGCACAGACACAAGGTGCACGGGGTACTGGATATTAGAGAAACAGAAAAGCAAAACCTGTGGGCAGGTCACCACAACTGGCACCTCTGAGACAAAAGAAAAGCGAGTGCTTTCTGCAAGTCTTAAAGAGACAGGGAACCCACAGCTGGACGAAGTCATCTCGGCACACTTAGACAGCAGCTGGGAATCACGGGGAACTTTAGGTGCCCTAAACCCCAGGGAGGCAGCGCGGCTCTGACATCCCTGACGGCACTAAGCAGCCTGCCAGTCATTCCTCCAACTGGCAAAGACCCCAACAAAACAGCCCCGTAGTAGGAGAGTGGCAGCACGCTCTGGGGGCGGTGGTGCCGGAAGGGACTGGGAGCAGATCGCGTGTGCCGGCAGCACCACACACAAACACACACACACAGGGGACCGGGAGAGGCTCATGTGAGCCCATAGCGGTGGCGACTGAACAGCCTGGGTGCAGCTTGCGCATGCCGGTGGCAGTGGCGCCAGAGGAGCCCGGTAGAGGTCTGTGCAGGAGAGGCCTGTGCAAACCTGCAGCGGTGCCAGAGGGAGCAGCCAAACTCCCAGCAACTAACCAGAATCCCAGCCCAACGCACAGCCACCTGGGCCAGACCCAAAGGCCACTGCCGGCACACAGCTGCCCTGCAGGGGGGCACTGCTATCACGGAGGAGTGCACCTGGTGTGCCTGCCACTACCCACAGAGCTCTGCGTTGCTCTGACAAAGACGCCCACAGCAGCTTAGGGGACTGACCCAGTGGCTGCTGCAGGAGTGCGGGTACCCGACACAGGCAGCAGAGAAGGGCAAGGCATCCAGCAAGCAGGAAAGGACTTTATTCTCCTAGCTGACACACACGCAACCTGCCTACAGCCACTGCTATCACCTTGAAAAGGCAAAAAATTTAGTCAAGTCCAAGATAGTTCAGACACCACCTGAGAGGATCTGCAGAGACAGACCTAACCAGTCTCCCTGAAAAAGAATTCAAAATAAAAATCATAAATATGGTGACAGAGATGCAGAGAAATATACAAGAGCTAAGGGATGAAGTCTGGAGAGAGATCACAGATGCCAGAAAGGAGACTGCAGAAATGGAACAAACTCTGGAAGGGTTTATAAGCAGAATGGATAGAATGCAAGAGGCCATTGATGGAATTGAAACCAGAGAACAGGAAGGCATAGAAGCTGACATAGAGAGAGATAAAAGGATCTCCAGGAATGAAACAATGTTAAGAGAACTGTGTGACCAATCCAAAAGGAACAATATCTGTATTATAGGGGTTCCAGAAGAAGAAGAGAGAGGAAAAGAGATGGAAAGTATCTTAGAAGAAATAATTGCTGAAAACTTCCCAAAACTGGGGGAGGAAATAATCGAACAGACCACGGAAATACACAGAACCCCCAACAGAAAGGATCCAAGGAGGACAACACCAAAACACATAATAATTAAAATGGCAAAGATCAAGGACAAGGAAGAGTGTTAAAGGCAGCTAGAGAGAAAAAGGTCACCTATAAAGGAAAACCCACCAGGCTAACATCAGACTTCTCAACAGAAACCCTACAGGCCAGAAGAGAACGGCATGATATATTTAATACAATGAAACAGAAGGGCCTTGAACCAAGGATACTGTATCCAGCATGACTATCATTCAAATATAATGGTGGGATTAAAAAATTCCCAGACGAACAAAAGCTGAGGAAATTTGCTTCCCACAAACCACCTCTACAGAACATCTTACAGGGACTCCTCTAGATGGGAGCACTCCTAGAAAGAGCACAGCACAAAACACCCAACATATGAAGAATGGAGGAGGAGGAACAAGAAGGGAGAGAAGAAAAGAATCTCCAGACAGTGTATATAACAGCTCAATAAGTGAGCTAAGTTAGGCAGTAAGGTACTAAAGAGGCTAACCTTGAACCTTTGGTAACCACGAATTTAGAGCCTGCACTGGCAATAAGTACATATCTTTCAATAGTCACCCTAAATGTTAATGGGCTGAATGCACCAATCAAAAGACATAGAGTAATAGAATGGATAAAAAAGCAAGACCCATCTATATGCTGCTTACAAGAAACTCACCTCAAACCCAAAAACATGTACAGACTAAAAGTCAAGGGATGGAAAAACATATTTCAGGCAAACAACAGTGAGAAGAAAGCAGGGGTTGCAGTACTAATATCAGACAAAATAAACTTCAAAACAAAGAAAGTAACAAGAGATAAAGAAGGACACTACATAATGATAAAGGGCTCAGTCCAACAAGAGGATATAACCATTCTAAATATATAAGCACCTAACACAGGAGCAGTAACATATGTGAAACAAATACTAACAGAACTAAAGGGGGAAATAGACTGCAATGCATTCATTCTAGGAGACTTCAACACACCACTCACCACAAAGGATAGATCCACTGGGAAGAAAATAAGTAAGGACACAGAAGCACTGAACAACAGAGTAGAGCAGATGGACCTAACCGACATCTATAGAACTCTATATCCAAAAGCAACAGGATATACATTCTTCCCAAGTGCACATGGAATATTCTTCAGAATAGACCACATACTAGACCACAAAAAATGCTTCAGAAAATTCCAAAAATTGAAAACCTACCAACCAACTTTTCAGACCACAAAGGCATAAAACTAGAAATAAACTCTACAAAGAAAGCAAAGAGGCTCACAAACACATGGAGGCTTAACAACACGCTCCTAAATAATCAATGGATCAATGACCAAATCAAAATGGAGATCCAGCAATATATGGAAACAAATGACAACAACAACACTAAGCCGCAACTTCTGTGGGACACAGCAAAAGCAGTCTTAAGAGGAAAGTATATAGCAATCCAAGCATATTTTTAAAAGGTAGAACAATCCCAAATGAATGGACTAATGTCACAATTATCAAAATTGGAAAAGAAGAACAGATGAGGCCTCAGGTCAGCAGAAGGAGGGACATAATAAAGATCAGAGAAGAAATAAATAAAATTGAGAAGAATAAAACAATAGCAAAAATCAATGAAACCAAGAGCTGGTTCTTCGAGAAAAGAAACAAAATAGATAAGCCTTAACCAGACTTATTAAGAAGAAAAGAGAGTCAACACAAATCAACAGTATCAGAAACAAGAAAGGAAAAATCACAACGGACACCACAGAAATACAAAGAATTAATAGAGAATACTATGAAAACCTATATGCTAACAAGCTGGGAAACCTAGGAGAAATGGACAACTTCATAGAAAAATACAACCTTCCACGATTGACCTAGAAAGAAAAAGAAAATCTAAACAGACCAATTACCAGCAACGAAATTGAAACAGTAATCAAAAACCTACCAAAGAACAAAACACCCGGGCCAGATGGATTTACCTCGGAATTTTATCAGACATACAGGGAAGACATAATACCCATTCTTCTTAAAGTTTTCCAAAAAATAGAGGAGGAGGGCATACTCCCAAACTCATTCTATGAAGCTAACATCACCCTAATACCAAAACCAGGCAAAGACCCCACCAAAAAAGAAAACTAAAGACCAATATCCCTGATTAATGTAGATGCAAAAATACTCAACAAAATATTAGCAAACTGAATTCAAAAATACATCAAAAGGATCATACACCATGACCAAGTGGGATTCATCCCAGGGATGCAAGGATGGCAAAACATTAGAAAGTCCATCAACATCATCCACCACATCAACAAAAAGAAAGACAAAAACCACATGATCATCTCCATAGATGCTGAAAAAGCATTTGACAAAGTTCAACATCCATTCATGATAAAAACTCTCAGCAAAATGGGAATAGAGGGCACATACCTCAACATAATAAAGGCCATCTATGATAAACCCACAGCCAACATTATATTGAACAGCGAGAAGCTGAAAGCATTTCCTCTGAGATCGGGAACTAGACAGGGATGCCCACTCTCTCCACTGTTATTTAACATAGTACTGGAGGTCCTAGACATGGCAATCAGACAAAACAAAGAAATACAAGGAATCCAGATTGGTAAAGAAGAAGTTAAACTGTCACTATTTGCAGATGACATGATACTGTATATAAAAAAGCGCAAAGACTCCACCCCAAAACTACTAGAACTGATATCGGAATACAGCAAAGTTGCAGGATACAAAATTAACACACAGAAATCTCTGGCTTTCCTATACACTAAAAATGAACCAACAGAAAGAGAAATCAGGAAAAACAACTCCATTCACAATTGTATCAAAAAAAATAAAATACCTAGGAATAAACCTAACCAAGGAAGTGAAAGACTTATACTCTGAAAACTACCAGTCACTCTTAAGAGAAATTAAAGGGGACACTAACAGATGGAAACTCATCCCATGCTCATGTCTAGGAAGAATTAATATCGTCAAAATGACCATCCTGCCCAAAGCAATATACAGACTTGATGCAATCCCTATGAAACTACCAGCAACATTCTTCAATGAACTGGAAGAAATAATTCAAAAATTCATATGGAAACACCAAAGACCCCGAATAGCAAAAACAATCCTGAGAAAGAAGAATAAAGTAGTGAGGATCTCACTCCCCAACTTCAAGCTCTACTATAAAGCCATAGTAATCAAGACCATTTGGTACTGGCACAAGAACAGAGCCACAGACCAATGGAACAGACTAGAGAATCCAGACATTAACCCAGACATATATGGTCAATTAATATTTGATAAAGGAGCCATGGACATACAATGGCAAAATGACAGTCTCTTCAACAGATGGAGCTGGCAAAACTGGACAGCTACATGTAGGAGAATGAAACTGGACCATTGTCTAACCCCATATACAAAAGTAAACTCAAAATGGATCAAAGACCTGAATGTAAGTCATGAAACCATTAAACTCTTGGAAGAAAACATAGGCAAAAACCTCTTAGACATAAACATGAGTGACCTCTTCTTGAACATATCTCCCCGGGCAAGGAAAACAACAGCACAAATGAATAAGTGGGGCTATATTAAGCTGAAAAGATTCTGTACAGCAAAAGACACCATCAATAGAACAAAAAGGAACCCTACAGTATTGGAGAATGTATTTGAAAATGACATATCCGATAAAGGTTGATGTCCAGAATATATAAAGAGCTCACAAGCCTCAACAAACAAAAAACAAATAACCCAATTAAAAAATGGGCAGAGGAACTGAACAGACAGTTCTCCAAAAAAGAAATACAAATAGCCGACAGACACATGAAAAGATGCTCCACATCGCTAATTATCAGAGAAATGCAAATTAAAACTACAATGAGGTACCACCTCACACCAGTAAGGATGGCTGCCATCCAAAAGACAAACAACAACAAATGTTGGCGAGGCTGTGGAGAAAGGGGAACCCTCCTACACTGCTGGTGGGAATGTAAGTTAGCTCAACCATTGTGGAAAGCAGTATGGAGGTACATCAAAATGCTCAAAACAAACATACCATTTGACCCAGAAATTGCACTCCTAGGAATTTACCCTAAGAATGCAGCAATCAAGTATGAGAAAGATCAGTGCACCCCTATGTTTATCGCAGCACTATTTACAATAGCCAAGAATTGGAAGCAACCTAGATGTCCATCGATAGATGAATGGAAAAAGAAGATGTGGTACATATACACAATGGAATACTACTCAGCCATAAGAAAAGGGCAAATCCTACCATTTGCAGCAACATGGATGGAGCTGGAGGGTATTATGCTCAGTGAAACAAGCCAAGCGGAGAAAGAGAAATACCAAATGATTTCACTTAACTGAGGAATATAAGAACAAAGGAAAAACTGGAGGAACAAAACAGCAGCAGAATCACAGAACTCAAGAATGGACTAACAGGTACCAAAGGGAAAGGGACTGGGGAGGATGGGTGGGTAGGGAGGGATAAGGGGTAGGAGAAGTAGGGGGATATTAAGATTAGCATGCGTGGGGGGGTAGGAGAAAAGGGAGGGCTGTACAACACAGAGAAGGCAAGTAGTGATTCTAAAACATTTTGCTATGCTGATGGACAGTGACTGTAAAGGGGTTTATAGGGGGCACCTGGTATAGGGGAGAGCCTAGTAAACATAATATTCGTCATGTAAGTGTAGATTAGTGATACCAAAAAAAAGAAAAAGGGCATTTCCTGTGAGGTAACCTCCAATGAGATCTACACAAGAGTATAAAGGGCATAAAAAAGTGTAGGCAAAGGGTTTGTTTGTGTTTATACAGAGGTTCAAAGCCTAATTGGGCTACCCCGAAAATGAACTAAGATACGATATGAAAAAGAACTTCCAACATCAGCACTCTCGGGAAGACTCATGCCAGAAGATGATCATCAAAAAACCCCAACAAAGATCCACGCACTGCTACAGCTGTAGATGCACTCATCCCACCAGTTCCTGGACTTGCCATGGGAATGAGGAAGGAGATATCTAAGCTGGCCTGTGCATACAGTAAAACAACAAATTTGACTGGATCTATACTGTTGGAACTCAACCAAGAATTAGGAGAAGTGCAAATTGTAGCGCTCCAAAATCTTACCACTACAGACTCTTTACTGTTAAAAGAACATAAGGGATGTGAACATTCCCCAGGAATGGGTTGTTTTAATTTGTCTGATTTCTCTCAGTCTGTTCAAGTTCAGTTGGACAATAGCCACCATATCATAGGTAAGTTTTCACCAATGCCTAAGGTGCCTAACTGGTTTTCTTGGTTTCACTGGAGATGGCTGGTAATTACAGGTATGCTTTGGTTATGTAACTATACTCCTATTATGTTAATGTGTGTGCACAATTTAAGTAGTAGCTTAAAACCTATCCATGCTGAAGTTACTCTACAAGAAGATATGTCAAAGAACTAAACAATCTCCCATGTTTTCTTCCACCTGCTACTTCTATAGCTTTTCTTCTTCTTCCTTCCTAATTACAACCCTTAAATAGAATTCGTGCCTCATATCAAATTTACCGAGTATCATAATTCTTCCAAGTGGTAAAGATACCTCAAGACAAATGCTGTGCATAGAAGCTACAGGGCATAAATATGCAAAGAAATAAAAAGCTAACCATTTCAAACAATAAGGCTTCTCTCTCACTTACCAACTTTACATTTCCCTGTATGGCCCCGGAAGATGACTGGTTAGCCAGAGACGGGTAAGATTCCTCAAGGGAGGAACAACCTAAGACAGGCACAGTCGCAGGGGTGTCATTAGGTGAGAAATTGGGGATCAACAGAGGTGAGGCTTAGAACCTCACCCACCCTGTTCTGAGAGAAATCTTCTGCATACGTGAATGTTTTATTGCCCTTGTCTAGCTTGGATTAACACATAGTCTACAGGCACACACCTGATCACCTACATTTGCTCTCTTACAACACTAAACTATGTTTTCTGCCTTTATCTTGTATCTAACTACCACTTCAGCATTTTATTAAAAATAATAATAATAAAGAGAGAAATGTGGTATCCACCTATAAATCAAATATAAAAATCAAATGAGTATTCATATTTGAACTGACTGTTTATAGTTCATAATGCATGAGCAAAACCGAAGGTTTCTGTGATGGCTGCCCTTGTACTGTTCACCATGTAAGAACTTATTCACTATGTAAGAATTTGATCTGGCTTTTTTTTTGCCGCACGCTTGCTGCCTGCCAGGGTCGGGTGTCTAAGTGTACTGTGTGAGGAGCCTTGGAGTGGAGCATAGGTGTGCGCACGGAGAACGTTGTTTCCCCAGGTTGAGGAAGAAATTTCCCTCTTTCAGGGCATAATTTTGACTGATTTACTACATCTACACCCTTTTTGTGATACCCCCGAAGGACATACTATTTCATGGCATCTTAATAAAGGGGCGGAAAATGGCGGTGTGAGTAGAGCAGCGGAAATCTCCTCCCAAAACAACATATATCTATGAAAATATAACAAGGACAACCCTTCCTAGAATAAAGACCAGAGGACACAGGACAATATCCAGACCACATCTGCACCTGAGAGAACCCAGCGCCTCGAGAAGGGGGTAAGATACAAGCCCCGGCCCCGCGGGAGCCGAGCGCCCATCCCCCCAGCTCCCGCGGGAGAAGAATAGGCAGAGCAGGAGGGAGACGGAGCCCAGGACTGCCGAACACCCAGCCCCTGCCATCCGGGCCAGAGTGCAGGGCCCTCGATACTAGGAAAACAGGGCAGCAAGAACAGTGAGCGGGCACTGGAGGCCAGGTGCCGGAGGACATTAGAAAAGCACGCGACCGTTTTTTTTTTTTCTTTTTTGCTTTCTGGCTGTTTTGTTTTGGCGAGTGCTTTTTGGAAGTCTTAAATGGATAGGGACCCCAATACTAGGGAAACAGGGCAGCAAGACTGGTGAGCAGAGGCCTGAGGCTGGCGCCGGAGAATAAAGAAAAACGAGCGGCCACTTTTTTTTTTTTTTGATTTAAATTTTTTTTCTTTTTTTTTGTGGTCGTTCTTTTGTTTTGGCGGGTGCTTTTTGGAAGTCTTAAAGGGGCAGGGTGGGACACTGTATCCAGAGGTAGGGAATCCGGGGATCTCTGGGCACCCTAATCCCTGGGCTGCAGGGAGCAGGGAGGCCCCTTACTGAGATAAATAGCCTACCAGCCGCTCCTGCTCCAATGCGACTCCACCACTTTGGAGTAGCTGCCCGAGCCAGGCCACGCCCACAGCAACAGTGGAGATTAACTCCATAGCAGCCAGGCAGGAAGCAGAAACCCTGTCTGCACGCAGCTGCGCAGCACAAGCCACTAGAGGTCGCTGTTCTCCCAGGAGAGGAGGGCCACAAACCAACAAGAAAGGAAGTCCATCCAGCCGTCACTCGTCCCAGCTCTGCAAACTATTCCTATCACCATAAAAAGGCAAAGCTACAGGCAGACAAAGATCAGAGACAACACCAGAAAAGGAGACAGATCTAACCAGTCTTCCTGAAAAAGAATTCAAAATAAGAATCATAAACATGCTGACAGAGATGCAGAGAAATATGCAAGAGAAATGGGATGAAGTCCGGAGGGAGATCACAGATGCCGGAAAGGAGATCGCAGAAATGAAACAAACTCTGGAAGGGTTTATAAGCAGAATGGATAGAATGCAAGAGGCCATTGATGGAATTGAAATCAGACAACAGGAATGCATAGAAGCTGACATAGAGTGAGACAAAAGGATCTCCAGGAATGAAACAATATTAAAGGAACTGTGTGACCAATCCAAAAGGAACAATATCCATATTATAGGGGTCCCAGAAGAAGAAGAGAGAGGAAAAGAGATGGAAAGTATCTTAGAAGAAATAATTGCTGAAAACTTCCCCAAACTGGGGGAGGAAAT
This sequence comes from Manis pentadactyla, assembly GCF_030020395.1. NCBI lineage: Eukaryota > Metazoa > Chordata > Mammalia > Pholidota > Manidae > Manis > Manis pentadactyla. The sequence goes on from NC_080034.1 coordinate 53,343,965, forward strand.
AATCGAACAGACCACGGAAATACACAGAACCCCCAACAGAAAGGATCCAAGAAGGACAACACCAAGACACATAATAATTAAAATGGCAAAGATCAAGGACAAGGAAAGAGTGTTAAAGGCAGCTAGAGGGAAAAAGGTCACCTATAAAGGGAAACCCATCAGGCTAACATCAGATTTCTCAACAGAAACCCTACAGGCCAGAAGAGAATGGCATGATATATTTAATACAATGAAACAGAAGGGCCTTGAACCAAGGATACTGTGTCCAGCACGACTATCATTCAAATATGACGGTGGGATTAAACAATTCCCAGACAAACAAAAGCTGAGGGAATTTGCTTTCCACAAACCACCTCTACAGAACATCTTACAGGGACTGCTCTAGATGGGAGCACTCCTAGAAAGAGCACAGCACAAAACACCCAACATATGAAGAATCGAGGAGGAGGAACAAGAAGGGAGAGAAGAAAAGAATCTCCAGACAGTGTATATAACAGCTCAATAAGCGAGCTAAGTTAGACAGTATGGTACTAAAGAGGCTAACCTTGAACCTTTGGTAACCACGAATTTAGAGCCTGCACTGGCAATAAGTACATATCTTTCAATAGTCACCCTAAATGTTAATGGGCTGAATGCACCAATCAAAAGACACAGAGTAACAGAATGGATAAAAAAGCAAGACCCATCTATATGCTGCTTACAAGAAACTCACCTCAAACCCAAAGACATGTACAGACTAAAAGTCAAGGGATGGAAAAACATATTTCAAGCAAACAACAGTGAGAAGAAAGCAGGGGTTGCAGTACTAATATCAGACAAAATAGACTTCAAAACAAAGAAAGTAACAAGAGATAAAGAAGGACACTACATAATGATAAAGGGCTCAGTCCAACAAGAGGATATAACCATTCTAAATATATATGCACCCAACACAGGAGCACCAGCATATGTGAAACAAATATTAACAGAACTAAAGGGGGATATAGACTGCAATGCATTCATTCCAGGAGACTTCAACACAACACGCACCCCAAAGGATAGATCCACTGGGCAGAAAATAAGTAAGGACACGGAAGCACTGAACAACACAGTAGAGCAGATGGACCTAATAGACATCTATAGAACTCTACATCCTAAAGCAAAAGGATATATATTCTTCTCAAGTGCGCATGGAACATTCTCCAGAATAGACCACATACTAGGCCACAAAAAGAGCCTCAGAAAATTCCAAAAGATTGAAATCCTACCAACCAACTTTTCAGACCACAAAGGCATAAAACTAGAAATAAACTGCACAAAGAAAGCAAAGAGGCCCACAAACACATGGAGGCTTAACAACACGCTCCTAAATAATCAATGGATCAATAACCAAATCAATATGGAGATCCAGCAGTATATGGAAACAAATGAAAACAACAACACTAAGCCCCAACTTCTATGGGACACAGCAAAAGCAGTCTTAAGAGGAAAGTATATAGCAATCCATGCATATTTAAAAAAGGAAGAAAAATCCCAAATGAATGGTCTAATGTCTCAATTATCGAAATTGCAAAAAGAAGAACAGATGACGCCTAACGTCAGCAGAAGGAGGGACATAATAAAGATCAGAGAAGAAATAAATAAAATTGAGAAGAATAAAACAATAGCAAAAATCAATGAAACCAAGAGCTGGTTCTTCGAGAAAATAAACAAAATAGATAAGCCTCTAGCCAGACTTATTAAGAAGAAAAGAGAGTCAACACAAATCAACAGTATCAGAAACGAGAAAGGAAAAATCACGACGGACCCCACAGAAATACAAAGAATTATTAGAGAATACTATGAAAACCTATATGCTAACAAGCTGGGAAACCTAGGAGAAATGGACAACTTCCTAGAAAAATACAACCTTCCAAGACTGACCCAGAAAGAAACAGAAAATCTATACAGACCAATTACCAGCAACGAAATTGAAGCGGTAATCAAAAAACTACCAAAGAACAAATCCCCCGGGCCAGATGGATTTACCTCGGAATTTTATCAGACATACAGGGAAGACATAATACCCATTCTCCTTAGAGTTTTCCAAAAAATAGAGGAGGAGGGCATACTCCCAAACTCATTCTATGAAGCTAACATCACCCTAATACCAAAACCAGGCAAAGACACCACCAAAAAGAAAACTACAGACCAATATCCCTGATGAACATAGACGCAAAAATACTCAACAAAATATTAGCAAACCGAATTCAAAAATACATCAAAAAAATCATACACCATGACCAAGTTGGATTCATCTCAGGGATGCAAAGATGGTACAACATTCGAAAGTCCATCAACATCATCCACCACATCAACAAAAAGAAGGACAAAAACCACATGATCATCTCCATAGATGCTGAAAAAGCATTTGACAAAGTTCAACATCCATTCATGATAAAAACTCTCAGCAAAATGGGAATAGAGGGCAAGTACCTCAACATAATAAAGGCCATCTATGATAAACCCACAGCCAACATTATATTGAAGAGCGAGAAGCTGAAAGCATTTCCTCTGAGATCGGGAACTAGACAGGGATGCCCACTCTCTCCACTGTTATTTAACATAGTACTGGAGGTCCTAGCCAAGTTAATCAGACAAAACAAAGAAATACAAGGAATCCAGACTGGTAAAGAAGAAGTTAAACTGTCACTATTTGCAGATGACATGATACTGTACATAAAAAATCCTAAAGACTTCATCCCAAAACTACTAGAACTGATATCGGAATACAGCAAAGTTGCAGGATACAAAATCAACACACAGAAATCTGTGGCTTTCCTATATACTAACAATGAACCAACAGAAAGAGAAATCAGGAAAACAACTCCACTCACAATTGCATCAAAAAAAATAAAATACCTAGGAATAAACCTAACCAAAGAAGTGAAAGACTTATACTCTGAAAACTACAAGTCACTCTTAAGAGAAATTAAAGGGGACAGTAACAGATGGAAACTCATCCCATGCTCGTGGCTAGGAAGAATTAATATCGTCAAAATGGCCATCCTGCCCAAAGCAATATACAGATTTGATGCAATCCCTATGAAACTAACAGCAACATTCTTCAATGAACTGGAACAAATAATTCAAAAATTCATATGGAAACACCAAAGACCCCGAATAGCCAAAGCAATCCTGAGAAAGAAGAATAAAGTAGGGGGGATCTCACTCCCCAACTTCAAGCTATACTATAAAGCCATAGTAATCAAGACAGTTTGGTACTGGCACAAGAGCAGAGCCACAGAACAATGGAACAGACTAGAGAATCCAGACATTAATCCAGACATATATGGTCAATTAATATTTAATAAACGAGCCATGGACATACAATGGGGAAATGACAGTCTCTTCTACAGGTGGTGCTGGCAAAACTGGACAGCTACATGTAGGAGAATGAAACTGGACCATTGTCTAACCCCATATACAAAAGTAACCTCAAAATGGATTCAAGACCTGAATGTAAATCATGAAACCATTAAACTCTTGGAAGAAAACATAGGCAAAAACCTCTTAGACATAAACATGAGTGACCTCTTCTTGAACATATCTCCCCAGGCAAGGAAAACAACAGCACAAATGAATAAGTGGGGTTATACTAAGCTGAAAAGCTTCTGTACAGCAAAAGACACCATCAATAGAACAAAAAGGAACCCTACAGTATGGGAGAATATATTTGAAAATGACACATCCGATAAAGGCTTGACGTCCAGAATATATAAAGAGCTCACACGCCTCAACAAACAAAAAACAAATAACCCAATTAAAAACTGGGCAGAGGAACTGAACAGACGGTTCTCCAAAAAAGAAATACAGATGGCCAACAGACACATGAAAAGATGCTCCACATCGCTAATTATCAGAGAAATGCAAATTAAAACTACAATGAGGTACCACCTCACACCAGTAAGGATGGCTGCCATCCAAAAGACAAACAACAACAAATGTTGGCGAGGCTGTGGAGAAAGGGGAACCCTCCTACACTGCTGGTGGGAATGTAAGTTTGTTCAGCCATTGTGGAAAGCAGTATGGAGGTACATCAAAATGCTCAAAACAGACTTACCATTTGACCCAGGAATTGCACTCCTAGGAATTTACCCTCAGAATGCAGCAATCAAGTATGAGAAAGATCAGTGCACCCCTATGTTTATCGCAGCACTATTTACAATAGCCAAGAATTGGAAGCAACCTAAATGTCCACCGATAGATGAATGGACAAAGAAGATGTGGTATTTATACACAATGGAATACTACTCAGCCGTAAGAAAAGGGCAAATCCAACCATTTGCAGCAACATGGATGGAGCTGGAGGGTATTATGCTCAGTGAAACAAGCCAAGCAGAGAAAGAGAAATATCAAATGATTTCACTTATCTGTGGAATATAAGAACAAAGGAAAAACTGAAGGAACAAAACAGCAGCAGAATCACAGAACTCAAGAATGGACTAACAGGTACCAAGGGGAAAGGGACTGGGGAATATGGGTGGGTAGAGAGGGATAAGAGGTGGGGAGAAGTAGGGGGGTATTAAGATTAACATGCATGGGGGGGTAGGAGAAAAGGGAGGGCTGTACAACACAGAGAAGGCAAGTAGTGATTCTACAACATTTTGCTATGCTGATGGACAGTGACTGTAAAGGGGTTTATAGGGGAGACCCGGTATAGGGGAGAGCCTAGTGAACATAATATTCGTCATGTAAGTGTAGATTAATGATACCAAAAACAAAACAAAACAAAACAATAAGTTCAGTTCCTGTGTGGTAACCTCCAATGAGTTCTACACAAGGGTATAAAGGGCACATAAAAGTGTAGGCAAAGGGTCTGTTTGCGTTTATACAGAAGATCAAAGCCTAATTGGGCTACCCCGAAAATGAACTAAGATACGATATGAAAGAGAACTTCCAACATCAGCACTCTCTGGAAGACTCATGCCAGAAGATGATCATCAAAAAACCCCAACAAAGATCCACGCACTGCTACAGCTGTAGATGCACTCATCCCACCAGCTCCTGGACTTAACTGTGGGAATGAAGAAGGAGATATCTAAGCTGGCCTGTGCATACAGTAAAACAACAAATTTGACTGGATCTATACTGTTGGAACTCAACCAAGAATTAGGAGAAATGCAAATTGTAGCGCTCCAAAATCTTACAACTACAGACTATTTACTGTTAAAAGAACATAAGGGATGTGAACATTCCCCAGGAATGGGTTGTTTTAATTTGCCTGATTTCTCTCAGTCTGTTCAAGTTCAGTTGGACAATAGCCACCATATCATAGATAAGTTTTCACAAATGCCTAAGGTGCCTAACTGGTTTTCTTGGTTTCACTGGAGATGGCTGGTAATTACAGATATGCCTTGGTTATGTAACTATACTCCTATTATGTTAATGTGTGTGTGCAATTTAAGTAGTAGCTTAAAACCTATACATGCTGAATTTACTCTACAAGAAGATATGTCAAAGAACTAATCAATCTTCCCATGTTTTCTTCCGCCTGCTACTTCTATAGCTTTTCTTCTTCCTTCCTAATTACAACCCTTAAATAGAATTCGTGCCTCATATCAAATTTACCGAGTATCGTAATTCTTCCAAGTGGTAAAGATACCTCAGGACAAATGCTTGGCATAGAAGCTACAGGGCATAAATATGTAAGGAAATAAAAAGCTAACCATTTCAAACAATAAGGCTTCTCTCTCACTTACCAACTTTACATTTCCCTGTATGGTCCCGGAAGATGACTGGTTAGCCAGAGACGGGTAAGATTCCTCAAGGGAGGAACAACCTAAAACAGGCACAGTCTCAGGGGGGTCATCAGGTGAGAAATTGGGGATCAACAGAGGTGAGGCTTAGAACCTCACCCCCCCCCATTCTTAGAGAAATCTTCTGCATACGTGGATCTTTTATTGCCCTTGTCCAGCTTGGATTAACACATAGTCTACAGGCACACACCTGATCATCTACATTTGCTCTCTTACAACACTAAACTATGTTTTCTACCTTTATCTTGTATCTACCTACCACTTCAGCATTTTATTAAAAATAATAATAATAATAAAGAGAGAAATGTGGTATCCACATATAAATCAAGTATAAAAACCAAATGAGTATTCATATTTGAACTGACTGTTTATAGTTCATAATGCATGAGCAAAACCGAAAGTTTCTGTGATGACTGCCCTTGTACTGTTCACTATGTAACTTATTCATTATGTAAGAATTTGTTCTCCATGTAAGAACTTGTTTGTTATGCCTCAGAAGATTGGAGACTGACGAAAATTAGGCTCGGGGTGGATTAATGATTGTGCATTGAGCATTGACACCCCTATACAGAATTTTATTGTCATTAACAACCATTTGATCAATAAATATGAGAGATGCCCTCACAAAAAAAAAAAAGGACAGACTTCAAATGGTAAAATAAATAAGTAACTGGGATGTAATGTATAGCATAAGGAATATAGTCAAGTTATTGTAACAGCTTGGTAGGGTGATAGCTGGAACCTAGAATTATGTATATAAATGTTTTATCACTGTGTTGTACACTTGAAACTAATGTAATGTAATACTGTGCGTCAACTACCCTTCAATAAAAACAATAAATAAATAAAAAATAAAAAATAAAAAAATAAAAAAGAAAAAAAAAAAAGTTAGAAATGGTCAAATATACTTTTATTTGAAACATTTTCTTCCATGTCATTAGCCTGGTTTTCTGTTTAGCTAACAAAGAGAAGGGGTTTATAACACAGTTTCTGGAATAAAGAAATTTGTGATCCATGTGAAAAAAAAAAAAAGAATTTGATCTCCATGTAAGAACTTGTTTGTTATGCCTCAGAAGATTAGAGAATGACGAAAATTAGGCTTGGGGTGGATTAATGATTGTGCATTGAGCATTGACTCCCCTATACAGAATTTTATTGTTGTTAACAACCATTTGATCAATAAATATGAGAGATGCCCTAACAAAAAAAAATATAATAATAATGTTTCCATATAAAAATTTAAAAAATACAAAACCTTAAAGGTAAACCCAATCAACATGATTCACAGCCCTGACTTTTTAACCTTTGTTGTATCCATGTGCAGAGAAATCTACAATATTAGAGCTGAAAGTGCCCTCAAAGAGCCAATTCCTTCATTTAACTGACAAAGAAACTGAGACCTGGAAAAGTAAGGTCAGGTTGTATAATTAACTGATGGCAGAGCTGGGACCAGAATCAACTCTGCTCACTCCCATCCAAGTGATATTTCCATTATATTACGCTGTGATATTGCGAATTTCTTGACCTTTTCTCAAAACCAAACTAAAGTTGCTTTTTTAGAAGCATGACTTTTGTTTTGTTTTGTTTTTGTTTTTCTATGAGAGATACTTTTTTTTTCTTTTGAGAGGGCATCTCTCATATTTATTGATCAAATGGTTGTTAACAACAATAAAATTCTGTATAGGGGAGTCAATGCTCAATGCACAATCATTAATCCACCCCAAGCCTAATTCTCATCAGTCTCCAATCTTCTGAAGCATAACGAATAAGTTCTTACATGGTGAACAGTACAAGGGCAGTCATCACAGAAACTTTCGGTTTTGATCACACATTATGAACTATAAACAATCAGGTCAAATATGAATATTCGTTTGATTTTTATACTTGATTCATATGTGGATCCCACATTTCTCCCTTTATTATTATTATTATTACTTTTAATAAAATGCTGAAGTGGTAGGTAGATGCAAGATAAAGGTAGAAAACTTAGTTTAGTGTTGTAAGAGAGCAAATGTAGATGATCAGGTGTGTGCCTGTAGACTATGTGTTAATCCAAGCTAGACAAGAGCAATAAAACATCCACAGATGCAGAAGATTTCTCTCAAAACGGGTGGGGGGGGGTGATTCTAAGCCTCACCTCTGTTGATCCCCAATTTCTCACCTGATGGCCCCCCTGTGACTGTGCCTGTTTTAGGTTATTCCTCCCTTGAGGAATCTTACCTGTCTCTGGCTAACCAGTCATTAAAAGCATGTCTTTTAAAAATTTTGCCCTTTTTTTTTTCTGTGTGTGTGTGTGTGTGTGTGTGTGTGTGTGATGAAATCAAACAAAAAACAAAGGTCCTAAAATTCTGAACAGATAAGATTTTGCTAAAAGATAAATCATTCTCAAAACAAAATGGCAGTCCAATAAAGCTATTGCAGATTATATATAATAGGCATAAAAAGTGAAAAGAAGAGGCCAGAGAGAAAACGTTGCACTGTGCACCAAGGGAGAAGTGGATGTCAACAAACAGCATAATGACAAAATCCATCAGGCTAACAAAGAAGGTGGGCAGAATGAAAGGGAAGCAGCCAGCAGCATGTCAGCAGGACTGAAGGAGGAAGGAGAGAAGGAAACCTAATCAGAACAACACTGTATCTCATGGATTTCACTAGCAGTTTCAACTACTGATGGATAAACTGGGTTAAAGCACAGTGTGGTGATGAGTTTCTTATATCATGAGAAGACAGCTTTATGACCTAGCAAGTAAATAATCTACTCTGAGGAGAAGTACCCCCAATCCAAGGCGATGCAGCCAGACGGTCATCTGACCAGAGATCATGCATCATCGGGAGGCAGGTAATAGTGAATTACAAAAGCAAATGATAGGTAGGTGTAGCTCCTGGGGGAAGGGTGTTCCCAGCCTGGGGCAAATCCCCAATGAAACTAGTGAGACTGAAATAAGTCAAGGGAAAGGGTAAGTTGGGAGAAAGCATTTTTATTGCTTCCAGCTTACTCTAATTCACCCGCTGGGCCCAGCCTCCTAGATTGTCTCCTCTGCCTGCCTCTCATACTTTCTCCTGCTTGGTGTTCAGTGTCTCTGCAGCCATGGCATGTGCTCACTTCCTGCCCAGACCTTCTGGGAGGAACTCCATTGACAGATCCTTGGTGACTGGAAGATGCCAGACCAATTATGTACCAGGAACAGAAGGGAGTAGAGAATGGCCGTCCTCTCTCCACCCCTTTCCCCAGAGGCTGCAGGAGGCTGCAGCTGTAAACACCTACTGATATGTAAACGGCTAAGGCCAGGCAGGAGATGCAGGAGATACTGGAAATTCTGGGATTTACCCCACAGTAGGTGACCCACGGCTCTTTTTTTTTATTAAGGTATTGTTGATATACAGTCTTATGAAAGTTTCACATAAGCAACATTGTGACCCAAGGCTCTTTAAATTGAGCAGAGCAAGACAGGAGTTCATAGGTCCAAGCATGGCACCTCAAGGGAAAGGGAAATACTTATATTCACTTTTAGGAAAATAAATCACAAGAGTGCAACATAGAGAAGTGCTCTCTATTCATAAGGTGAAGTTCTAGAAAGTTCTAGAAGCACTGGGAACACCAACAGTTCCCCATCACTTGCATAGTTGTTGATAAAAGGAGGCTTAGCTTACCTCCATTTTTTCTTGTACTGGTTGGGGTAAAAAGAGCCTTTTCTCAAACTAGAGACCAAAAAAAAAAAAAAAATGGAGGTTTTGCCCTGGAAGCCAGGCTTCTCTGGCATGTCTGAATTAGTTAGATTGAAACATTACAATAAATGGCTTTTGAAAGAAACAAGGCCAAGATTTAAAACAAAAGGAATGATCCTACCTCATGCCAGATGCAAAATAAATTCCAGAGTGGATGGTAGATTTAATTTTGAAAAGTAAAACAATAAAGGTCTAGGAAAATATCTTCAAGACTCTTGGGATAGACAAATATTCCTCAAACAGGATGTACACAAAACACTGATCTTCAAGGAAAAACTGGTAATCTGGGTTGTGCTACAATTAAAAACTTCTGATCAACAAGACTAGTAGGAGAGAGATTGAAAAGGCAAGCCACAGAGTGGAGGGAGAAGATACTGTGATACATGTACTCAGCAAGAGATGTGTGCCCAAATATATAAAGAATTTCTATAAATCAGTCAGAAAAAGTTGACTTAAAAAAAAAGGTAAAAGTCTTGAATGTGTGCCTCATCAAAGAGGGTATCCAAATGGCCAATAAACAATGTAAAGGTATTCCACCTTACTGTTCATCAGGGAAATGCAAACTAAAACTCCCATGAGGTTCCACACATGCCCCCAAATAGATAATATTAAAAAGACAAACTGTATCAACAGTTAGTAAAGATGTAAAGTAACCAGAACTCAAACACACTGCTGGTAAGAATATGAACAGGTACAATGCTTCAGAAACTTCTCTGACGGTATCTGCTCCTTGAACACATGCAGACCCTATGGCCCAGCAATCCTCTTCTTGGGTTAACATGACAGATGTGCACCACAGGACAGGCACAAAAATGCTCCCAGAAGCATTGATTGAGCTAATAATGAATATTATTCATTTTAACACCTAATGGAATATACCCTTCACAACGGCATTGCAGAGAAATCTCTCAAACAAGACTTTGAGCAGAAGAAACCAGACACAAAAGATTATACTATATAATTCCATTTATATGAAGTTCAAAACAGGCAAGTTTACATCTATGGCAGTAGGAGTCAGGTTGTGGCTACTTTTTGGAGGTGGATGGATGGTGAATGGGGGGTTAAGGGGAGCTGTTTCTTGGGCTTTGCTAGTATTCTATTATACAAGTTCCACTTTGTGAATATTCATTGTGCTGTGTGCTTAGGATTTGTGCATTTTCCTGTTGTAGTTATACCACAAAAATTTACATAAAATTGGTTGTGTAATAACATGAATATGCATATATATATATGATTACATATGAAAGAATAGAATACATATATTTTATTGAGCTGTATGCTTAAAATGGCCAAATGGTAATTTTATGTTACATGTATTTTCCTACAAGTAAAAATTTTTAATAGAACAAATTAAAAGAAAGAAAGAAGGAACCACCCTGCTGACACCTTGTCTTTGGACTTCTGACCTCCAGAACTGTGGAAGAATAAATTCCTGTCATTTTAAGCCCAAATAATAAAATAAAATGTAGCCAACCTTCACTCCTCCACATAATGTGTTGATGAAGATGTTAACAATGTAATACTATTCTATATATAGTTCCACTGATTTCCCATATCAGTATTTTTTAAACCTCAACTTCGTTTCTTATATTTTTAATACCTGTCACCCAAAATAATCACTTTCTAATAAAGAATTTACCTAAATTTAAACAAGGGAGTCTCCATATAATAGAGCAAACAGAAAGAAAAAAAAAAGAAAAAAACACAGTGCTCTGCTGGGGCTCACCAAGCTCTGTGACCAAGTCGAGCAGACAGACTTACAAATGATGCAAGCTGCCTGCCTCGGTTCCTGGGGACCCCCAGAGAGACAGAGTGGCCCGGACAAAGGGCCCAGGGCCCAGGCCCAGAGGCAGAGCACTGGCCAGTCACTGGCTTCCTCATTCCCGTTGCGTAGAGTTGAGCTGAGGCCAGGGGCTGACCTCAGCTGGGATCCCCACAGACTGGTCACGAATACACCTAGGGACCAGATCACGACTCCGAGAGGCCACCGTCCCAGCTCCGCTGCTGACCTCAGCAGCTGCATTCTGTAGAGCCCTCATCATTGTTTGCAAAAGGTCTCAAAGGAAAGCGTATGTAGCTGAGCTGGTTAAACGCACCGTCCATTCATCTGTCCCTCATTTATTCATTCAACAGATATTTGTCAAGTACCTTTGTGTTCAAGGCACTCTGCTTGGCTTTCTACAAAAGAAAGAAGCTCTAGGTTCATGGATATAATCTTATTTTTTAGAGGTGTCAAAGGTTTAATTTGTAGGGACAACATAGCATATAGTCAGATAGCCCTTGGGAGGAATTGCTGGGACACGGACAAGTAGCTTCTCCGCCCCTCCCTCGGCGTTCCACCCCTCCCCCTAATTGCTGACTTGCATCTGCTTCCAGAACACACTTCCAGGATGGGAAGTAGGCAAGAGGAGCAGAGAGCAGAGGAGGGTTAATTTCATCCTTCTCTTGGGTTAGCGGGGGGCCCGGTGAACCTCTGTCTTATTTAGGGCAATCAGCACCCGAGGGATCAGCTCATGTAATTCACTTCTCCAAACCAGCTCTTATTTCTGGGCAAGAAGCTGTAGCTGCCACCGTTTAGGTGCCAGTCCGTCACCTGTTTCCTCCCCTTGCCTGTTCTCCATCTGAGCAGAATCCTGATTTTGTTAAGATGTCTCTGTCTGTCCTTCTCTCTGCGTGTTTCAGGGGGTGCCCCAGCCATGATTTGAGCCCTGTCCCCGAGGAGAGACAGTGGGGACTTTACCCTCTCCCTTTGCCAGGGGGCACTTTAAGCTGGGTTTGTGAGGCTGCTGAGCCTGAGATCTGAGGGAACCTCTTCTCGGGCTTCCGAGAAAGTTTTCTCTCATACCAAAATTGTCCCCACCTGCCTGGGGACAGAGCCAACACTGGAGATGGCCAGGCAGGAAGAACCTGGTCCATTCTGACCTGTGGAGCCGCTGTATTAACCAACTCTGGACACCCACTCTGTGCCCCCTTGTGATGGGAGAGAATACATTTTCTTGTTACTGAAGCCTATCTGAGACAGGTTTTTCCACTAGTTGCAAACTAGGAATCCTGATTGATACAGAAGTTCCATGAGCAAGGCTAGAAATCCCCTTGTCATTGTTTAGTGAAATGGAATTGGGACAGAAGTGATACTGAGACCCTACAAAATTTACTCTGGGCCATCAGTCCACTAGTTTTCTTGTTTAAATTTAGGGTCAACAGGGGACTGGCGGGCATGTTGGAATACAACATATCTGTTTGGAAAGCAGTCACAGAATGCAAACACTAATGCACCCAGATTTGGTTGGTCATTGTTTGAATTACTTCCTGCAGAAGTAATTTTCTGCAGCAGAAACAACCTCTCAACTTGCTATCGCTCCTTTAAAGCCTCTTGAAAGAAAAGTGAAATGAATCTCAGCAGCTGTCAGTGGTTGAACAGGGGCCAGGGCATTCTGGGGAAGCATTTGGCCATGTCCCATCCGCAGCCAGAGAAAAGACTGCTCCAGATTTATCCTCAGCCCTGTCCTGGAATGTTGTCCCTCAGCGAGGCTGGACTGGGCTCTGGAACTCACATTTTTAATGAGTTCCCAGGAGATCCTGACTTTCCCTAGGTGACTGCCTCTGGGATTCAGGACTCCCTGTGGAGAGCACTGATCCAGCACAATCCGGATCAAGGCTGGCTATTTCTGCAGATGTGGCCTGGGATAAAGGGAGGCAGGGTGTTGAAATGATGGCTCTGAGATTCTTAGCTGCTGAGCCTGCCTAACTGAATCTCCGTTTCTTCATATGTAAAATAGGACTAACAATACTTGGCTCCCTGACTGTCCTGAGAATGAAATCCTAGATGTAAACTGCACATTCACACCTGGACTCACCAGTTGGCTTATGGACATATTGACTCTGCAGGCTGTTTAGCACCAGGACCCATGCCCTAGCCCGCAGGCTGTGCCAGTGTCTGGTCCAGGCCTTCTGTAATCAAGCCATCCAGCTGGGCTTTCCACCATGTGTAAGAGAAACACCTCTCTGCACACCTCTTTAGTGCACACCTCATCTGCCTGGACTGGCCTCTGGTTAAAGCTGGGTTTTTGAACCCTGCTCCCCATCAGCAGTTCAAAGCAATTAAGGTGAGGAAAAGTGACTCTTCTATTTAGGGACTCCCCACCAGCTTCCTCCTTCCTTCATAGGAGAGATGAAGGGAGAAATGAGGGAGGAGAGGAAGGGAATTGGCAGAACTCAGCCTCCAGCTGACTCCCAGGCAATACTTCCTCCAACACACACTTACTGACCACTCCCTGTGCACCAGACACTCAGCAGTGCCTCCAAGTTTGCCCCTGGCCCCTGCCACCCCCTTCACTGTACAGCTGTGGGAACACATTGAGAGCCAGAGTCTGGATGACAACAAGGGGACAGTTGGAGGTTTCCCTGGGCCTGGATGGCCCCCTTCACCTCCCCTGTTGAGACCCTCTCTTCTCCAGCCTCCAGCCTCGTGGCGGGGCCCTCATGTTGTCTCCTGGTTTGAGACCTTGTTCCTTCCTGCTCTTCCCTGAGGGACCTGGCCATTTGGGACTGCTCAGGTTTGGTGGTGTGAACCTACACTGCTCAGCCACAGCACCAGCAGAGCGGCGTGCCCCAAGGGCCATGCTGTTACAGGCAGGTGAAGACACATCTCACTGGAAGCTTGTGAATGCCTTAGCTTTTAAAGTTTATCTGAGTTGATTCAAAGTTCTCTCTGCCTCAGCATCCCTGCGAATCATTGGTGCCTTCTCCTGGTCTCACGAGTGGATCTAGGGACTGCCCTCTGGGTTTGCACAAACCACCATCCACTCACCTGTCCTGTGCTCCGGGCAAAGGAAGAAATGGAGGCCCCTCTGGACAGTGCCAGTCCATACTACTTTATTTTCACTTTACTCTAGTTTTCAAGAGAGGGAAGAAAATCCTTTCCATACTAGTAAGAATTATCTATGTAGAAAAGAATGGTGATGTCAATCTTTGAAACCTTCTCCTCCCAGGCCACCTCCACTCTCCTGACCAGGCCTTGCACATAAACAATTCCCAATAAATGTTGATTGAGTGGAAGCATGATGTTGGAATAGTTGAAAGAAAGCAAACTCATCATTTGAAATCATTTAGACTGGGCAACTTGCTGAAGTTTACACTTCAAAAGAAATAACAGAAGGAATCTCCACTTGGTAGAAAGTGGAGATGTTTCCTGGTGGGCCTTCCTGCCCTCTTTCCCTGACCCAGCTAGTAGGAACAGGGCAGAATGAATGGTTTTCCATTGCTGAGGCAGGAGCCCAGTGTCACACCTTACCCCTGTAGAAGCCCTGGGTGAGGCTGCCTATGGCATCTGGCTTCTTCATTGTTCTCAGCACATGCTGTGCTCCCACTTGGGCAGAATGCACAGGGAGAATCTGCCGTCAGCCGGGCCTCCACCCTGTGCTGCCCTCAAAGCCAGGAGTGGACCTGCCTCCTTCTTTGGCCTCAGTGCCAGCATTCCCTGCAGCTCCCCCTGGGAGCACACCCCTCTGGGGTGCAGGTGGTCACCAAAGCTCACCATCCATCTTCAGCTGTTGTGACTTCAGCGAAGGACACCTGCCAGCTGTCTCTTCCTGCCCTCCGACCTTGCTTCTGTAGGCCACCTGATGGCTGGAAGCCAAGAGCCTTCTCCGTGTCCGTGGCCTTAGGATGTCTTCCTCTGCTCAAGTCAGAAACCAGCTGCCTGGGGCTCTGCCTGGCCACTTAGGGTGCAGTGCAGCGACAGGAAATACCACCGCCAGGTTTCCCTGAGGACACCAGTGTGGGCTGTGCAGCACCCTCCGACTAATCCATGGCAGTCTTTACCTCAGCTGCATTTCCTCAGAGCTGCTCGGTGGAGTGGAAGACCTAGCCTTTCATTCATTTACTCATTCATTAATTCTTCATTCATCAGCCATGGCATTTGTTTATTCTGTGCCAATTCTGTGAGCATCTAGTCT
This sequence comes from Manis pentadactyla, assembly GCF_030020395.1. Taxonomy (NCBI): domain Eukaryota; kingdom Metazoa; phylum Chordata; class Mammalia; order Pholidota; family Manidae; genus Manis; species Manis pentadactyla. The sequence goes on from NC_080034.1 coordinate 53,359,425, forward strand.
GCTCTCTTCCACAAGCATTCAGTTCAGGCTCTTCATTCCAGAATTTCTGCTGAATCACAGCTGTGAGCTGACAGCGAGGGTGTCCGTTCAGTTCTGTATATCTACATCCCCGGATCTGACTTCCCGCTTTGGCTATTTGACCTTGACTTGATTGATTCCAGAGAAGCCGGGTGCAATGAGGCAGGAAGCAGAAACCGAGAAGGGAGAAGGTGGCTCAGCTTCAGAAGAGCCTGTCCGGGGCTGTGGCCAGAGTGGGTTCGCTTCTGAATGCAAGTTTGTCCTCTCCTGACACTACCCACAGCGGGGCTGAGAGGGCGTGCCTGGCCCTGCGGCCCCAGGAAGGCGGCCACATGACAGGTTCCCGTGACATTCGGCCGGAAGCAGAGTCACACTAGTGGGTGCCCCTCAGGCTTCACTCCCATCACTGCTACCCACTCACCTGAGATGCTCTCTGGATTTGGAGTTCTGTGAATATAATGAGAAAACACATAATTCTGTTCTGCTCCTCTTTGTGTAAACATTCTTTTTCTTGGGTTCTTTTTTGGGAGCAAAACAAAATTAAAAGGAAAGAGAGCCCAAAGTAGCAACACCCAGGGTTAAATTGTAGGCCTGAAAAAACAACCACAGAAATATGAGCAGCAGTCCCTGTGATGGCTGCGTGGTTTTGAGCAAATTACTGAACTTCCCTGAGCCTTATGCTGCTCATAAGATCCGAGAACGTTGTAGGAATAGCTCTGTGTGTGCATGTGTGCGCACGTGTGTGTGTTCCTTCAAATATATGGTTTTCTGGGCCTCTTTACACTAACATGAAGAGTCCTAAAAGTGATAAATAATGCTGTTATTGTAAGAAAATTGTAATTTATCTTCCATTTGCCCCATGGTCCCAAGCACAGAAGCCGGTGAGAATTATGCCTGGGCTTGCCTGGGGCTTCACTGGGCTTACTCCGCCTTATCTCTAAACATCCCAACCCTCCCCCAAAGCAGCAGGCAGAAAGGATCTGCCACAATAAAAGGCACCACGCTGCTGCTGCGCGCTCTCTCTCTCTCTCTCTCTCTCTCTCTCTCCCCCCACACCCCCCTCTGGGGCAGCCACTTTCTCCTACAGATAATAAAGTCTCTTGCGTGGGCCCGTGTCTCCTGAGTCATTCTGGGTAAGGAGGGTCGCGGCGAGATACCCTTTCAGTTATACCTTGAGGTGGGTGGTGTTGTGTTATTGCATTATAAGGGCCAAGATTGCTATTATTTTCTGTTTTTTCCAGAAAGTTAATGGGAAACACAGAGTTCTAATGTTAGACGAACTTTCTCCTTTTCCAGTGGGGCAAATTCTCTAGGCACATGCCCAACTGAGTGGCTTCAAGTCCCTGGCTTTGCCCTCTGAGATATCAGCTCCTTTTGGAAAAGCTCCCAGAGCTGTTTTTCCTCCCCCTGCACTCCAGCCTGAGGGGAGATGATGTAGCTGGTTTTTATTACTCAACGGTCAACAAAATGAAGCAAATGAGACTTCCAAAAAATATTCCCACTTTCCAGGGAGAAACATTATTGAGGCATTACCCGAGATTGCCATTTGACCATGTCCTTTCCATCTTAATTCACACACCACGAGTATGAAAGAGTCACAGCCGGTATAAGTAGAACAAAGACAAATGGGGAAGCTGATACGTTAGAATATGCAGATCGTATATCCTATGCTAAGGAAAGTTTACCACTGAATGCCAGCAAGCATTGGTTAAATACACATCTTGCCAAGAAGCACACCGTGTCTTACACATTTTATTTCATTCTGCGCAGACCAGCATGTTCTCAATATAGGTTGTGGGTGAGAGGAGGGCCTGACAGTCCCCTGGACTTTTTCAGACCTCATATACCAGTCATCCTCTTTTCCCCATCCTTTCACTGGGATTTTGGTGCCCTCTGCTCAAAGAAGCATTGTCCTTTTTAGGGACATTTCCCCGCAGAAAGCTCATGTGCTTTCATACATTTAACAGATCAGAGCACAGGCCAATGAAACCCTGCTCCTTCCTGCCAACCCCATGTTCCCCAGGCCAGGACCCCAGCCCAGATGATGGAACCTTTGCAGCAGCTCACAAGGCTCACTGGTCTTTATGAATTTGATCCTTTTCATTTAATTAAAACAAATCATTTAAGCTTCCAGGCAATATTTAGTCATTGGTAGCCATGGGAGACCACCAGGTCACGGATAATTGATATCCACCAATAATCTCCAAATAGCATTTAGATCAGTAATTTCAATCCCCCTCCAAACAAGCTCTTATTGGAGCTGCTGACAGCATAGCTACCTTGGTTGTTTTTCACCCTTCCTCTTACCCTTCTCTCAGTCTGCGTCCCAGGGGGAGTGCTAAGTACTGAACAGGCCCATGGACAGCCAGCCAGCCAACCAAAGAAGGAGCTGTAATATCCCACAGCAAACAACAGCTGAGTTGTTATATATGTGGGTCCCATTTTAACTACAGCTAATACCCAAAATTTCAAATCTTAAAACCTATAAATTTATGCACAGTGAGCACTACAAACATATCTCTATTAGAGATTTTTGCTTCATAACAGCGTCATTTTGAGATGCCTTAAGCCAACAGTTATTAATGTCTACAGGTTCTCAGACTCTTTTGAGAAATTAAAGAAAGCTGTGAACTCTTTCCCTGGAAAATTGTATTCCCACATATACACATAAAACTTCACTTACAATGTTGGGAGTTTGACAGAACTGCTAAGCAGCTTGTAGATACAGTACAATATATTAGGCCTAATGTGAAGAATAAATACATAGGAATGTGTTAAGGATTATAATAAAAGATATACAGTGCACCAATAAAATGGGTACATAATTTAATCACATGTATTTATCAGGTAGAGTGGACAGGTATTAACCAAGTCTGTTTGGGTTACATTAAAGACAGTACTCTAAGAGCCTTATAAAAATTGCTTCAAAAATATATATCTATTATTAATACCTTAAATCTATTGGGAACCTCCACACAAGAGGGCAAAGTAAGGATCAATTATTTCTGACAAGAATAGCTTTGTCAGGAACATCACAGAGAAGGTGACATTTAAATGGAAACCTGAGTGTGATTTGAAAAGAATTTCAACAGATGGAAAGATGTAACATTAACATGTTTGGAAATGCAACCAACAGAAGGTGAACCAGCAATAAATATTCTACCTTTCTGGAACTGAAAGTTGTTGGCATTTATCAAAATTAGAAGCACATCAAATGCATAGATGAGAGGTCTATTTGAAAGCCATTTCCTCCTGCCTTTCCTCAGATCCTCATGATTTTGTCTAAAGAAATATGTTCTCCCCACCAAAAGGGTCCTCACAAACTCCATCTGAAATGTTTTGTTGGGTCCCAGGCCGTGGGCACTGATGTCCCCTCCCCATAGCAGAAGGTTGAAATGCAGTGCCTGGCCAACATTAGTGAGCATGTGCAAACCGCCAAAGCCCGACTGCACCCAGAGAGGGAAGGTTATGATTTAATAAAAGTGACTGCAGCTTTACAGGGAGATAGTTCCCGGGCAGGAGGGCAAAAGATGGAGAGTTCCATTTGGCAAAAGCTGATACTAGACAAATTCAGGCTTTATAGTGCTTTGCACAGAATGGCCCTGTGAAAATTATTTCTTGAATAAATGAAAATTACATCCATAAAGGAATTCCAAGAGTTAAACTCTTTACACTCCCTTTAACAATGGGACACGGAATTACTTGATTATTTGTCTCTTTTTATCAAAATTTCCTTATGAATATTTAGACCAGATGTTTAAAAAAATCAGACATTTTTAATTAGAACTATTTTTGTTTCAAATAAAATCTAATAGAAGACTCCTATATGACAAGGATGTGGAGAAAGGGGAACCCTGCTACATTGCTGATAATACCTTAATGAAAAATTAAAAAAAAAAAGAAGACTCCTACATAAAGGTGGTTAAAGCACCTGGTTAAAGCAGAGTGGCAGAGCAGGCTGGGGAGGGGAGGGAGGACCCACCTCTCAGCCCCCCTTCCACACCGGGGCCTTGGACCTGCGGCCTCAGCACCACCAGGGAGCTTGTGAGAAATGCAGCATCTCAGACCTCACTCAGGACTACTGAGTCAGAACCTACTGTTTTTTAAAAAAATTTTTTATAAAGATATCATTGATATACACTCTTATGAAGATTTCACATGAAAAAACAATGTGCTTACAACATTTAGCCATATTATCAAGTTCCCACCCATAGCCCAATGCAGTCAGTCCATCAGTGTAGTAAGATCCCACAGAGTATTTCCTTTCTCTGTGTTATGCTGTTTTCACTGTGACCCCTCATACCATGTGTACTAAACATACCCCTCAATCACCTTCTCCCTCCTTCCCCCCCCACCCTCCCAAACCCTCCCCTTTGGTGACCACTAGTCCCTTCTTGGAGTCCCTGAGTCTGCTGCTGTTTTGTTCCTTCAGTTTTGCTTCATTGTTGTACTCCACAAATGAGGGAAACCATTAGGCACTTGTCTTTCTCTGCCTGGCTTATTTCACTGAGCATAATATCCTCCAGCTCCATCCATGTTGTTGCAAATGGTAGGATTTGCTTCTTTCTTATGGCTGAATAATATTCCATTGTGTATATGTACCACCTCTTCTTTATCCATTCATCTACTGATGGACACTTAGGTTGCTTCCATATCTTGGCTATTGTAAATAGTGCTGCAATAAACATAAGGTGCATATGTCTTTTTGAGTCTGAGAAGTTGTGTTCTTTGGGTAAATTCCAAGGAGTGGGAGTCCTGGGTCAAATGGTATTTCTATTTTTAGTTTTTTGAGGAACCCCTCATATTGCTTTCCACAATGGTTGAACTAGCTGACATTCCCACCAGCACTGTAGGAGGGTTCCCCTTTCTCCGCATCCTCACCAGCATTTGTTGTTAGTCTTTTCTATGCTGGCCATCCTAAATGGTGTGAGGTGACATCTCATTGTGGTTTTGATTTGCGTTTCCCTGATGATTACTGATGTGAAGCATCTTTTTATGTGCCTGTTGGCCATCTGAATTTCATCCTTGGAGAATTGTCTATTCATATCCTGTGCCCATTTTTTTATCATGTTATTTCCTTTTTGGGCATTGAGGCATGTGAGTTCTTTATATATTTTGGATGTTAACCCCATGTCAGATACATCATTTAAAAATATATTCTTCCGTACTGTAGGATGCCTTTTTGTTCTGTTGATGATATCCTTTGCTGTGCAGAAGCTTTTTAGTTTGATGTAGTCCCATGTGTTCATTTTTGCTTTTGTTTCCCTTGCTTGAGGAGATGCGTTCAGGAAGAAGTTGCTCATGTTTATATTCAGGAGATTTTTGCCTATGTTGTCTTGTAAGAGTTTTATGGTTTCATGACTTACATTCAGGTCTTTGGTCCATTTTGAGTTTACTTTTGTGTATGGGGTTAAACAATAATCCAGTTTCATTCTTTTGCATGTAGCTGTCCATTTTTGCCAACACCAATTGTTGAAGAGGCTGTCATTTCCCCATTGTATGCCCATGGCTCCTTTATCATATATTAATTGACCATATATGGTTGGGTTTATATTTGGGCTCTGTAGTCTATTCCATTGGTTTATGGTTCTGTTCTTGTGCCAGTACCAATTGTCTTGATTACTGTGGCTTTGTAGTAGAGCTTGAAGTTGGGGAGCAAGATCCCACCAGATTTTTTCTTCCTTCTCAGGATTGCTTTGGCCATTTGGGGTCTTTTGTGGTTCCATATGAATTTTAGAATCATTTCCTCTAGTTCCTTGAAGAATGCTATTGGTATTTTGATAGGAATTGCATTGAATCTGTAGATTGCTTAGGCAGAATGGCCATTTTGACAATATTAATTCTTCCTTCCCAAGAGCCTGGGATGAATTTCCATTTATTAGTTTCCTCTATAATTTCTCATAAGAGTGTCTTGTAGTTTTCAGGGCATAGGCCTTTCACTTCCTTGGTTAGGTTTATTCCTAGGTATTTTATTCTTTTTGATGTAACTGTGAATTGAATTGTTTTCCTGATTTCTTTTTCTGGTAGTTCATCATTAGTGTATAGTAATGCAACAGATTTCTGTGTATTAATTTTGTATCCCGCAACTATGCTCAATTCAAATATTAGATCTAGTAGTTTTGGGGTGGATTCTTTAGGGGTTTTTTTATGTACAATATCATGTCATCTGCAAACAGGGGCAGTTTAACTGCTTCCTTGCCAATCTGGATGCCTTTTATTTCTTTGTGTTGTCTGATTGCCATGGCTAGGAAGTCCAGAACTATGTTGAATAAAAGGGGGGAGAGTGGGCATCCTTGTCTTATTCCCGATCTGAAAGGATAAGCTTTCAGCTTCTCTCTGTTAAGTATGGTGTTGGCTGTGGGTTTGTCATATATGGCCTTTTTTATGTTGAGGTACTTGCCCTCTATACCCATTTTGTTGAGAGTTTTTATCATGAATGGATGTTGAATTTTGTTAAATGCTTTTTTGGCATCAATGGAGATGATCATGTGTTTTTTGTCCTTTTTGTTGATGTGATGGATGATGTTGATGGATTTTTAAATATTGTACCATCCTTGCATCCCTGGGATAAATCCTACTTGATCATGATGGATGATCTTTTTGATGTATTTAAAAATTTGGTTTGCTAATATTTTGTTGAGTATTTTTGCATCTATGTTCATCAGGGATATTGGTCTGTAATTTTCTTTTTCTGTAGTGTCTTTGTCTGGTTTTGGTATTAGAAGAATGCTGGCCTCGTAGAATGAGTTTGGGAGTTTTCCCTCTTCTTCTGCTTTTTGGAAAACTTTAAGGAGGATGGGTATTAGATCTTCACTAAATGTTTCTTTTATGTTTCTTTTAAACATATCTAAAATTCAGCGCTGAAGCCATTTGGTCCAGGAATTTTATTCTTAGGTAGTTTTTTGATTACCAGTTCAATTTCATTGCTGGTAATTGGTCTGTTCCGATTTTCTGTTTCTTTCTGAGTCAGCCTTGGAAGGTTGTATTTTTCTAGAAAGTTGTCCATTTCTTCTAGGTCATCCAGTTTGTTAGCATATACATTTTCATATTATTCTGTAATCATTCTTTATATTTCTGTGGTGTGCATCATGATTTTTCCTTTCTTATTTCTGATTCTATTTATGTGTGTAGACTCTCTTTTTTTCATGATAAGTCTGGCTCTTGCTTTCATTGATTCTTCCTATTGTTTTATTCTCCATTTTATCAGAACCTGCGTTTTGACAAAATCCCAGGTGATTCAAGTGCACATAAAAGTTTGAAAATCTCTGCTCTAAGGAGTGTCAGTTTGTGCAAAGTTTTTTCTGGAAGCAGGGAGGGACCACATGGTTGACCACTCCTTGCCAAAAATGAGGCAGGTCACTCTGAATATCACTCAGGCCCAGTTGACCTTCCCAGGAGCCACAGCACCTTATCCCTGGCACATAAGCTCCGCTGCTTGGCCGTACCCATCCTCCCCACTGAAATCACTGAGCCCATGTCAGAAATAGCAATCTTTCCTCCCAGCCCACCGTGGGCAACCACTATAGTACTTTTAGAAATGCTGGCATCCAGTGTGTTTCTGTGGGCCGTCTTAAGAGCATAGTTAGAAGATGGGTGAGGACCTTACTAAATCCACTCTGATAGTAGTCCTACCTCCTTGGGTGTATGCTTCTTTTAAACATATCTAAGAATTTCTGGCATCTTCATTTAAATTCGTGCAAGATACCTACATTTCAGTCAACTGAACAAGCAAACAGAATCACCCCCAGAGATTTAAGAACCCAAAATCTTGAATAAGTATACCCATATTGATAATTTCCACTACAAAGTAATCTCAGAGGAACTGTGATGCTGAGGTCCCAGAACTTTTTTAAAAAGAGTTCTAGTCAATCCACTCACCAAAGTCCTACTTGATTCATTTAACTAAAAAAGAAAAAAATCCAGAAATGGAAACCAAAAACCAAAAATAAACAAGCCACCAAAACATCTTGGCCAGATTAGACTGACTCTTGCATGATATATTGGGGCTTGAGACACCCTTGTGGAGTCATAGCTCTCAGCATCCACAGGGGCCATGCAGAGATACAAAGTGAGGGGAGCAGCCCCTTTGAAGGCAACACCTCCACAAGAGCAGGGTGTTCATCTTCCCTTTGGCCATCATCAAAAGGGGCCTCTGGTCATTAGGAAGGTGGCTATCCCATCATTGGATCTTGGGTCTAAGCACTGTGAATGCCTCGCTGCTGAGAATGCCCCTGTGTACCAGACTGGGGTGGGGGTGGAGCTTAAAAAGCTTTCACTTGATATAAATTTTCAGATCAAGTGTGTTCCACTGCACAGGAAATGCATTCTTAAAGTTATTTGTGCTCATCATCCTAATCCCTGAACTACATATTTGGAATACACATACTTGGGAATCTCCACATTGTCTCCCTGGCCTGTGAAGTGAGGGCTATTGCAGTAGGAGGATCTAAGTGGGAGCCTATAGAATTACCCCTCCCAGCTAAAATAATCAAAGACGATATATCATCCAAGGGAAAATTTCAAAGAAGATTACCACTTTAAGGATGCAGGAGTTAGGATTCCCATCATACCACCTTCGGACTCACCTGTGACCTGTGTAGAAGTCAGGTATAGGTCTTGCAGAACAATAGTGGACCTTTATAAAATCAGCCAAATGGGGACTCTGATAACAGATGCTATTCCAGATACATACTGTTTGCTGGAGCAGATCAATATAACCGCTAGAACCTGGTGTATAGCTATTGAACCAGAAAACATTTCTTCCTTTATCATAAGCAGCAAATAAAAAAACATTTTAATTTCACCTGTCAGGGATGGCAATACATTTTCACCACATTCCTCAAGACTGCATCAGTCCTATGCCTCTGTGTCATATGGAGTCTGCAGAACATTTCACCACCAAACCACTGCCTTGATTATGTAATGCTGATAAGACTCATGAGCAGGAAATAGCAGGTACCTAGATAAGTTGATATGATATGTGTGTGTCAGAGATAAGCTCCATAAAAATATTAGTGTGTTAGTTTAGCCAGGTTCTGCTGTACGGCAGAGCAGTCTGGGGCATGATGGGGTACCTATTGAAATTAAATACAGTTCTGTGCCTTGCACCCCTACCATTAATAAAGAGGTGCAAAATTTGGTAAGTATCTTTGTATTATGGAGTTAACTTATTCCAAACCGGTTGTGCTGATCCAAGTCATTTACTGGGTAACCACAGTGTAGCCAGTTTTCTGGCTGCAGTCTTCTCCAGCTGGTTCAGGCCACAGTACAACGCAGCTTTGTCACTTGGGGCTTAGGACACAGATAGTGCCTGAAGTGTCTGTGACGGAGCGCAGTGCTGTATGGAGCCTATAGGAAGCTATGGCAGAGAAAGCAGCTCAGGTCCCCAGGGTTTGGAATAAATCCATGTCTGTACCTTTAAGGAATGGTACTTGGCTTGCTGCTTGTACCTTTTAGAGTCTGACTGCCCATTATGAACTTGGTATTTTGACCTACCGATCCACCAGTCATTTACGTCCAAAAGTACTCCATCATCAGTAAGAGTGAAATATCCAAACTGAACCCGAGGAACTCCTGAAAATATAAGCAATTTGCATTCATCAATGGCTTCTACTCCTATGGCATCTAGTCCTACAATGTCATTACCTCTCTTTCAACCTTCACCTATGGCCTCGTGTTCTGTTCCGTAAGGACAGATGGCTGATGAAGAAAATATTCAATCTTACTCTGCAGATAGTTCTGCATGATACCTGAATTCCAGTCAGAGGAGGGCCAGTATAGCATTCTATGCCCATTAGAGATGGCCCTGAAGCACAGTGGGGAAGAGAAGTTGTCTCAAGGGCAGAAATTTGAGTGCTACTTCTAATTGTCCATTCTATCTACAAGGTAAGGTGGTTGGATGTATGTATGGATCTATACTGATTTGCAAGCAGTGTCTGAATATTTAGCTAGATGGTCAAGGACATGAAAAGCTCAAAACAAGAGGAATACTGACAAGAATGTTTGGGAAAAGTGCTTGTGGATGGACCTTTCAGAAGGGTGGCAGAGCATGGAGACTTTTGTGTGTCATGTGATATTCACCAAAAGGCTCCTGAGAGCAGAGGTAGATAGTACAGCCAGTCTGTGGATGACCTTCAGCCTGTTTCTGCAGTCACCTGTTCCTGGGAGGACTGACTGGTCACCTGGCAACAGGTTGATAACACTGGGTCCCTCTCATCCCTCTGCTCACAAGAACAGATACTTTGAAGGTATGGATTTGCTTTTCCAGCCTTTCTCTACTTTCTCCAAAGACACTATCAATGAGCTTATTAAATTGTTTCATCTAATATTCCACTCAACAATGCTTCATTTCGCACCAAGAGAAGAGTTTATGGCTTTGCCTGTAGTGCTCACTGGCCTAACAATGTTTCTCATCACCCAGAAGCAGCCAGTTTTAAAAATGTAGGAAGACTCACAACACCAGCTGAGAGGCAGCACTGTGAGGTTGTGCTGTTGCCCCAAGGGAGGTAGGATGTGCCTTGACTCACAGACAAGTGGAGCTAGAATACAGGAAGTAGGGCAGCAAATCTCGCTATTACTCTTAAGACCATTTTCAACAGAGTCATATAGAACCACCAACCCTCAGACCCCTAACATTAAGGATTCTATCACCCCGTAAAGAATCCCAACAAACTGAGGCTCTGATTGAGGGCAAAAGAAACATAGGATGAGTAGGAGAGGAAAGGGATTTATACACACCAGCTGTGGCCTTCTGGCCCATTATGAAGATTAATATTGTAATGACTACTCATATATTTTATTCCTTTCTCTGTTAGGCATGTACTTACACATACCAACTTCCCTTTTCCCCTCATCTTTTCTCTGCTGTTTTATATAGAGTGTATTATTTGTTGTTAACTGTACATTTTGATGTTCAGTTTTCAGGGAATCAAAATTGGATTAGGGCTGAACTGGAGGAGGAGAGAGCATCAACAGACACTGAGGCCACCAGGAGAGGAGTTGGGTGTCCTCTTGTGAGGAAAGGATGAGCATGTTTGAACATGGGTAATTCATTTTGTCAGGGAAGCATGTCACTGTCGTTGGCGAGAAGTTCACCACAGAAGGGCTGATGCATGTGGATGTTGAGTGCCCAGGGATGGGCTGCAGTGGGCACCAGGGACCGGCTCTCTGCACATCCATTCTGGCCCCCTGGTGGTGTGCCACCCCATCCTGAAAAGGCCAGAAAGGTAAAAGTTGCATTTTCTGGGCTGTAGTGCCACTGGGACCTGTTGATCTGATGCCCTCCGGCCAGATTTCAATTGGAAACTGGGAATAATAGAGAGGCAGGCATGAATCATCATTTGGGATGTGGATCTTGGTCGAGGCCATTACTGATGACCTGTGTGGGCAGCTCCCTTTAGTTCGCATGGTGCTGCAGGGCCAGCACTCTGCTCCTGTTTCCAGTGGCAAAGCTGCCCCTCACAGCAGAAGCTATAAATGTGAGTCTGGAGGCCAAGTGCTGTTGGGACGTCACATCGAGCCCTAACAACTGTGTGAACATCGAAGTCCTGGTATCAAATCCCTTTCTGCATAGGCTAGCTAGAGCAGCTTTCGTTCTTTGCCATGAGCCTTGGCTGATATTGTGGGAGGGATCAATGTTTACAGTAGAAGCTCCAGAAACATAAGCACTGATTTCATTCATTTAGGCCCTATGGGCCATTTATGGGCACTTACAATATGAAATAAAAATAACATACCAATCATGTTAAACTCCTCTGTAAAGGGCAATTTTCAAAAAACTTTGGAAGATACATTGGTCTATCAAGTCACTATGACCCTTCGCATCTGAAAGTAATTGTATGTTAGGGCTCAGAATACACATTGTATTTGCATTTAACAATGTGAAATCACTACAAATATAAATGTGCCCTGTGGCTGAGAGGCAGCATGTCCAGTGGATTGGGTACTGGGCAGCCTGTGTTTGAACAGTGGGCCTACTGCTAGCTGACCATGAGACATTAAGCACTCACTTACCTTCCATGGGCTCTATTTTCTTCTCCAAATTGATGATAATTATAATGCCTTCATCACAGTGTTGTTGTGAAGCTGAGCCTCATTCACGTATATAAAATACTTGGAACAGTGTCTATGGCTTAGTAAACATTCCACAAGTTTGCTGTTCTTTTTTATTTTTAGATAAATCATGGCGATAGAGGTAGTCGTGGGCAGTTGGCACGTGTGTCAACTGGGAGAACAAAGTCCCTTCCCGCTTGTTTGTCACCTTCCTCTCCTGTGAGAATGGTGACCACTAGCAGCTTATGCTGGGAAGCTGTGCTCTGACAGGGTCTCTGTGACTGGCCCGGGCAGCTGTGCAGGATGCTCCGCGCAGCTGCTGTGGTTCTGGCAGGTCTCAGGCTGCTGCTCCCCTATGGCGGGTGTGAGCTGGAAGGGGAACATATGGGAAGCTGTTTATCACCGTGAGGGGTCTCAGAGCTGCGCTGCTGCCCAGAGGGTTTGGGCACCTGGAGATCCCCAGGATTCCCAGCTGCTGGGCTGAGTGTGCTGGGATGCTTCCATCCAGCTGTGATGCTCCTGTCCCTTTAAGACTTTCAAAGGGCACTCGCTTTTCTTTTGTCCCAGTGGCTTCATCTGTGGGTACCCGCTCACAGGTTTTGCTGTTCTGTTTCCCTAGTATCCAGCACACCATGCACTGTGTGTCTGCGCTCCCAGTGCGGATGGCTAGGGCTCGGTGTTTAGCAGTCCTGGGCTCCCTCTCCCTCCCCGCTCTGACTCCTCTCCTCCTGATGGGGAGCTGGGGTCAGGGGTGTGCTTGTATCTTACCCCTTTCATGAGGCACTGGGTTCTCACAGGTGTAGATGTAGCCTGGCTGTTGTTCTGTATCTTCTGGTCTCTCTTTTAGGAATAGTTGTATTTGTTGTATTTTCAAAAATATATATGGTTTGGGGAGGATATTTCTGCTTCCCTACTCACACCACCATCTTGGCTCCTCCCCCAGATGACAGTCTGTTGAAAGGACACAGGTGACAAATGGAAAAATTTGAGCAGCAAAATAACTAATAACAGTACTGGATTATTATCCATAAATTAAAATAGATCTCCATGAATCCAAACTGATACAAATAAATAATGAGAAGCTTTTCTTAACAGAAGAATTTCAAATAATAAATAAAGAAGAAATGAAGAAAATACAAAATTGCTACTGGAACACCACAGTAATCATTACTGTAGACAAGTCTACAAATGGATGCTAAACTTCATGGGGAAAAGTTTCAGGGAAAACAGCATACTTACCTTGTCTCAAAGTATCTTCCCCAATATTTGTATTAATTTCATTAGGGAAAATAGTTACTTTAGAGTAGAGAAATCTATCATGCACAAACTTAATCAGTAAAATAATACCAATAATGATCACCAACAATAGGACATATTGACAACATGTAACCCCTAATATGATACCCTGAGAAGGGCATTTCACTTCTATGATATTCTTGCCAAAAGTGAAATTCATCTAGTCATGAGAAAACACTTGAAAACCCAAATGAAAGAAATTCTACAAAATAACTGACAAGTATTCTTCAAAAGTATCAAGGTCATGAAAGACAAAGGAAGACTAAAAGACATTCAGAGATTGAAAGATACTAAGGAGACATGTCCACTCAATAAAGGGTTGGATCTTGGAATGAATCTTAAAACTGAAAAAGAGCATTAGTGGAAAGAGTAGTGAAGTACAAATAAAGTCTATGAGTCAGTAAATAGTATTATATCAATGTTAATATAATAGTTTTGACAAACATACCATCATATACAAGATGATAACATTTGGAGAAGCTATGTAAAGCTGATATGAGATTTCTCTGTACTATTTTCCTTTTTTTTTATAAATCCAAAATTATTTCAAGATAAAAAGGGTTTTTAAAGCAAATGTTAAATTATCATTTAAAAATGGGAAAAATATATGAATTCTGATAAGCATTTGAAATAATGCTCAACATTTTTAGTCATAGTCATAATGCAAATTGAAACTATAGTGAAATTCCACTACAAACCCAATAGAATGGTTAAAATCCAAAACCCTAACAATACTAAGTGTTGTCAAGGATGTGGATTAAATGGAATTCTTATACATTATTGGTGGGAATGTAAAACAGCACAGCCACTTTTGGAAAGGAAGTGTGGCAATTTCCTGAAAAGTTAAATATATACTTCACATACAACTCAACAATCCCATTCCTAGATATTTACCCAAAAGAAATAAAACCATGTCCACACAAAAACTGGCACATGAATATCATACCATTATTTTTAATAGCCCAAACCTGGAAATAACCCAAATGTTTGTCAGTTGGAAATGGATAAACAAAATGTAATATATCCATGCAACAGAGAATATTAGTCAATAAAAAGAAATGAATGATACATGCTACATCATAAATGAACTTTAGAAACATTACACTCAATGAAAGAAACCACACGTAAGAACACACATAAAAATAATCCCATTATATGAAATGTCCATAAAAGGCATATCTATAGAGATACAAAGCTGATGAGTGGTTGCCAGGGAATCACACTGGCTCTACCATCAATATATTATCTACATTCTGCCATTTCTCACCTTCTCCACTGTCACTTTCTGGGCCCAAGTGCCCATCATCTCCCAAATGAATTTCCACAATAGCCTCCTGATGGAGCTTCTGCTTCCAGATTATTCCCCCATCATCCACTCTCAATGGTGCTAAAATCCAAGTCAGATTGTCCCACTATTCGCTTAGAATTCCCCAGTGGCTCCTTATTTCACTCAGAGAGAAGTCAAAGGCTTTAAGTGGCCCACCTCTCTGCTCCCCTCTCTTACCAATCTCCTGTTGCTCATGATGCTCCACTTGCTCTGGCCTCCCTGTGAGCTTTTCCCTCAACCACAGCAGCCACATGCAAATACTAGGATCTTTGCTCCAGCACTTTGTTCCACCTACCACCTGGACTGCTCTTCCTGGACTCCCGTCTTCTCAGTGAGGCCTTAGCCTGACCTCTCTGTTTAATACTGCAGACTGCTTCCCCCATTCCAGAACTCCTGACTCAGTCACCTATCCTCCTCTTTCTTTGTTCCCTAACACTTACCACCTTCCAACATACAAGAAAATTTACCCTTTATGTTTATTGTTTATTATCTTAACTCCCCTGTGAGAATGTAATCCACATGAGGGCAGAACTCTTAGTCTACTTTGTTCACTGATGTTTCACAAACACGCAAAACAGTGGTTGGCACTTAGTAAGAACTCAATAAATATTTGTTGGATGTATGAATGGATGAATGAATAGTGAATTTGAGACCAGTAACTGGAATGCAGTTGTGTTACATTTCCAGTTAAAAGCCATTTATGTTGATAGTCATGTGAGATGATTGAGATCCTTTGAGCAGAGGACTAGGACTCTAGAATTCTAGCCCCAAAACAACTGCATTCACTCAGAGAACCGTCTAGCTCATGAAGTACCTTTGTGTGAATTAGAAAGGATGTCCCTTCCTCCTAGCAGCTGCAGCCCCGCACTAGAGTGAGGGCTTGGCAAATGACATGTGACCTGAGTTTTGTCCCACTCACACCCTCGCAGTACATGATCTGCTCAGCTGTCCATGGCAGTCCTGCATCCACATGGACTTCCAGAATCAGTGTGTACCTGTAGATCTTCACTTCCCACATCCCACACCCCACAACACCCCACACCAGCCAGACCATCCTATAAACAGTTGCTGCCCCTGGTGAACAGCTCCTGTGAGCTCACCCTCACCTTCTCCTGAGTCTACCCACTCAGAATTGCCTGGGCACTGAAGCAGTTTCCTTGCCCCAGATTTGATTCTTCTCACTGTTCACCTCTTTGATTTCCAGATCCTTGCCTGGGACACTGTCTCTGGATCCCATATTCTCTATGACTCGCAATAGTGACCCATCTTTCCTCTCCCAGCCAAATCTTTGCTTCCCCAAAACAATCTAAGGTCAGTACTAAATTCTTCCCAATCTAGACTGCACTAAGTACCCAACCACCCTCTTTCCCCGTGTCCCCAAGCTGTGCTTCAGAACCCTCAGAGCTGCTGCCCTGAGCTGTACAGAGCTGGAAGGAGGAGGAAGGCAGACCCAGGGCGAGGGCAGTGGGCTCCTCAGTCCTGCTTCAATGAATGCACTTCTATGGACTGTATTTATGACTTTCGAGTATGATTTCTGCCTGGAAAAAAGTTTTATGCTTAAACAACATAAGATATGGACAATCTATGTCTTTAAGATGGATAACATCATTTTAACTTGGAAAAAGCTTTAAGCATTTTAATAGGGCACCTATAGAATGCCTGGCTTTTAGTAATGGAACTACTTGGTGAGTAAAAAGCTGCAATATGCATGACTTGGTGACTTCCTTTCTAGTATTAAAAAACCAGATTAAAGTTAAGGTAAAAGTACCATAGAAAATCACTCTTAATTTTATATGTTTGATCTGTAGCTATTCTTTCTGAAACTATATGGCAGGGCATAGAATATTCTTTTTTTTTTTTAATTTTCTTTTGTGCTTGGCTCTTCATTATTTTTCTTTTTTTTATTGAAGGGTAGTTGACACACAGTATTACATTAGTTTCAGGTGTACAACACAGTGATTCAACATTTATATACATGATAATTCTAGGTACCAGCTATCACCATACCAAGTTGTTACAATATTTTGACTATATTCCTTATGCTACACATTACATCCCGGTTACTTATTTATTTTACAATTGGAAGTGCGTGTATATATATATATATATATTTTTTGTGAGGGCATTTCTCATATTTATTGATCAAATGGTTGTTGACAACAATAAAATTCTGTATAGGGGGGTCAATGCTCAATGCACAATCATTAATCCACCCCAAGCCTAATTTTCGTCAGTCTCAAATCTTTTGAAGCTTAACGAACAAGTTCTTACATGGAGAACAAATTCTTACCTAGTGAATAAGTTACATGGTGAACATTACAGGGGCAGTCATCACAGAAGCTTTCGGTTTTGCTCATGCATTATGAACTATAAACAGTCAGTTCAAATATGAATACTCATTTGATTTTTATACTTGATTTATATGTGGATACCACATTTCTCTCTTTATTATTATTATTTTTAATAAAATGCTGAAGTGGTAGGTAGATATAAGATAAAGGTAGAAAACATAGTTTAGTGTTGTAAGACAGCAAATGTAGATGATCAGGTGTGTGCCTGTAGACTATGTGTTAATCCAAGCTAGACAAGGGCAATAAAACATCCACGTATGCAGAAGATTTCTCTCAGAACGGGAGGGGGGTTCTAAGCCTCACCTCTGTTGATCCCCATTTTCTCACCTGATGGCCCCCCTGCGACTGTGCCTGTCTTAGGTTGTCCCTCCCTTGAGGAATCTTACTCGTCTCTGGCTAACCAGTCATCTTCCGGGGCCATAAAGGGAAATGTAAAGTTGATCAGTGAGAGAGAAGCCTTATTGTTTGAAAAGGTTAGCTTTTTACTTCTTTGCATATTTATGCCCCGTGGCTTCTATGCCCAGCATTTTTCTTGAGGTGTCTTTACCCGTTGGAAGAATTATGATACTCGGTAAATTTGATATGAGGCACGAATTCTATTTAAGGGTTGTAATTAGGAAGGAAGAAGAAAAGATATAGAGGTAGCAGGCAGAAGAAAACCTGGGGAGATTGATTATTTCTTTGACATATCTTCTTGGAGAGTAACTTCAGCATGTATAGTTTTTAAACTACTAAGTAAATTGTGCACACACATTAACATAATAGGAGTACAGTTACGTAACCAAAGCATACCTGTAATTACCAGCCATCTCCAGTGAAACCAAGAAAACCAGTTAGGCACCTTAGGCATTTGTGAAAACTTATCTATGATATGGTGGATATTGTCCAACTGAACTTGAACAGTCTGAGAGAATTCAGATAAATTAAAACAGCCCATTCCTGGGGAATGTTCACATCCCATATGTTCTTTTAACAGTAAATAGTCTGTAGTTGTAAGATTTTGGAGCGCTACAATTTGCACTTCTCCTAAATCTTGGTTGAGTTCCAACCGTATAGATCCAGTCAAATTTGTTGTTTTACTGTATGCACAGGCCAGCTTAGATATCTCCTTCATTCCCATGGCAAGTCCAGGAGCTGGTGGGATGAGTGCATCTACAGCTGTAGCAGTGCGCGGATCTTTGCTGGGGTTTTTTTGATGATCATCTTCTGGCATGAGTCCTCCCGAGAGTGCTGATGTTGAAAGTTCTTTTTCATATCGTATCTTAGTTCATTTTCGGGGTAGCCCAATTAGGCTTTGATCCTCTTTATAAACATAAACAGACCCTTTGCCTACACTTTTATATGCCCGTAATATCTTTGTGTAGAGTTCATTGGAGGTCACCACACAGGAACTGCCTTTTTTTTTTTAACATTAATCTACACTTACGTGACGAATACTTTCTTTACTAGGCTCACCCCTATACCAGGTCCCCCCTATATACCCTTTACAGTAACTGTCCATCAGCATAGCAAAATATTGCAGAATCACTACTTGCGTTCTCTGTGTTGTACAGCCCTTCCCTTTCTCCCACCCCCCTATGGATGCCAATCTTATTACCCCCTTTTTCTCCCCCCCTTATCCCTCCCTAACCACCCATCCTCCCCAGTCCCTTTCCCTTTGGTACCTGTTAGTCCATTCTTGAGTTCTGTGATTCTGTTGCTGTTTTGTTCCTTCAGTTTTTCCTTTGTTCTTATACTCCACAGATGAGTGAGATCATTTGGTATTTCTCTTTTTCTGCTTGGCTTGTTTCACTGAGCATAATACCCTCCAGCTCTGTCCATGTTGCTGCAAATGGTAGGATTTTCCCTTTTCTTATGGCTGAGTAGTATTCCATTGTGTATATGTACCACATCTTCTTTATCCATTGATCTATCGATGGACATTTAGGTTGCTTCCAATTCTTGGCTATTGTAAATAGTGCTGCGATAAACATAGGGGTGCACTGGTCTTTCTCATACTTGATTGCTGCATTCTTAGGGTAAATTCCTGGGAGTGCAATTCCTGGGTCAAATGGTATGTTTGTTTTGAGCATTTTGATGTACCTCCATACTGCTTTCCACAATGGTTGAACTAATTTACATTCCCACCAGCAGTGTAGGAGGGTTCCCCTTTCTCCACAGCCTCGCCAACATTTGTTGTTGTTTGTCTTTTGGATGGCAGCCATCCTTACTGGTGTGAGGTGATACCTCATTGTAGTTTTAATTTGCATTTCTCTGATAATTAGCGATGTGGAGCATCTTTTCATGTGTCTGTTGGCCATCTGTATTTCTTTTTTGGAGAACCGTCTGTTCAGTTCCTCTGCCCAGTTTTTAATTGGGTTATTTGTTTTTTGTTTGTTGAGGCGTGTGAGCTCTTTATATATTCTGGACGTCAAGCCTTTATCGGATGTGTCATTTGCAAATATATTCTCCCATACTGTAGGGTTCCTTTTTGTTCTATTGATGGTGTCTTTTGCTGTACAGAAGCTTTTCAGCTTAATATAACCCCACTTATTCATTTGTGCTGTTGTTTTCCTTGCCTGGGGAGATATGTTCAAGAAGAGGTCACTCATGTTTATGTCTAAGAGGTTTTTGCCTATGTTTTCTTCCAAGAGTTTAATGGTTTCATGATTTACATTCAGGTCTTGAATCCATTTTGAGGTTACTTTTGTATATGGGGTTAGACAATGGTCCAGTTTCATTCTCCTACATGTAGCTGTCCAGTTTTGCCAGCACCACCTGTTGAAGAGACTGTCATTTCCCCATTGTATGTCCATGACTCCTTTATTAAATATTAATTGTCCATATATGTCTGGGTTAATGTCTGGATTGTCTAGTCTATTCCATTGGTCTGTGGCTCTGTTCTTGTGCCAGTACCAAATTGTCTTGATTACTATGGCTTTATAATATAGCTTGAAGTTGGGGAGTGAGATCCACCTACTTTATTCTTCTTTCTCAGGATTGCTTTGGCTATTTGGGGTCTTTGGTGTTTCCATATGAATTTTTGAATTATTTGTTCCAGTTCATTGAAGAATGTTGCTGGTAGTTTCATAGGGATTGCATCAAATCTGTATATTGCTTTGGGCAGGATGGCCATTTTGACGATATTAATTTTTCCTAGCCACAAGCATGGGATGCGTTTCCATCTGTTAGTGTCCCCTTTAATTTCTCTTTAGAGTGACTTGTAGTTTTCAGAGTATAAGTCTTTCACTTCTTTGGTTAGGTTTATTCCTAAGTATTTTATTTTTTTTTTATGGAATTGTGAATGGAGTTGTTTTCCTGATTTCTCTTTCTGTTGGTTCATTGTTAGTGTATAGGAAAGCCACAGATTTCTGTGTGTTGATTTTGTATCCTGCAACTTTGCTGTATTCCGATATCAGTTCTAGTAGTTTTGGGGTGGAGTCTTAAGGGTTTTTTATGTACAGTATCATGTCATCTGCAAATAGTGACAGTTTAACTTCTTCTTTACCAATCTGGATTCCTTGTATTTCTTTGATTTGTCTGATTGCTGTGGCTAGGACCTCCAGTACTATGTTGAATAACAGTATGGAGGGTGGGCATCCCTGTCTAGTTCCCGATCTCAGAGGAAAAGCTTTCAGCTTCTCTCTGTTCAATATAATGTTGGCTGTGGGTTTTTCATAGATGGCCTTTATTATGTTGAGGTACTTGCCCTCTATTTCCATTTTGGTGAGAGTTTTTATCATGAATGGATGTTGAACTTTGTCAAATGCTTTTTCAACATATATGGAGATGATCATGTGGTTTTTGTCTTTCTTTTTGTTGATGTGGTGGATGATGTTGTTGGACTTTCGAATGTTTTGCCATCCTTGCATCCCTGGGATGAATCCTGCTTGGTCATGGTGTACAATCTTTTTGATGTATTTTTGAATTCTGTTTGCTAAAATTTTGTTGAATATTTTTGCATCTACATTCATCAGGGATATTGGTGTGTAGTTTTCTTTTTTGGTGGGGTCTTTGCCTGGTTTTGGTATTAGGGTGATGTTAGCTTCATAGAATGAGTTTGAGAGTATTCCCTCCTCTTCTATTTTTTGGAGAACTTTAAGGAGTATGGGTATTATGTCTTCCCTGTATGTCTGATAAAATTCCGAGGTAAATCCATCTGGCCCGGGGGTTTTGTTCTTTGGTAGTTTTTTGATTACCACTTCAATTTTGTTGCCGGTAATTGGTCTGTTTAGATTTTCTGTTTCTTTCTGGGTCAGTCTTGGAAGGTTGTATTTTTCTAGGAAGTTGTCCATTTCTCCTAGGTTTCCCAGCTTGTTAGCATATAGGTTTTCATAGTAGTCTCTAATAATTCTTTGTATTTCTGCGGGGTCCGTCGTGATTTTTCCTTTCTCGTTTCTGATACTGTTGATTTGTGTTGACTCTCTTTTCCTCTTAATAAGTCTGGCTAGAGGCTAATCTATTTTGTTTATTTTCTCGAAGAACCAGCTCTTGGTTTCATTGATTTTTGCTATTGTTTTATTCTTCTCAATTTTATTTATTTCTTCTCTGATCTTTATTATGTCCCTCCTTCTGCTGACCTTAGGTCTCATTTCTTCATCTTTTTCCAATTTCGATATTTGTGACATTAGACCATTCATTTGGGCTTGTTCTTCCTTTTTTAAATATGCTTGGATTGCTATATACTTTCCTCTTAAGACTGCTTTTGCTGTGTCCCACGGAAGTTGGGGCCTAGTGTTGTTGTTGTCATTTGTTTCCATATATTGTTTGATCTCCATTTTGATTTGGTCATTGATCCATTGATTATTTAGGAGTGTGTTGTTTAGCGTCCATGTGTTTGTGAGCCTCTTTGCTTTTTTTGAACAGTTTATTTCTAGTTTAATGCCTTTGTGGTCTGAAAAGTTGGTTGGTAGGATTTCAATCTTTTGGAGTTTACTGAGGCTCTTTCTGTGGCCTAATATGTGGTCTATTCTGGAGAGTGTTCCATGTGCACTTGAGAAGAATGTGTATCCTGTTGCTTTTGGATGTAGAGTTCTGTAGATGTCTAGTAGGTCCATCTGGTCTAATGTGTTGTTCAGTGCCTGTGTGTCCTTACTTATTTTCTGTCTGGTGGATCTGTCCTTTGGAGTGAATGGTGTGTTGAAGTCTCCTAGAATGAATGCATTGCATTCTATTTCCTCCTTTAGTTCTGTTAGTATTTGTTTCAGGTATGTTGGTGCTCCTTTATTGGGTACATGTATATTAGTAATGGTTATATCCTCTTGATGTACTGAGCCCTTTATCATTATGTAATGTCCTTCTTTGTCTTTTGTTACTTTCTTTATTTTGAAGTCTGTTTTGTCTGATACCAGAATTGCAACACCTGCTTTCTTCTCTTTGTTGTTTGCATGAAATATCTTTCTCCATCCCTTGACTTTAAGTCTGTGCATGTCTTTGGGTTTGAGGTGAGTCTCTCGTAAGCAGCATATGGATGGATCTTGCTTTTTTATCCATTCTATTACTCTGTGTCTTTTGATTGGTGCATTCAGTCCATTTACATTTAGGGTGATTATTGAAAGGTATTAATTTATTGCCATTGCAGGCTTTAAGTTTGTGGTTACCAAAGGTTCAGGGTTAGCTTCTTTACTATCTTACTGTCTAACTTAACTCGCTTGTTGAGCTATTATAAACCCGGTCTGATGATTCTTTATTTCTCTCCCTTCTTATTCCTCCTCCTCCCTTCTTCATATGTTGGGTGCTTTGTTCTGTGCTCTTTTTAGGAGTGCTCCCATCTAGAGCAGTCCGTGTAGGATGCCCTATAGAGGTGGTTTGTGGGAGGCAAATTCCCTCAATTTTTGTATGTCTGGGAATTGTTTAATCCCTCCTTCATATTTAAATGATATTCGTGCTGGATACAGTAGTCTTGGTTCGAGGCCCTTCTGTTTCATTGCATTAAGTATATCATGCCATTCTCTTCTGGCCTGTAGGGTTTCTGTTGAGAAGTCTGATGATAGCCTGATGGGTTTTCCTTTGTAGGTAACTTTTTTTTTCTCTCTGGCTGCCTTTAATATTTTTTCCTTGTCTTTGATTTTTGCCATTTTAATTATTATGTGTCTTGATGTTGCCCTCCTTGGATCCCTTGTCATGGGAGTTTTGTGTACCTCTGTAGTCTGAGAGGCCATTTCTTCCCCTAGTTTGGGGAAGTTTTCGGCAATTATTTCTTCAAAGACATTTTCTATGCCTTTTTCTGTCTCTTCTCCTTCTACTATTCCGATGATGCATATATTATTCCTTTTCAATTGGTCACTCAGCTCTCTTAAAATTCTTTCATTCCTGGAGATCCTTTTATCTCTCTCTGCATCAGCTTCTCTGCGTTCCTGTTCTCTGTTTTCTAGTCCATTAATGGTCTCTTGCTTCTCGTCCATTCTGTTTTGAAGTCCTTCCAGAGCTTGTTTTATTTCTGTATTCTCCTTCCTTAGTTCTTGCATATTTCTCTGCAAGTCCATCAGCATGGTAATGACTTTTGTTTTGAATTCTTTTTCAGGAAGACTGGCTAAATCTATCTCCCCAGATTCCTTCTCAGGGGAAGATGTAGCAGATGCCGAAGCTGTCTGGGTTAGTCTTGTGTGGATCATATTTTTTTGCCTTTGCATGTTGACAGGTGCTATTGACTGTCAGCTGGGAGGGCCAAACTTTTCACTTGCTACTGGCCTTTCTTTACTGGGATAACTACAACCTGTAGTGGCTTATGTTGGGTTATTGCGGGTAGGCTGGGTCTTTGTGTCTTGCCTGGCCGATATGGATGGATCTCCCTTACTGTGGGCGTGGTTTGCCTTAGGCTGTTTCTCTGCTTCCGCAGAACCCGGAGGGGTAATGGACAGGGGGTGAGGGCTGTTTGGTTGTTTACCTCCGTGAGGGGTCTCAGAGCTGTTGCCCAGGGGTTAGTGCATCCGGTTTTCCCTGTAATTTCCTGCCACTGGGCTCTGACCTATGCTGTTTCCATCCACCTGTTAAATCCCTGTCCCTTTAAGACTTTCAAAAAGCCTCCGCTTTTCTTTGTCACAGGGGCATCAGCTTCAGCACCCGCTCAGAGGTCTTGCTGCCCTATTTCATTAGTTAGTTAGCAGCCCTCAACGCATGCACTGTGCCTGCGCTCTGGTGGGTGTGGCTGGGGCTGGGTGTTTAGCAGTCCTGGGCTCCTTCTCCCTCCCGCTCTGCCTACTCTTCTCCCGCCGGGAACTGGGGGGAGGTGTGCTTGGGTCCCGCCAGGCCAGGGCTTGTATCTTACCCCTTTCACCAGGCGCTGGGTTCTCGCTGGTGTAGTTGTATTCTGTCTGTTGTCCTGTGTCTTCTGGCCTCTTTTTTAGGATTAGTTGTATTTGTTGTATTTTCAAAAATATATATGTTTTTGGGAGGAGATTCCCACTGTCCTACTCATGCCGCCATGTTGGCTCCACCCTTGTAGAATATTCTTGTAATCTAAGTATTCACTCCGTAATTTACCTGTTCTGCAAGTTCCCATCTGTGTGGGACCCACAATATAAATGATAAACATAACTTATGCTGAGTCATATTCCTACACATCTGCTTAAATTAGCCATAGGAGCGGAGGCAGACCCTCCATGAGGACAGGATGGCCAGCTTGCCAGACCCTGAGGAAGTGGCAGGGTGAGAGGGCATAGAGTAGGAATTAAAAGGGCTGACTTACAGGGTCATTTTTTACTTGAAAAGTAAACAACCCAATTCAAAATGGGCAAAGGACTTGAATAGACATATCTGTAAGAAGATATAAAAATGGCCAAGTACATGAACAGATACTCAACATTGCTAATCATTAAGGAAATGCAATTTAAACCACAATGAAATATCACCTCATATGCATTAGGATGGCATTAAAAAAATAAAAATAACAAATGTTGGCAAGCATGTGGAGAAATTGGAACACTTGTACATTTTTGGTGAGAATGTAAAATGGTACAACCACTATAGAAAAAGTATTTCAGGTGCTCAAAAAATTAAAAATAGAATTATCATATGATAAAGCAATTTCTATTCTGGATATATACCCAATGGAACTGAAAGCAGGGCCTTGAATAGATACTTGTATACCCGTGTTCATAGCAGCATTATTGACCATAGCCAAAATGTGGAAGCAACCTAAGTGTCCACAGAGGGATGAATGTAAAAACAAAAGTGATATATCCATACACTGGAATATTATTTAGCCATAGAAATGAAGGAAATTCTGACATACGCTACAACATGGATGAGTATTAAAGACAATTTGTTCAGTGAAATAAGTCAATTGCAAAAGACAAATACTGTATTTTTCCACTTATATGGTATGTAGAGTATGTAAATTCATAGAGACAGCAGTGGAGTGGTGGTGTCCAGGGGCTGGGGGAAGGGGATGGGGAGTTATTGTTAATGGGTACAAAGTTTCAGTTTGGGAAGGTGAAAAATTTCTGGAGATGGATGGTGGGGATGGTTGCACAACAACATGAATTATGTAGTATTGCTGATCCATACATTTAAAAATGGTTAAGATGGTAAATTTTATGTTATGCATATTTTACCACAGTAAAAAATATTGGGGGAAAAATGACCTTCTGAACTTAAAGGGGAAGGCAGCTATGGTCTGGGAGAAAAGGTAGGTGAATGCACCCTGTTTTGACCCAAGTTTCAATGAGAAGAAGATATTTTCAAACTCCGATCTCCAGTGTTACATTGTCACTGTGCACTTAATAACAACTATATTGTCAAAGACATATATATAGTGGCATGGGAAAATGTTCTCAATATATCACTAGATGTTAAAAACAGCAAGTCCACTATGCATATAGTTTTACTAAAAAATTTACATAAATGTATTAAAGAGAGAGTTACAATATAGGTCATTTTATCTTCAGCTTTCTACTTTTCTTTAGTTTCCAAGTTTTCCATACTGAACATGTATTATTAATGTGATCAGAAATAAAAATACTGTATAAATATTTTTAAATTAAATTGGAAGTCTTTAGTATCTAATTGAAGAAGACTGGGCCTAGGCTGGGTTGAAACTTTCCTTTGTCAGATGCAAAAAGGGAAAAAACAAAAAAAAGCAACCTTTTTTTTTTTTTGGCTTAAGTCAGTTTTTAGTGTCAAAAACCAGAATGTAGAAGAGGATTTATAATGTTTAAGAGAATAATTTTTCAATCACTTCAAAAGCAACTATTTGAACGCAAGTCATTGATATGTTAATTTCCCATCATTTCCATCTTATTCATTAAAACCAGTCACCCTAGGTTTTCTCTAATCAATAATTGAAGGTGGAGTTGGGGAGGGTTAGGAAGGATGGGAACAGCTGCCAGAGCCTGGAACTAGAGCTGCATTTCCTTCGATGTCTGTTCTGCGTTTCAGATTCCCTTCCCCCAGGCTCTGTCACCCACGCATGTCCGGGCTGTAGCTCATATCCTCCGAGTTCATCTGTGTGCGTCGGTTCCTCATCTGCACTCCTGCTGGAACTCTTATCGGTCACAACAGTGGTGTGGGGTGGATGTGGGAAGTACGTTCTGGAGCACCGTATCCAACTCTAACTGAAGTGTTCATATTGCAATCCTTGAAGAGGGGAAAGCAGCACAGTGGTGCCGCGCCGCGGCTGGTTCCCAAGGGCACGCTGCGGCTCCTGCGGTCCTCAGAGCAGACCTGGAACGCCGTAGTTCACACCATTCTTTCCTCAACTGTAAAGACAGGACCAAAAGTGCCGGCACCGATGCAGGGGACTCAGGAAGGCCCGGTTCCAAGGAGACAGAGGCCAGCACAGCCGTAGGAGAAAGCTCAGCCTTGCGCGGTCCAGAAAGAGCCATCCTTGAAGCCCACTGGGGCCTGGGGCCTGGGGCCTGCAAAGCTACTTCAGGGGCGTGGAGGCACTCCGGAGCCCTGTGCCGTCTCATCACGTTCACCTCAGAAATGAGCCCCACGTGACCGTATGCAAGGCTAGAAATGTGTAAAACAATCAGTGAGGAGAAAGAAGAGGAACTGTTATTCACAGACAAAAAGATGAGTCTTGCTGACCAGCCCAGGAAGCCTGACTGGCATTTCTTAAAGGGCAGTCGGCCTAATGCGAATGTCCTCGCAAAGACCAGCGTCCTTGGCGAGTCTGGCTGGCTCCACCTGCCCAGGGCTCCACCTTCCTGGGGAGCTTCTTTGCTGGGCGTCCTCCTGTCAGGGCTCCACCTGCCCCAGGGAGCTCTTTCTGCCTGGGGGGTCCTCCTGCAGGGTGGGCTCCTTCTGCCTCGGGTTTCCTCCTGCAGGGATTCCTTCTGCCTGGGGGGTCCTCCTGCAGGCGCTCCTTCTGCCTGGGGGTCCTCCTGCCGGGGGCTCCACCCACCTGGGCAGCACTGTGTCCCAAGTAGCCCTCGGACCTCCCATGGCTCCTGGCCCAGGCGCTATCTGCAAGGCATCTAAGGCACATTTCTAGCCATCCCCTGCACTGAAGTCCTCTATGACTCCTCATATCCTTCAGAATAAGAGCTATTCTCCTTTGAATGTATGTCGGGCCCTTTCCTGACCCACCCAGGCCCTCCGGGCTGGACTTCTGGCAGAGCGCCCGCCTTGCCAGCAGCCGCCTGCCTCTGCCTGCGAGGTCCCCGCCGCCTGGGCTGCACTGGTCTCCTGTATCTGCCTGGGGAGCGGCGCGGCGATGCCAGTGTGAAGAACAGGTAAACATCAGCTCTTCCAGACTCTTCAGACACCTCCTCTGCCCAGGGAGGCAAAGAGGCAAACAGAGTGTGAACCCACAAACCAGAACTCTCCGAGTTTGAATGCTGGCTCCAGGACCTTTCAGCTGTGGTCTGGGGGCAGCAGCCTTGCAAAGCCTAGTCTCTCCCATGACAAATGCGGGTAGTAAAATCTGCTCCACAGAACTCTTTTGGGAATTAAATGAGGACACTGCCTTCACTCCTCCCACAAAGAGCATCTTACGTGTATTCCCAGGAGTTTACAAGGCTTTTGCCCCTGGAGAGGCCCCCAAACTCTCTTGCGAATGAACAGTAGTGAGGGAGGGAGAGATCTGTTGATAGGATTTTCCATGGTGGGCCGGAGTTCTGGCACCGTTGTGCCGTGGGTTTAGTGTGGTGGTTCTCCATGGAGTGATGCCTTGGGGAGGTTTTAAAAATGCGGCAGCTGCCCCCACCAGCAGAGACTCTGTTTATGGGGGAGAAGCCTAGCGGGGCTCAGGGCCCTCTGATAGCCCTCCTACACCCAGGGTATTGCAAGGTACAGCTGGGCTGGACTGCAGACCTTTGCCAGCTCTTCTCCTCCTTCCCACCTCCTTCTCCATCCTTGTCTCCCCCGCCCTCCTGCCTCCCCCCCAGCTCACACAGACTCAGCAGGCAGTGGGAAGAGGGGTGAATGAGCTTTTGACATCAAGCATAGCAGCTCACGGTGACATGAGATCTACCCCAATTACAGGAACTGAAGAACATACATGTCAATGAAACAAGCAGATGTGTACTGCAGTCCTGGATTTTGGCAACTGTATGAGTGAATTCCTGTGAAATCAATTGACAAAAACAGTGGAGCCAGGGACACTGTCCAGGCAATGACATACCAACTATTACATGGACATAAATAGCCCACACACAGCAGCCACCAGCTCAGCCCTTTCCAGGTCCCTGAAAGGTCAGCCTGGCCCTCCCAAGCTGGAAGCATGGCAGAGGCCCCCAAAGGTGCCACTTTGAGGTTCAGCCCTGCTGGCTCAGTTTACTTCTGCCACTCACACCCCTGCCTTCTGCTGAAGTCCCAGCCAGCAATGTTCTCACTTGCTTGTACTTGGGCAGTGGGTGGGGGCTGGGGAGAGGGTGGCGCGGGGGCATTCAACTCATCTGGCCATGCCCAGGAGGAAAACCACAGAATTTGGCTGACACATTCTTCTTTTGTCAGTCGTTGGGGACAAGGTGCCAGCCATCTACTCCCAATAAACTGAGAAGGATCCTTTAAATGTGGGAGAGGAGGCAGGGCTTTGGGAAGAGTCTGGGGAGACAGCGAAGGAGCTGGCATTGCCCAGCCCTGGCAACTGGCAGTGCTGGCCACACAAAGCCATGTCCCTGCACCTCCCTCTCTCCTTTCCTCTAGGCTCAGGTTCATCCCTTCGCCCAGGCACCGGGGTAGGAAGACTGGTGCTGCTCACCCCGCCCCCTCCTGGGGAACAGCTGCCACCACGGCTCCACACGCCCCCTCTCCTCCCATCCCTCCTCCCTTGGCACTGGCAGGAGTGATTTCCCTGGCCCGTCTGCAGGGAGATATAGTTGGTACACCCAGGATTCAGCAACTTCTGGCTCTGAGTGAATAATCGCCCATCTTGAGACTCCAGGAGCCTGGATTTCTTTCCCTTTCAGTTCTGGGCTGTCCCAGACACAAGCATCGCCTTTATCTGCCTCCCAATGACACCACCGCCTGTCCTGAGGGGGTTTCTCCTATTGTTAGACTACAGCTGAGCTCTCCCTTCTCACAATGCCACCGTTGGGCAGCATCCATGGAGTCTTGAAAATAGAACAGGGAAGTCTTTTGCACCAAGAAAATGAAGATGTTGGAAAATAGGTAAGAAAAGCAGCCCCGTGGAATTAGGTAAGGCTTTGGCTAGTTTAATTATCATTGACCCAGTTTCGTTGCTCAAAGTGCAGTTCACAGAGTAAGGGAGCGTGACCTCCCATATCCAAAAGGTTTCCTACTGTTCTGCAAATGTGTCCTCTCTGCTACCAAGCCATGGACGTCTAGGTGCACATGAGTGGGTTACAAAGAGAAAGTAGCAGCTGAGTCTCCTAGTTTCTCAGGACAAGTGGTTTTTATATGTAGATATAATGGGAAAAAATCACTCCACCTTATTCTTATTAGAGAATTTAATGGGGGGAAGAAGAGGCTCAATTGGGTGGTAGATGGAGCCAATCACACATGCATTTGATTTCCATGAATCTGCTGCATGAACACGCGCCCCTGAGTGAGCAGAAGCGGGACATGAGGTATGCGTCATCTGTTTCTCAGTGGACCTCAGTTCCCATGAACAGTCCACACACACCGGTGAATCTGTGGGAAGAATGTCTGGATAATTTTAAGAGTTTGAGGCTGACTAATAAAGCCATGAAACTCATTTTGTAGGAAGTGAAAGATGATGACTGTGCCAGCATCCCCAGGAGGAGACTAATGCGTCGTCAAGGGCCCCTGAAAAACACTGACTCAGGAAAGGTTAGACGAACTGACTGTATCATCCACATAAGACCAAGGTGAGGATGGAAGGAAAGGACCAGAAAGTCAGATCCTTGAGATGCTTCCAGAAGCATTACAAGTAGTGAAACATTTGAGCAATGATTTTTTAATAAGACACCTCTGCATTATAAGAATTGTTCTGTCTCCCCAAATCTTTAGTAAAGTCTGCTACCTGTGCAAAGGCCTTGGTGACTTTTTTCTATCTGAGAGCATAGGGAGTTGTGAAAATTAGTAAAAAGGCTGAATTTCCCATTGGGGTCAAGGCTTTAGAGAGCTCAGGGTGATGGATGTGGGAGTAAGTCCTAAGAGCCTCTGGTGGCTATGAGTTGCTAAGTCTCCAAAACCTTGCATAAATCTTGAGGAAGGCTTTAGACTTCCCATAATTTGTAGAATAAAAGGGCAATCTCATTTAGGTCTAGGGGTCAGGGTAACCCTAGTAACATCTGGGTTATGTATGCAATGTGAATTGAATTTGCATTGCATTTATGTTGATACTTCTGACTTTTACACAGGGATAGAGAAGAAAACATGGCTATCGACATGCTCAGCTCTGGTGTTTATCAATCTCCTCACACCACCTAAGCACCTGAGATGTGCAAGGTCTCATCCTAGATGCTCAGGTGGTGCTTCTCTCTCTGGGGTAAAGGCCCAGCCAG
The DNA here is from genome assembly GCF_030020395.1 of Manis pentadactyla. Lineage (NCBI taxonomy): Eukaryota > Metazoa > Chordata > Mammalia > Pholidota > Manidae > Manis > Manis pentadactyla. The sequence continues at coordinate 53,390,324 of NC_080034.1, forward strand.
CATCATCCCCAGCCCATGCAGACTGATGATTAGCCTACTGCTCAAGGCTTGCATGCACTTTGTACAACATGAGCCTCAATGCAAGACCTCAACAGAACCTCATCTGCTCTATTCCCTGTTGACCCAACAAACCCATGACTCATGCTTGGATATGGATGTCATGGCAATGGCACACTGCATGAAAACTAAGATCTTACACTCACTTGCTGTACTTACCTCATGTACTTCCAGATCCATAGGAGTTTGCCGATGGACAGAGATCTTCACTCTACTGTTTGCATGGCACTAGTCTAAGGCATACACATAAATATAAAATTACTGCTCCCATACAAATAAAACAAAATTCCTGCTTTTTTGTAAAAAAAAAAAAAAGAGCTTATGACCTTTCCATTAAAATAATACACATGGAAACATGCTCAGTATAAGAAAAGGCAACAATACGGGGCTGGTTAATTCCAAAATAGATTGGTAAATATATAAATTACAAGTTTTTAAAAAGAAGCAGTTTGGGAAAACCAGAAGATTGGGAAAGAAAGAAAGAAATCTACATTGCAGGGATAAAGGAGAACAGAGGTTTGTGAAGGGAGAAACCTTCAGTGGGGTCTTAAAGGCTGTTCAAGATGAGGAGAGCTGTAGAGAAATCAGGAACATATAAACAAGGCCTGGAGGTTTGAACTTTCCATGTGAGTTTAAGGAAGAGTAAGCAGATCCATTGGGCAGAAAAGTTGGTGCAGAAATGTAATGGGAAAGCAAGAAGCAAGGACAGGTTAGGGCCAGAATATGGAAGACATTAAATGCCATAAATAGATCTTAGTCTTCATCCTGCACATTTACAGACAACAGAAAACCAGAAAGAAATAAGGGCCGCATTTCATGATGACTCATTTAGTCCATAAATGACTCAATAAACACTGAAGGTAGAAGAGACTGTGCTGGACTCTAAGGGGCAGGCAGGATGCAGCGGAAGGAGGGACGTGAGTCCAGAGGCTGTAGCCCAAGGTTAAGGCATGATCCTCAGCCTGAACTAGGACAGTCATGAATAAGAAAAAAATGGAATAAACCCAAGGTATGAGCCCCCCAAAAAAGGGAGACATCTTTAATTACTATTTGCAACTGCAAATGAGAAGTACCTTCCTCAACACTCCACCAAATTTGCCAAATTTTCTGTCATCCTTCAGACCCAGCTCAGATGTCACCCAAAAAACCTCCCACAAGAGGGATTAGTAACTTTCTTCTCTATACCCGCAGTGCCACTCTTCCCAACATAGTTTGAACTTCTCACTAACAAAATGACTGGATGAGAAGCAGATGACTCTGAAGGTTTCCAGGAAAGGTAACCTGACAAATGGAAACGTTGCTGCCATTTCTGGTCCAAGTTCTTATCAGACAGAACAGCTTCCTGGACCCATGTGTTTAGTGATCCTACTCGCCAGAACAGTAAAGCACATGCTAAATGAATGTCAGGCAATGAAAATGTATCCTTATATGCACATTTAACCTCGATTTATGTAAAAATATTTTTAATGTCCTCTATCTATTGCGACATTAGTCCATTTCCTCAGTGGAGAAATACCAGGAAAAGAGGAGTGACAAATTCAGTAGTTAAATAATGTGAATGAAGTACATTCATTCACAGACACTAGGTAAAGATGCTGTAGGTACTAAGAGTCAGAAGAGAACTAGAAGTGTAAATCATACCAAAACCATGGCCAATAAGGCGGATTTTCTTTGTAGATCATATTTTTCTATTTTCATTTGAGATAATAAATATGTAAAAGAGATAAACATGATTTGCATAAATTAAATGTTTTACTTAAATATACATAATGGCCCTAATTTTAAAGAATGCATATATGTATATATATGTGCATCTATAAACACATGTTATCATTAGTAACCATTATGTACCAGATAAGTTATCATTAGTAAATCTTAAGCTAACTCATTGGTTTTTTTTAGATTAAGCATTAAATTACATTTAAGTCTTAAAGTTTTATATTGACATATAGCTGTATATTAACATAAAAAGAAATCTTTTTTTCCTGCAAAACGTAGTGATTCTCCCAGCCCTGGTGGGTGTGGAGGAGGGGTGTGCTGCAGGCTAGGGAAGCAGAGATGATGTCTCTCAGAGAGAATGGGGAGATGCCAAAATCCAAGGATGCCAGCAGAGCTGGGAGCCCACTTTAGAAGTCAAGAATGGAATTCATATAGGTTAACCCAACCAAAGGGGACAAGGCTGGGATGAGCACAGGGGAACACTTTAGAAAGGGCCCCAAACCGAGTAGGGCAAGTCTGGGTCCACCTTCTGGAGTTGTTAATAAGCACATGGCATGGCATGGCATAGCCAGGCATGGTATGGTACAGTGGTACATTCTGGTGTTGCACAGGTGATACAGTTTGGAGTGATAGGGTCACATGTGTGCAAGAATAGAGCCAGGTGCTTTACGTGCGTTATCTCACTAACCCCCATAACAACCTTGTGTGATAGCACTCAAGAAAGTGAGGCTCAGAGAGGTGATGTAGTTTGTCCAACATCACACAGCTAATAAATGATGAAGGCATAAAGTTGACTTCATTCTAAACCTAGGTTTACTGTTTCCATTACTTCCAAGTAAGACTTCCTGCTGGAGAATTCCAAGTGTGACTCTGAATGGAGAGAACGGACGTTGGAGATCGAGATCTAACAAGATCTGCTACCTCTCTTCCATGACCCAATTACATAGAGCACTCTCATGCCCAGTGCCAGCTCATTCACAGAATCAACCCCAGGCATGGAAAGCCCAGCCTCTGACCAGAGAATTCCATACTTTAATCTAACAAATATTCACATGCAGTATGCATTTGATCAGAGAATGGAGACAATGGATTTTAGACCATCCTCACTGAGGGCCAGGAGAGTGGGAAGTGTAAGAACCACAGCAGTGTTGTGCTATCACTATGACAGGATCAGGACCCAGCTTTGAACAATGTGGGCCCTTGTGCCCACTAGTGTACCCAGATTAATGGATTTAGGTTCTGAAAGGAATAATCCTTGATAAGGCAGTATTCTTAAGAGGGCATTGCTTATCTGCTCGGCATGGATCCTGGCAGAATCCTGGCAGAAACTGTCACTTGAGTGAAGGCTGACCAGATAGCCACCCTTAACAGTATCTGGAAATGTCCTGTTATGGATTGAATTATGTTCCCCCAAATTCATGTGTTGAAGTCCTAACCCCCAGAACCTCAGAATGTAATTGCATTTGGACACAGGGCCTTTAAAGGAGTAATTACATTAGAACAAGGTCATTGGAGTGGGTCCTAATCCAATCTAATTGGCATCCTCATAAGAACTGGAGATGAGGACAGAGACACACACAGAGGGAAGACCTCATGAAGACACAGGGAGAAGGCAGCATCTACATGCCAAGGAGAGGGGCCTCAAGGGACCATCCCCCCTACAGCCTGATCATGGACTTCCAGCCCCCAGAGCTATGCGAAATAAATGTCTATTGTTTAAGCCGTCCAGTCTGTGGTATTCGTTACAGCAGTTATAACAAACTAATACAGGTTCTTTCACAAGAGAAATTACTACAAATGATTAAACCTATACAAGAAAAAATGAGAAAAACATTCAGTTGACTAAAGGGTTAACTGAAGCATAATTCTTCACATATGGAGGTACACTTTATAACCACTGGAGATCTGTTGCTAATTTTTAAGTCTCCTCACTGGAGAGGACCTGGCTGGGGCAAATGCCTCTGTCTTGGTTTGGCTTGGATGCCCCAATCCTTTCCTTATGTCTGGCCCTTCTTTGATTCTGGATTTTTAATGCCCATCACAGAGACCCTTTTTCTCATTGTCTGCCATTCTTCAGAGCTCCGTTTCTAAGTGCAGAGCTTCCATCAATGCATTTCTAGACTCTGGTGAAGGCGGGTGCTGTACAGTGTTGAAATGCACAATGCTTTTCCTCTCTTTGAGACACTCGCTCCTTGGTGTTCCAAAAGCAGCTGCTCATTAGCTGGAAAATGGCTTCTTTCACTATTCCTGCTCTTTGCTTTGTCCTGTGATTTGGGGGGGTAGGGGTGGAGTATTGATATATGACCCAGGGTTTGGGAAGAAAGAAAGAAACTTGTTATTTGGACACTGTTGCCAACAAAACAACTTTCTGCCATTCCTCAGGTTTCCTTGACTCAATGCTTGTTGTTATGTGACAACATCACACCCCACCTCCTGTCCTTCCTCATCTTTGGTACCTAACTATTTTCTACCCGCTATGTGTAGGTTGTGGGAGCTTTGCCAGTCCTCATTGCTGGTTATTTCTGTATCACCACATTTGTCTGAGGGAAGAAAGAGAATTTAGTGAAAGAGGGCCAGAGGGACATGACACAGCCCAGTAACACCCAGAGTCCCTCAAGCCTCCCTGCAGAGCGTCAGCTCCTCAGCAGCCAGGGCAGCCCTACCCCAACCCGCAAAGCCTACACCTCTTTGCTCATCATTTAGGGGGAAAACTGGTTAAATAATTGGCTTAAAATTTGCAAAAAGAATAAGTTAGAAAGATAAATTTACTATAAAATAATGGAAATCAGGATGACATACATAATTACAGATAAAATCTAGGAAGTTTTAATGGTAACAAAGCGTTATATACTAAAGAACCACGTTAAAAGAGTGAAACGGGATGATTTCTTTCAGATACAATGTTTACTAAAAGAGCGCCCTAAAAGAGGAAAAGTCAGCCAATACAAGAGGGAGCGGTGGGAGCAACAGGGCCTGGGGCCAGAAGAACAGGTCCTGGGGCAGCCTGAGTGGCTGCCTGGGGGGACACAGGCCTAGGCTCAGGACCACTTCCCACAGGGCAGAAGGTGTCCACATGGTGCAGCTGCCCTGCAGGCCAGGAAGTCTGGTGAGCCCCATAGCTATGCCAGATGATTTCCCTGCAGCCCAGCTGGCATGTAAATCCAGCTCCCAGTTGGCAGCAGGCAGAGTAATTCCTCCTCAAACAGACAGGCCACCTGCCAGAAAGGGGTGGGGTGCTCAGGGCTGCTAACCAAGGAGAACAGAAGTCTGCTAATGAGGCCATTTCAAAACACACAAACTGTCTTGGAGAGGGCTTAAAGGGGACTGTAATTCAAGGAACAAATCAGACTTCAGGGGGAAGGATATATAAAAATGGAGCTGGACGGGGTTCTGCTCCCAGCTCTGTCCCTTACCAGCCATGGTACTGTGGGCAGTCATTTACTGTGTGTCCTCGTGTCCCCAAAAGGAAATGAGGAGGATAAGCCATAAGAGCTCTACTGTCACTCTCAGCTCCTATGCTTCTCTTTGGGCCAAGTCCTCTCGCTTTCTCCACACTGGTTTGGGTAGGTGGACTGCTACCTTTGACTGCCCCACCCATGCACAGAACTGGCCCTGCTTCCTACCCTTGGGCCAGATTCCAGCACAGAGCCAGGAGCCCAGGGTCAGACCCATCTTCTCAGAAAGGCAGGTTCACCACAAGCTGCCAGTACCAAGGAGTGAGGCCAGAAACTGGAAGCAACCGAGGTATGATGTCTGGAAGGATGCAGCAGAAATGCCCATGCTCACACTGTGAGGGCAAAGCAGAGCAGAACTTGGGTAGGATTCGGGAAGGAGCCGGCAGGGGCCCAAGTATGAGCAGGATGGGCCCAAGAATGGAGGCTCCAGGCAAAGCTGAGCTCTAGCACAGACAGTAACCAGGTGAGGGACAGTATGTTCTAGGTGGTTCTCTGAAGACAAAAACAGGCTGTCAGGGGCTCCTGCAGAAAGCATCAACCCCACCCTTGTGGCTGGGTGGCCACGCTCTGGCTTAGGTACACTTGGGTGTGCTTGTCCCCAAGATGCACCGCCCGTGTCTCCCTTTGAAGAAGACTAGCTGCCTAGATGCGGGGATGTGTCAGCAGGGAACCCCCACCTGTCAGCTCTTTCAGGGTCTATCCCGAGACTGGATCAGGCTGGGTTCTAAGGCCCAGCTGCCTCAGCCCCGCACAGGACACTTCTGAGGGTTTTGTCACAGTCTGGCTGCTGCTTCTCCCTAATGCTGCTTCCTCCCCAGTCGCCATCTCTGAGCCTGCTTCCAGGGAACCCACTCTGCAACTCTGAATGGCTCCACTATGACCCACAGTCTCTAGCTTGGGGGCTGTATCTCCTGGGGCCTCCTCAAATAAGAGGTTTTAGATACAGTCGTACTTGAACCAGCTCATACCAGCTGGCGAGACTATGCATCTCCTTCCAGCTCCGTGTCAGTGATGGAGATTGGCATCTTGAAATCATCCATGGTGGAAATTGGCAAACACTGCAAATCAAGGCTTTCTTCCCCCCTGGAGAGCTGGTTGTTAATCACTTGCAAGCATACCACTCCTTACGGATACTGATAGGATAAGGGAATTCATAGACACCCACTTTGCTCTCTGGCATATCATGCAGACAATAGAAGTCAGGGGAAAAGAAGGAAAATTGAAGGAAATGCAGAATAAAATAGCAGATGAATTATTCCAAGAGCAGACATTCTGAAGGGAATCTTGGGCACCAAGGTTTCATGGGGGATCAAGTTGAGCTGGTTTAGCAGCACATGGAAACCCCAAGCCTGGCATCTCCTATTACCTGGAAGGAGTCTGTTCAGGTTCCTGGTACCATGAATGCCACTGAGGAAGACTGCCTCTCTAATTCAGAGGACTGAAAACTTCAACACACACCTCAAAGGTAGTTCGTGGAATCACTTCCTTAGGAGCAGGCAAAGCTTCCGCCACCATTCTAAACACCCCATCTGCTGCCCTGGTCAATTGCTATGTGGCACCCCCATTCTGATAGTAAGAGGAACACTATCTCCTCCCCCTTTTTCCATCCCCAACAATATCAAGAGTCATCATGTGAGAACTTCCGCATACCTAAGAAGGTAGAGTCTCCAACTTGGCATCTCGTTTTTGAAATGTTGCTGACCTATAGTCCAAGATGAGAGCTGTGGAAGGTGCTAAATGCACTTTTTAGAAAGAAAGTAAAGTCTTCTAAAGCCTTATTGGTGGGGAATACACACTTATTTGACAAATGCGTAGTCGGTGCTCACTGCAAGACATTCTGCTGTCATATACAGTGAAGGGTAATGACACCTGCCCCATGAAGGGGTCTGTCTGGTTGGTCCAGAGGCATAGAAGACAAAAAAACCTATGGGTCTTGGCAAAGAGTCAGGCTATATTTGTTGTCCTTCAAATAAGTATAGTGAGAAATTTTCCATTAGATGGGTACATTCACCTCTAAAAGAATGGCTTGTTGGGAAGTAATTCATCCATTTTCTAATAATGTTCAGATATTGCTTGTAGTAGAAACACCATAGACACTTGTTAAGTGAATAAATGAGCCAATTTTGACTTTCAGATAACCAGAGATGATTAATTCTGCCTTAAGATATTGAAAGTAAACAAACAGTTAAAAGACAGCCAAAGGAGACCATATGTATGGGCTGAGAGCATGCATGTTGACTGAGAGAATGCACAAGTCAGGAAAAACAGGGAAGCTTGCCAGGGAAACAAATCAAAACTGGACAGGTGCTCCTGTCAGCTCAGCTGGGTCACTACAGGTGACAAACGTAGAAGTGTACTGATCCTGTTTCCAATTATGTTTCCTTAATAATGGGAAGGATAAGGGATCGAAACCTCCTTGAAAATGGCAAGATGCAAGTTCTAAACTAAGGTCTCCCGTAATGACATACTATAAAATTTTTCATAAAAACCTAAACAACAGCATCCTTACTTTTAGCTCTTCAAACATCCAAGAAAGAACTCTTTAATCATTGAGTGAGGGGTAGACTTAGGAAGCCAAAAGGAAGCCATGGTGGGGAAAGCTGAGTAAGGAAGATGGTATTGTCAGTAAGGCCAAGGCTCCAAAAGTTGGCCACATTTTATTTCAGGGACTCTAACCTCTTCAGAAGAGTGTCCTCTTCCTGCGGACAAAAAGGCAGGGAAATTTTCTTGTGCTTTGAGAATTCTGCCAAGGGGCCCCACTGAAGGGGTGAATCCAGCCTCTCAGTCCTATCGGTTCTGATTTGGCTGCTCCACTTGGGTCTTGCCAAATGGTGAGTCATTCTACCCAGCAGGATGGCAGCCATCCTGTTGTTTAAACCCTTATCCAGAAAAACCTTTGCCCTACCCAAATTCTTCTTGAACTCCCTAATAGACAAGAAAACAAAAAAGAATCATATATCAACAAAACATTTTCTATATTCCCACTGAGAGGCAGGTCAGTTTGGAAATAAAGTGTAAGAGTGAGTGATGCAGCCTAAGAGAGACTACTGTGACTCACAGAATGCAAAACCACTCACCTCCCTCCTGGCTCAGGCCAAGGCCTCCAGGCATGACCGCCTGCTTTTCATCTGGTCCCTGCAGCCTCGTGGCACGTTGGTGGTAAAGAAGCGCCACAGTACAAAGGTTATACTGAGGAAGAAAAATTGTTCCAGTAAATCAAGTACTTCATCTCCACAGAGAAAACTGTAGAGCAGAGTCCCTGGAGTGGACACCGAGCCTTAGTGCGCTCTGAGATCCATCAGCAGGAGCCAAAGTGGAGCCTGGTGTTTGGAAGGAGGGAAGGGTACCCACAACCCTGAGTGTCCTCCATGCCAGCACTTTGACACCAGGCAACCAAGGCTGGCTCTTATTCTAAAAATTAGGGTGAAGAAGAAAAATACTTAGGTAAAATTATACATGATTAAGAAATAATACAAGGTAGAAGATTTTTCAAAGGGTAGAGAAAAAAAGTTTGAAAGGACTAAAACTTTTAAGTGGGGTAATTATTTTAAAAGATTGAGTGTGAAATAATGAGGTAAAATGGATGTTTAAGAGGGAAGATTAGAAGTCAGTGAGATTTAGATGTTCAAAAAAAGTAAGCACTCAAAGTAAAAAATCATTGAGACCGTAAGTTTACAATGTAAAGGCAGACAGTATTGAGAATAAAAAAATAAAAATAAAAAAGCTACAAAAGTAAAGATTTCTGGAAAATGTTCTTAAGCGCAATAAAAGCAAAAGGATTGCAAAATAGAAAAATGGCAGAAGGGGGAAAGGAAAATATACAAGAGGAACTATTTAGACATAAATCAAGGTAATAAAACAAGCTGGTACATTAGCAAGTTAACAAGCTAATTGGAATAAGTAGCGAGCCACAATTGTTCCCTTGATTATTTCTACCTTGATTTCCCTTTAATCTAACAGCTATTTTTATGGTTTACAAATACATGAGTTTATCTTTTGTCATATCCACTTTTTTACTATAGATTTCTAATTTAATTGTTTGATAGAGAATAATGATTGTGTTATTTATAGAGTCAATTTTTATAAGTGTTCACAGTTGTGCTTGAAGATATGTATAATTTCTCTGTTAGTTATAGGAACCCTGGACCTATTATTTAATTAAACCATTTTTTTATTGTGCTGTTGAAATCTTTTCCATCTTTATTTCTATCAGTTTAATCTTTAAATTTCCTTATGAGTTTTCCTTGTAATTCTGTTGGTTTTGTTTTATATTGAGGGTGTATTGTTAATGACATATAAAGTTATGATTGTTACTTCTTATTGCAGAATTGTTCATTTCTTATTATGAATGCTCCTTTTTATCCCTATTAATGCATCTTTGCCCTAAAATTTGTATGCCAATTTGATTTTTCCAATTAACTTTTCCAATTTAGCTTTTTACTCTTCTGTGTCATTTCTTAAATATGTTCCTTGTGAATAGCACAAAGCTGTCTTTTTAAAGGCCTTCAGCTTCTTATATTTAATGTGCTTCTGATTCATTTGGACATATTTCTATCATCTTATTCTTGAGGTTTTGGTTTACTATGTTTTTTCCTTTATTTCTTCTTTTCTCCTTTCCTAACTTCTGTTAAATATCTAAGTTTTCTTTATTTCTTCTTATTGCCTTTGCTGATTTGGAAGGATATTTTGTGTTCTATTCTTTTAATTTTACTCTTCAATTTTTAACAATTACAATTAACCATAAAAAGAAAGTTAAATTTATTCAGTCTGTTTATTCTCCTTTCTTCTCCTGACAAGAAACTCAGCATTCTTCAATTACCCTCTGAACATCCCCTGATTGAGAATATTGTTAAGAACTTGAGTTGTGCTTCTTTTTAAACATACACACAAAAATTAGATTTTTTATTGATTTTTTTCTGTTTCTCAGGTCCTCCTTCTTCCCTCTTAGTTCACTTTTCCTCTGTTTGAAATACATCTTTGTTAGTTCTTTCAAGTAATAATCTGTAGGTGGTGAACTCACTTTATTTATTTGCTTTGCCCTCTTTCATAAGTAATAGTTTAGACAGGTAGAGAATTCTAGGTTATCAACTACTTTCCATCAGTGCTCTGAAGATATTACTTCAGTGTCTCCTGACATCTATTATTGTTAAGTAGGTGTCTGATGTAATTATTTTTTATAGGTTTTATTTTTATAGGTTTACTGTTTATTTTTCCAGATAGCCTTTACTATCTTAACCTTATTCTTGATATTCAGTGTTTCACTACAATGCATCTAGGTGTGGAATTACTGTTATTGATTCAGTACATACTTTTAATCTGAGAAGAAATGGCTTTCCCAATTCTGAAAAAGTTATCAATATGCTTTCAAGTTTTACTTTCCACCATTAGCCAATTCTTTTCTTCTCTAACTCCATTTATATAATTATTAGAACCCCATTGAGCACCCTCTGTGACTCTTAATTTCTTTTTAATATTTTGTTTCTTTTTCCCTATAGACTACATTTGGTGATATTTCCAATTCATCAGTTTTCTTTTCTCACCTGTGTATGGTGTAGAATTTACTCCAGCTATTGAATTTTTTATTAAGTTACCATTGATATACAATCTTGTGAAAGTTTCACATGAGCAACATTGTGGTTGCTGCATTCACTGATATTATCAAGTCCCTCACACACACCATTGCAGTCATTGTCCATCAGCGTACTATGATGCTAGAGTCACTACTTATCTCCTGTGCTATACTGCCTCCCTCATGACCTCCCTACATTATCTATGTTAATCATAATGTCCCTTAATCCCCTTCTCCCTCCCTCCCCACCCAATCTCCCCACTCCCTTCCCTTTGGTAACCACTGGTCCCTTCTTGGAGTCTGTGAGTCTGCTGCTGTTTTGTTCATTCAGTTTTGCTTTGCTGTTATACTCCACAAATGAGTGAAATTATTTGGTACTTGTATTTCTCCACCTGGCTTATTTCACTGAGCATAATACCCTCTAGCTCCATCCATGTTGCTGCAAATGGTAGGATTTGTTTTCTTCTTATGGCTGAATAATATTCCATTGTGTATATGTACTACATTTTCTTTATCCATCACCTACTGATGAACACTTAAGTTGCTTCCATATCTTGACTTTTGTAAACAGTGTTGTGATAAACATAGGGGTGCATATGTCTTTTTGAATCTGGAATCTTTTCCCTTTTTGAATCTGGAATCTTTGGGTAAATTCCTCAGAGTGGAATTCCTGGGTCAAATGGTATTTCTATTTTTAGTTTTTTGAGGAACCCCCATATAGCTTTCCACAATGGTTGAACTAATTTACATTCCCACCAACAGTGTAGGAGGGTTCCCCTTTCTCTGTATCCTCTCCAGCATTTGTTGTTCCTTGTCTTTTTGATGTTGGCCATCCTAACTGCTGTGAGGTGATATCTCATTGTGGTTTTAATTTGCATTTCCCTGATGATTAGCAATGTGGAGCATCTTTTCATGTGTCTGTTGCCCACCTGAAATTTCTTCTTTGGAGAATTGTCTCTTCATATCCTCCACCCACTTTTTAATCGGGTATTTGCTTTTTGGGTGTTAAGGAATGTGAGTTCTTTATATATTTTGGATGTTAACCCCTTATCAGTTATGTCATTTATGAATATATTCTCCCATACTCTATGATGCCTTTTTGTTCTACTGATGGTATCCTTTGCTGTACAGAAGCTTTTTAGTTTGATGTAGTCCCATTTGTTCATTTTTGCTCTTGTTTCCCTTGCCCAAGGAGATGTGTTCAGGAAAAAGTTGCTCATGTGTATATGCAAGAGAGTTTGGCCTATGTTTACTCCTAAGAGTTTTATGGTTTCATGACTTACATTCAGGTCTTTGATTCATTTCAAGTTTACTTTTGTGTATGGAGTTAGACAATAATCCAGTTTCATTCTCTCACATGTAGCCATTCAATTTTGCTAACACCAGTTGTTGAAGAGGCTGTTGTTTCCCCATTGTACATCCATGGCTCCTTATCATATATTAATTGGCCTTATATGTGTGGGTACTCCAGCTATTGAGTTTTTAATTTTCATTTATTATTGTTTTCATTTCTAGTTTTTTTTATTGGTTTATTTTTTCAAATTACCTACTGATGCTTTGTTTCTACCTGATTTTCATTATGTCTTATTCATCTTTTAAATAAGTTTTCTTTCTTTGATCTCTTTGAGGATCCAAAGATGTAATGGCTCAATACCTATAACAGTCTTCTGTGGGTGAACAGGCTGGCAAGCCATCTCCCCTCCAAAAGGTCATTGAAGGACCCAGGTTCATGGAGGCTCTGACCTTTTCCACATGTGCTTTCAAAGTTACAGTGAATGTCTCTACCTCAGTCAGATTGTAAATGGAGAAAAAATTAGGAGAGTGAATGTAGGAAGTCTTTTTTTTTGGTATCATTAATCTACAATTACATGAAGAACATTATGTTTACTAGACTCCCCCCTTCACCAAGTCCCCCCCACAAACCCCATTACAGTCACTGTCCATCAGCATAGAAAGATGCTGTAAAATCACTACTTACGAGGAGGCAGAGCCAACAAGGCGGCGTGAGTAGGATAGTGGGAATCTCCTCCCAAAAACATATATACTTTTGAAAATACAACAAACACAACTAGCCCTAAAAGAGAGACCAGAAGACGCAGGACAGTGGCCAGACTGCAGCTACACCAGCGAGAACCCAGCAACTGGTGAAAGGGGTAAGATACAAGCCCCGGCCTGGCGGGACCCGAGCACACCTCCCACCAGCTCCCGGTGGGAGAAAAATAGGCAGAGCGGGAGGGAGACGCAGCCCAGGACTGCCGACCACCCAGCCCCAGCCACCTGCACCAGAGCACAGACACAGTGCGTGGGCGGGAGGCCCTGGATACTGGGGAAACAGGGCAGCAAGACCTCTGAGCGGGTGCTGAAGCTGATGCCCCTGTGACAAAGAAAAGCGGGGGCTTTTTGAAAGTCTTAAAGGGACAGGGACTTAACAGCTTGACGAAACAACCCAGGTCACAGTACAGCAGCTGGAAATTACAGGGAAAATCGGGTGCACTAACCCCCTGGGCAACAGCTCTGAGACCCCTCACGGAGGCAAACAGTCAAGCACCCCCCCCCCGTCATTTACCCCTCCGGGCGCTGCGAAAGCAGAGAAGCAGCCTGAGACAAACTCCACCCACAGAAAGGGAAATTCCTCCCTCCCAGCCAGGCAAGACACAAAAACCCAGTCTACACGCAATTACACAACACAAGCCACTAGGGGTCGCAGTTGTCCCAGTAAAGAAAGGCCAGTAGCAAGTGAAAATTTTGGCCCTCCCAGCTGACAGTCAATAGCACCTGTCAACATGAAAAGGCAAAAAAATATGATCCAGACAAGACTAACCCAGACAGCTTCGGCAGCTGCTACATCTTCCCCTGAGAAGGAACCTGGGGAGATAGATTTAACCAGTCTTCCTGAAAAAGAATTCCAAACAAAAGTCATAACCATGCTGATGGACTTGCAGAGAAATATGCAAGAACTAAGGAAGGAGAATACAGAAATAAAACAAGCTCTGGAAGGACTTCAAAACAGAATGGACAAGATTCAAGAGACCATTAATGGACTAGAAAACAGAGAACAGGAATGCAGAGAAGCTGATGCAGAGAGAGATAAAAGGATCTCCAGGAATGAAAGAATTTTAAGAGAGCTAAGTGACCAATCTAAAAGGAACAATATACGAATTATAGGTATACCAGAAGAAGCAAAGAGAGAAAAAGGGATAGAAAATGTCTTTGAAGAAATAATTGCCGGAAACTTACCCAAAGTAGGGGAAGAAATGGCCTCTCAGACCACAGAGGTACACAGAACTCCCATGACAAGGGATCCAAGGGGGACAACACAAAGACACATAATAATTAGAATGGCAAAGATCAAAGACAAGGACAAAGTATTGAAGGCAGCCAGAGAGAAAAAAAAGGTTACCTACAAAGGAAAACCCATCAGGCTATCATCAGACTTGTCAACAGAAACCCTACAGGCCAGAAGAGAATGGAATGATATACGTAATGCAATGAAACAGAAGAGCCTCGAACCAAGACTACTGTATCCAGCACGAATATCCTTTAAATATGAAGGAGGGATTAAACAATTCCCAGACAAGCAAAAGTTGAGGGAATTTGCCTCCCATAAACCACCTCTACAGGGCATCCTACAGGGACTGCTCTAGATGGGAGCACTCCTAAAAAGAGCACAGAACAAAGCACCCAACATATGAAGAAGGGAGGAGGAGGAATAAGAAGGGAGAGAAATAAAGAATCATCAGACTGCATTTATAATAGCTCAACAAGCGAGTTAAGTTAGACACTAAGATAGTAAAGAAGCTAACCCTAAACCTTTGGTAACCACAAACTTAAAGCCTGCAATGGCAATAAATTCATACCTTTCAATAATCACCCTAAATGTAAATGGACTGAATGCACCAATCAAAAGACACAGAGTAATAGAATGGATAAAAAAAGCAAGATCCATCCATATGCCGCTTACAAGAGACTCACCTCAAACCGAAAGACACGCACAGACTTAAAGTCAAGAGATGGAAAAAGATATTTCAAGCAAACAACAGAGAGAAGAAAGCATGTGTTGCAATTCTGGTATCAGACAAAATAGACTTTAAAATAAAGAAAGCAACAAAAGACAAAGAAGGACATTACATAATGATAAAGGGCTCAGTCCATCAAGAGGATATAACCATTATAAATATATATGCACCCAATACAAGAGCACCAACATACCTGAAACAAATATTAACAGAACTAAAGGAGAAAATAGAATGCAATGCATTCATTCTAGGAGAATTCAACACACCACTCACTCCAAAGGACTGATCCACCAGACAGAAAATAAGTAAGGACACAGAGGCACTGAACAACACACTAGAACAGATGGACCTAATAGACATATACAGAACTCTACATCCAAAAGCAACAGGATACACATTCTTCTCAAGTGCACATGGAACAATCTCCAGAATAGACCACATACTAGCCCACAAAAAGAACCTCAGTAAATTCCAAAAGATTGAAATCCTACCAACCAACTTTTCAGACCACAAAGGCATAAAACTAGAAATAAACTGCTCAAAGAAAGCAAAAAGGCTCACAAACACATGGAGGCTAAACAACACGCTTCTAAATTATCAATGGATCAATGACCAAATCAAAATGGAGATCCAGCAATATATGGAAACAAACGACAACATCAACACAAAGCCCCAACTTCTGTGGGACTCAGCAAAAGCAGTCTTAAGAGGAAAGTATATAGCAATCCAAGCATATTTAAAAAAGGAAGAACAAGCCCAAATGAACGGTCTAATGTCACAATTATCAAAATTGGAAAAAGAAGAAGAAATGAGGCCTAAGGTCACAGAAGGAGGGACATAATAAAGAGAAGAGAAGAAATAAATAAAATTGAGAAGAAAAAAACAATAGCAAAAATCAATGAAACCAAGAGCTGGTTCTTCGAGAAAATAAACAAAATAGATCAGCCTCTAGCCAGACTTATTAAGAGGAAAAGAGAGTCAACACAAATCAACAGTATCAGAAACGAGAAAGTAAAAATCACGACAGACCCCGCAGAAATACAAAGAATTATTAGAGAATACTATGAAAACCTATATGCTAACAAGCTGGGAAACCTAGGAGGAATGGACAACTTCCTAGAAAAATACAACCTTCCAAGACTGACCCAAAAAGAAACAGAAAATCTAAACAGACCAATAACCAGCAACGAAATTGAAGCAGTAATCAAAAAACTACCAAAGAACAAAACCCCCGGGAGAGATGGATTTTCCTCAGAATTTTATCAGACATACAGGGAAGATATAATACCCATTCTCCTTAAAGTTTTCCAAAAAATAGAGGAGGAGGGGATACTCCCAAACTCATTCTATGAAGCTAACATCACCCTAATACCAAAACCAGGCTAAGACACCACCAAAAAAGAAAACTACAGAACAATATCCCTGATGAACGTAGATGCAAAAATACTCAACAAAATATTAGCAAACCGAATTCAAAAATAGATCAAAAGGATCGTACACCATGACCAAGTGGGATTCATCCCAGGGATGTAAGGATGGCACAACATTCGAAAGTCGATCAACATCATCCACCACATCAACAAAAAGAAAGAAAAAAATCACATGATCATCTCCATAGATGATGAAAAGCACTTGAAAAAGTTCAACATCCATTCATGATAAAAACTCTCAGCAAAATGGGAATAGAGGTCAAGTACCTCAACACAATAAAGGCCATCTATGAAAAACCAACAGCCAACATTATATTGAACAGTGAGAAGCTGAAAGCATTTCCTCTGAGATCGGGAACTAGACAGGGATGCCCACTCTCTCCACTGTTATTTAACATAGTACTGGAGGTCCTAGCCACGGCAATCAGACAAAATAAAGAAATACAAGGAATCCAGATTGGCAAAGAAGAAGTTAAACTGTCACTATTTGCAGATGACATGATACTGTACATAAGAAACCCTAAAGACTCCACCCCAAAACTACTAGAACTGATATCGGAATACAGCAAAGTTGCAGGATACAAAATCAACACACAGAAATCTATAGCTTTCCTATACACTAACAATGAACCAACAGAAAGAGAAATCAGGAAAACAACTCCATTCACAATTGCATCAAAAAAAATAAAATACTTAGGAATAAACCTAACCAAACAAGTGAAAGACTTATACTCTGAAAACTACAAGTCACTGTTAAAAGAAATTAAAGGGGACACTAACAGATGAAAACGCATCCTATGCTCATGGCTAGGAAGAATTAATATCGTCAAAATGGCCATCCTGCCCAAAGCAATATATAGATTTGATGCAATCCCTATGAAACTAACAGCAACATTCTTCAATGAACTGGAACAAATAATTCAAAAATTCATATGGAAACACCAAAGACCCCGAATAGCCAAAGCAATCCTGAGAAAGAAGAATAAAGTAGGGGGGATCTCACTCCCCAACTTCAAGCTCTATTATAAAGCCATAGTAATCAAGACCATTTGGTACTGGCACAAGAACAGAGCCACAGACCAATGGAACAGACTAGACAATCCAGACATTAACCCAGACATATATCGTCAATTAATATTTGATAAAGGAGCCATGGACATACAATGGCGAAATGACAGTCTCTTCAACAGATGGTGTTGGCAAAACTGGACAGCTACATGTAGGAGAATGAAACTGGACCATTGTCTAACCCCATATATAAAAGTAAACTCAAAATGGATCAAAGACCTGAATGTAAGTCACGAAACCATTAAACTCTTGGAAAAAATCATAGGCAAAAACCTCTTAGACATAAACATGAGTGACTTCTTCTTGAACATATCTCCCCGGGCAAGGAAAAAAACAGCAAAAATGAACAAGTGGGACTATATTAAGCTGAAAAGCTTCTGTACAGCAAAAGACACCATCAATAGAACAAAAAGGAACCATACAGTATGGGAGAATATATTTGAAAATGACACATCCGATAAAGGCTTAACGTCCAGAATATATAAAGAGCTCACACACCTGAACAAACAAAAAACAAATAACCCAATTAATAAATGGGCAGAGCAACTGAACAGACGGTTCTCCAAAAAAGAAATACAGATGGCCAACAGACACATGAAAAGATGCTCTACATCGCTAATTATCAGAGAAATGCAAATTAAAACTACAATGAGGTATCACCTCACACCAGTAAGGATGGCTGCCATCCAAAAGACAAACAACAACAAATGTTGGCGAGGCTGTGGAGAAAGGGGAACCCTCCTACACTGCTGGTGGGAATGTAAGTTAGTTCAACCATTGTGGAAAGCAGTATGGAGGTACATCAAAATGCTCAAAACAGACATACCATTTGACCCAGGAGTTGCACTCGTAGGAATTTACCCTAAGAATGCAGCAATCAAGTATGAGAAAGATCAGTGCACCCCTATGTTTATCGCAGCACTATTTACAATAGCCAAGAATTGGAAGCAACCTAAATGTCCATCGATAGATGAATGGATAAAGAAGATGTGGTACATATACACAATGGAATACTACTCAGCCATAAGAAAAGGGCAAATCCTACCATTTGCAGAACATGGATGGAGCTGGAGAGTATTATGCTCAGTGAAACAAGCCAAGCAGAGAAAGAGAAATACCAAATGATCTCACTCATCTGTGGAGTATAAGAACAAAGGAAAAACTGAAGGAACAAAACAGCAGCAGAATCACAGAACTCAAGAATGGACTAACAGGTACCAAAGGGAAAGGGACTGGGGAGGATGGGTTGGTAGGGAGGGATAAGGGGGGAAGAAAAAGGGGGGTATTAAGATTAGCATCCATAGGGGGGTGGGAGAAAGGAGAGGGCTGTACAACACAGAGAAGACAAGTAGTGATTCTACAACATTTTGCTACGCTGATGGACAGTGACTGTAAAGGAGTATATAGGGGGGACCTGGTATAGGGGAGAGCCTAGTAAAGAAAGTATTCGTCATGTAAGTGTAGATTAATGATAAAAAAGAAAGCAGTTCCTGTGTGGTGACCTCCAATGAGTTCTACACAATGATATAAAGGGCATATAAAAGTGTAGGCAAAGGGTCTGTTTGTGTTTATACAGAGGATCAAAGCCTAATTTGGCTACCCCGAAAATGAACTAAGATACGATATGAAAAAGAACTTCCAACATCAGCACTCTCTGGAAGACTCATGCCAGAAGATGATCATCAAAAAACCCCAACAAAGATCCACGCACTGCTACAGCTGTAGATGCACTCATCCCACCAGTTCCTGGACTTGCCATGGGAATGAGGAAGGAGATATCTAAGCTGGCCTGTGCATACAGTAAAACAACAAATTTGACTGTATTTACACTGTTGGAACTCAACCAAGAATTAGGAGAAGTACAAATTGTAGCACTCCAAAATCTTACAATCACAGACTATTTACTGTTAAAAGAACATATGAGATGTGAACAGTCGCCAAGAATGGGTTGTTTTAATTTATCTGAATTCTCTCAGAGTGTTCAAGTTCAGTTGGACAATGTCCACCATATCATAGATAAGTTTTCACAAATGCCTAAGGTGCCTAACTGGTTTTCTTGTTTTCACTGGAGATGGCTGTTAATTACAGGTATGCTTTGGTTACATAACTGTACTCCTATTATGTTAATGTGTGCACACAATTTAATTAGTAGTTTAAAACCTATCCATGCTGAAGTTACTCTACAAGAAGATATGTCAAAGAAATAATCAATCTTCCCACGTTTTCTTCCGCTTGCTACTTCTATAGCTTTTCTTCTTAATACCTAATTACAACCCTTAAATAGAATTCATGCCACATGTCGAATTTACTGAGTATCATAATTCTTCCAAGTGGTAAAGACACCTCAAGAAAAATGCTGGGCATAGAAGCCACAGTGCATTAATATGCAAAGAAGTAAAAAGCTAACCTTTTCAAACAATAAGGCTTCTCTCTCACCTACCAACTTAACATTTCCTTGTATGGCCCCGGAAGATGACTGGTTAGCCAGAGACGGGTAAGATTCCTCAAGGGAGAAACAACCTAAGACAGGCACAGTCGCACGGGGGCCATCAGGTGAGAAAATGGGGATCAGCAGAGGTGAGGCTTAGAACCTCACCCCCCTGTTCTGAGAGAAATCTTCTGCATACGTGGATGTTTTATTGCCCTCGTCTAGCTCAGATTAACCCATAGTTTACAGGCACACACCTGATCATCTACATTTGCTCTCTTACAACACTAAACTATGTTTTCTACCTTTATCTCATATCTACCTACCACTTCAGCATTTTATTAAAAATAATAATAATAAAGAGTGAAATGTGGTATCCACATATAAATCAAGTATAAAAATCAAATGAATATTCACATTTGAAATGACTGTTTATAGTTCATAATGCATGAACAAAACCGAAAGCTTCTGTGATGACTGCCCTTGTAATGTTCACCATGTAACTTATTCACTATGTAAGAATTTGTGCTCCATGTAAGAACTTGTTCGTTATGCATCAGAAGATTGGAGACTGATGAAAATTAGGCTTGGGGTGGATTAATGATTGTGCATTGAGCATTGACCCCCCTATACAGAATTTTATTGTTAACCATTTGATCAATAAAGATGAGAGATGCCCTCACACACACACACACACACACACACACACTATATATATATATATATATATAAACACTTCCAATTGTAAAATAAATAAGTAACCGGGATATAATGTATAGTATAAGGAATATAGTCAAAATATTGTAACAACTTGGTATGGTGATAGCTGGTACCTAGAATTATCATGTATATAAATGTTGAATCACTGTGTTGTACACCTGAAACTAATGTAATACTGTGTGTCAACTACCCTTCAATAAAAAATAATTATCCAGGAAAAAAAAATCACTACTTACTACTTGTCATTTCTGTGTTGCACAGCCCTCCCTGTGCTCCCTGCCCCACACACTACACATGCTAATCGTAATGCCCCCTTTCTTTTTCCCTGCCCTTATCCCTCCCTTCCCACCCATCCTCTCCAGTCCCTTTCCCTTTGGTAACTGTTAGTCCATTCTTGGGTTCTGTGATTCTGCTGTTGTTTTGTTCCTTCAGTTTTTCTTTGTTCTTATACTCCACATATGAGTGAAATCATTTGGTACTTGTCTTTCTTTGCCTGGCTTATTTCACTGAGCATAAAACCCTCCAGCTCCATCCAAGTTGTTGCAAATGGTAGGATTTGTTTTTGTCTTATGGCTGAATAATATTCCATTGTGCATATGTACCACATCTTCTTTATCCATTCATCTACTTATGGACACTTAGGTTGCTTCCATTTCTTGGCTATTGTAAATAGTGCTGTGATAAACATAGGGGTGCATCTGTCTTTTTCAAACTGGGCTGCTGCATTCTTAGTGTAAATTCCTAGAAGTGGAATTCCTGGGTCAAAGTGTATTTCTATTTTGAGCTTTTTGAGGAACCTCCATATTGCTTTCCACAATGGCTGAACTAATTTACATTCCCACCAGCAGTGTAGGAGGGTTCACCTTTCTCCTGAATGTAGGAAGTTTTTGTGCGCCAGCTATGCAAATAGCATACCTAATTCCTACTCACATTTTATTGGTTAGGATTCAAACATATAGTCATACCTAATTGCAAGGAAAGCTAAGAAATGTAGTCTAGTTGCATGATCAATAATAAAAGGAAATGGGAAATAGAAGTCAGTAAAGATGGCAGTAAAAGAAGACTCTGAACTCACCTCCTCCCATGATACACTGAATCTACAGCTTAAATGGAGCAAGTCCTCCCACTGAAGAAGAACTGAGGGTTGAATGAACAGATTCTGTACAACAAAGGATAGAAAGAACACATAGAGAAGGAGAGTTGTGGTTACAGTAAGGATGGGAACCACACCCAGAATACAGCAACCCACAGAAGAGAGGGATATCACTGAAGGGCCTGTGTGCAGACTCACCAGCCCTGAAGAAGAGCAAAAAAAATTGGTTTAAAGGGTAAGTGGACTGTAAATGAAGGAAATCTATTTACTAACCCTAGGGCGTCCATCAAATGATGGGGAAACAGCTGAACTTCTCTCTGGTGTCAGAGACACCAAGTACCATGGTTTACATCATCCCCTCCACCTTAACAGCATGGATAGGAACAGTGTCCATGTTCTAGCCACCCCGATAGGGCCATCCCAGAAAGTCCCTGGTGCCAGCCCACACGAGTTCCAGCCATCCCCACAAGGTATTCCAAGCACCAAGTGCCTCAGGAACACTTGCTGCACATCCATTCCAGCTCCTGCCATCTTACCATGGTACCCCCTTCACAAAGCACCCTGGCCAACATACCTGTTCCAGCTGCTGCCAGATTGGCCTGACATGGAGTGCCCTAGGAAACCCTAGCCCATGCCCACTCCAGCTCCAGCCATCACACTAAGGCATTCCTAGCATGGAGCCCCCAAGCACTCCCTTTGCTTGCATCTTTCCAGCTCCACCAGCCCACCAAGGCAGCCCCAGCAAGGAGTCCCCCAGAATCCCCCAGCCCATGCAGCTCTAGCCGCCACTGGGCACACACAGTCTACACAGGGATTATTCTTACACAAGGCCACTCCTTCAAAACTGGGTAGGATAGTTTTTCTGTTTAACTCATAGAAACAAACATAGAAAGTCATACAAAATGAAGAGACAGAGGAATCTGTTCCAAATGAGAGAATAAGATAAAATCCCAGTTTTTTTTAAACCTAGTGAAATGGAGATAAGTAATTTACCAGATAAAGAGATTAAATAATAGTCATAAAAATGCTCACTGAACTTAGGCAAAAAGTAGAGGAACACAGTGAGAACTTTAACAGAGCTAGAAAATATAATAAAGTACAAAACAGAAGTCACAGAGCTGAAGAGTAGAATAACTGAACTGAAAATACACTAGAGGGAATAAACAAAATATTAGAGATATAGAAGAACAGATGAGTGATCTAGAAGATGGGATAGTGGAAACCACCCAATCAGAAGAGCAAAAAGAAAAAGTGGATTAAAAAATGAGAATAGTTTAAGGAACTTCTGAGACAACATCAAGCATAATAACATTCACAATATAGGGGTTCCAGGAGGATAGGAGAGAGAAAGGGGCAGAAAATGTATTTGAATAATTAATGGCTGAAAACTTCTCTAACCTGGAGAAAAGAAAACAGGAAAGGAAATAGACATTCAGGTCCAGGAAGCACAGAGTTCCAAACAGGATGAACCTAAAGAGATCCATACCAAGACATGGCAAATTTTAAAGATAAAGAGAAAAATATTACAGAGAGAAAGAGAAAAAGAGTCACATAGGGAAATCTCATTAGTTTATCAACTCATTTTTCAGCAGAAACTTTTCAGGTCAAAAAGTAGTGGAAGGACTTATTTAAAGTGCTGAAAGGGAAATACTTAACAACTAGGAATACACTACCCAGCAAGGTTATCATTGAGAATTGAAGGAGAGATAAAGAGTTTCCCAGACAAACAAAAACCAAAGGAGTTTGTCACCCCTAAACTGGACTTACAAGAAATGTTATGGGGTCTTCTTTAACCAGAAAAGAAAAGGCAATAACTAGAAATAAGAAAACATATGAAAGAAAAAGATCACACTGGTAAAGATAAATATGTAGTATAGGCAGTAAATCAGCTACTTTAAAAGTTAACTTGAAGATTGAAAGACAAAAATAGTAAATTCAGCTACACAGTAAGTAGTTAAGGGATGCACAGAATAAAAAGATGTCAAATAAGATGTCAAAAACATAAAATGTGGTGGGGAGAGTAAAAATGTAGTGATTTTAGAATGTGTTCAAACATAAACAACTATCAGTTTAAAATAGATTGCTATATATGAACCTCATGACAACCACCAATGAGAAACTTACAGTAGGAACAAAAAAAAATAAGGAGAAAGGGAGCCAAACACAACACTAAAGAAAGCCATCTATATGCTGCCTACAAGAGGCTCCCTTCAAATCTGAAAAAATACACAGACTAGAAGTGAAGGGATGAAAAAAGATATTCCATGAGCAGCAATAAGTATTCCATGAGTAAATATAAGTATCAAACAAAATAGACTATAAAACAAAGACTGAAACAAAAGAAAAAGTGCATTACATAATGATAAAAGGGTCAATCTAAGAAAAGGATATAACATTTGTAAATATTTATGCATTCAACATATGAGCACCTAAATTATAAAGTAAACATTAGCAGACATAAAAGGAGAAATTGACAGGAACACAATAATAGAAGGGGACTTGACTACCCAACCCCACTTATATCAGTGGATAGATCATTCAGACAGAAAATCAATAAGGAAGTATTGACCTTAAATAACACATTAGACCAGATGGACTTATCAGATATATATAGAACATTCCATCCAAAAACTACAGAATAAATTTTCTTTTCAAGTTCACTTGGAGCATTCTCTGGCCACATTTCAGGTCACAAAATGAGGCTCAATAAATTAAAAAACATTAAAATAATATCAAACATATTTTTCTGACCTCAACAGCATGAAACTAGAAGTCAATTACAAGAAGAAAGCTGAAAAAACACAAACACACGGAAACTAAACATGTCACTTAGCAACCAATAGGTCAATGAAGAAATCAAAGAGGAAATTTAAAAATGCCTTGAGATAAGTGAGTATGGAAATACAACTTCCCAAAATCTGTAGGACACAGCAAAAGCAGTTCTAAGAGGGAAGTTCACAGTGATACAGGCCTACCTCAAGAAATATGAGAAATCCCAAATAATCTAAAGAGAGCTCCAAATAAAATAAAACTTGAAATGAAAGAAAAGGTACAACTGATACCACAAATATACAAAGGGTCATAAGAGATTACTATAAACAAGTATATGCCAACAAATTGGAAAACCTAGGATAAATGGGTAGATTCCTACAAACACAAAGCCTTTCAAGACTGAATCAAAAAGAAAAGTAAAATCTGAATAGACTGATTACAAGTAATGAAATTGAAGCAGTAACTTAACAACTTCCCCAAAACATAAGTCTAGGACCACATGGCCTAACAGATCAATTCTACAAAGTATTAAAGAGTTAGTAGTACTTATCCTTCTTAAAATAGTCCAAAAAATTGGCAAGAAAGTTTTCCAAACTCATTTTATGAGACCAGTATTATTACCTTGATACCAAACCCAGACAAAGACACCACCAAAAAAATAAAATTACAGGCCAACATCCCTGATGAATATAGATGCAGTCTCAGCAAAATATTAGCAAACTGAATTCAACAATACATTAGAAGGATCATTAACCATGACCAAGTGGGATTTACTCCAAGGGTGCAAGGATGGTTCAACATCTACAAACCAATCAACATGATAAACCACATTTTAAAAATGAACAATAAAAATTATATAATCATTTCAACAAATGCAGAAAAAGCATTTGACAAAATTCAGTATCATTTACAAATAAAAATTCTCAAGAAAGTGGGTATAGAAGAAATATACCTCAACAGAGTAAAGCTATATATGACAAATCCACAGCTAACATCACACTCAAGATGTTAAGCAAGAAATGAAAAAACCATCAGAATTGGAAAGGAAGAAATAAAACTGTCCCTGTTTGCAGATGACCTGATGCTATATATAGAAAACTCTAAAGACTCCACCAAAAAACTATTAAAACTAATAAATGAGTTCAGTAGAATTACAGAATATAATATTTCCAGAAATTGGTATCAGCTATCAGAAAGAGAAATTAAGAAAACAATCCTATTTACAATTGCATCAAAAAGAATAAAATACCTAAGAATCAATTTAACCAAGGGGGTGAAAGAGCTGTACTCTGTAAGACTTTGATGAAACAAATTGAAAAAGACACAATTAAATAGGAAGTTCTTCCATTCTCGTGGACTAGAAGAATTAATATTGTTTAAATGTCCATACTATCTAAAGCAATCTACAGATTCAATGAAATCTTTATAAAATATCCAATGCCATTTTGTAAAACTACAACCAAGAATTCTAAAAATTGTATGAAATCACAAAAACTCCAAACAGCCAAAGCAATATTGAGAAAGAAGAACAAAGCTAGAGGTACAATGTACCCTGATTTTAAACTACATTACAAAGCCATAGCAATTAAAACAGTATGGTACTGGCATGAAAATAAACACATAGATCAATGGACTAGAATAGAGAGCCTGAAAAAAACTCATACATGTATGGTCAATTAATCTATCTCAAAAGGGTCAGGAATATACAATAGGGAAAGGACAGTCTCTTGAATAAATGTTGAGAAATTGGATAGCTTTTCACAAAAGAATAGAACTGGACCACTATCTTACACCATATACAAAAATAAATTCAAAATGGGTTAAAGATTTTAATGTAACTATAAAACTCCTAGAAAAAAAGCATAGGCAATAAGCTCTTTGACATTGGTCCCAGCAATATTTTTTTGAACGAGTGTCCTCAGGCAAGGGCAACAAAAGATAAACAGATGGGATTACATCAAACTAGAAAGGTTTTGCACAGTGAAGGAAACCATCAACAAAATAAAAAGACAACCTACTGAATGGGAGAAGATACTTACAAATCACATATCAAATAAGGGGTTAATATCCAAAACATATACAGAACTTATACAACTTAATATTTAAAAAAAACTTGGTTAAAAAATGGGCAGAGGACTTGAACAGACATTTTTCCAAAGAAGACATACACATAGCCAACAGGCACACGAATAGAGGATCAACATCACTAATTATCAGAAAATACAAATCAAAACCACAAGGAGATATCACCTCACACCTGTCAGGTTGGTTGGCTATTGTCATAAAAAAATAACAAGTATTGGGAAGAATGTGGAGAAAAGGGAACCCTAGTATACTGTTAGTGGGAATGTACATTGGGACAACCACTATGGAAAGCAGCATGAAGGTTCCTAAAAATTAAAAATATCACTACCATAGAATCTTGCAATTCCACTTCTAGGTATTTATCCAAAAAAAAACAAAAGAACCAATCCAAAGATGTATATGCGCCCCTATGTTTATTGCAGCATTATTTATAATAGCCACGATATGGAAGTAGCCTAAGTGTCCACTGATAGATGAATGGATAAAAAATCGTGGTACATATTATACAATGGAATATTACTTAACCATAAAAAAGAGTGGAATCTTGCCATTTGTAACAATATTATGCTAAGTGAAATAAGTCAGACAGAGGAAGACCACTACTGTATTATTTCACTTATATATGGAATCTAAAAACAAAATAAGTGTACAAACAAAAGAAAACAGAAACAGACCCATAGATACAGAAAATAAACTGTTCGTTACCAAACTGGGGAGGTGTTGGGGGGCAGGTTAAAGAGGTGAAAGGGAATAAGAGTACAAAATTCCATTTATAAAATAAGTCATGGGGATGTAATATACAGCATAAGGAATATAATCAACAACACTATAATAACTTTGTATGGTGACAGATGGTAACTAGACTTATCATGGAGATTATTTTACAATGTATAAAAATACTGAATCCCTATGATGTACACCTGAAGCTAATAGGATATTTTATGTCAATTATAAATGAATTTTTAAAAAAAGAAAGAAAAGGAAGTGCAATTTGACTAGCTAATTGGTCTTCTATTACTATCATTTTGTCAAGAGTGAATTAATCTCCCAAAAGTTTCTTCTGTTGATAGTCTTTCTTTGCATTCATTTCAAACATGTTTAGGAATTTTAGTTTGCAGGCTCATCTTGAAGAAGACTTCATCTGTGCCACCCTACCTGCTCTGTCTGTCTTTCTCTCTTTCCCTTTGCCTCCCTCCTCTTCCTATGCCTATCACTCCCTGCCCAGCAGTTTGGTAGTCACCTACTTGTCCAGGCCCTTTCCCAATCTTGAACCAAATAATACAGATCTTCTCAAGATCTCCATGTCACAGTGAATGGGATATCACATTGAAACAGCAGAGGGCATGATCCAGGTCCTGGTTATAGGGATGGGTCTGCTTCCTCCCACCTCCCTGATATTTGTATAACCCGGGGCCCCCAAACAGAATAAAAAATCAGTAGTAAGTTCTTCCAGCTTCTATCACTTCAGTGGTGGGGGGTGGGGGGTATCCTAGCACCTTGTTTCATGTTCTGAGCCTGGCTCAAAGCCACCACCCATGTAAAGTGCTTTTAGTGCCCATGGCTTTGCAGAACATAAACTCCCATCCATTGTAGTTATTTCAGGACCTAAGCCCAGAAGGCCAATGACTTCAGCACATCCCTCTGAGTTATGCTTCTGTTACATTTTTGGACTGTGAAAATTTTGTCTTGTTTTCAAATGTGCCATGACCTATTAATGTCTTCTTTTTGTGTGTTGTCTGTCACTGACACATGATGTCTGTGGAGATGATTTATTGTGGGAATGGTAAATTTACAATATCATCTGTACAAAACTAAAGTCACTGAGGGGAAGAGTAGAAAAAGTGCTTGGAAATCAACTGAAAGTGAACCAGCTGTGCCAGTCAGCCCAGTGGCCCTCCCTGTAAGTCACCTTTTGTCATTTCAATGTCCTGCATCATGGAGAAGTAAGAGGCACCAATAACATAACATGGTACCTCTACTCAAAAACCAGAGGATGCTATGCAACTCAGATGTCTCAATTTTACCTGTAAGGGCAGGGAGTACACAAACATACCTGGAGTCCCAGACAGAACAAGGGGGAGTTATTCTTGCTCCTATAAACTTCCTAGAAATACATTGACAATCACCATCCAGTGTAAAGTGGTAGTGTGGCATAGTGGAGTGGGTTAGAACATGGACTTTGGGACCAGATAGCCTGTTTTCAAATCCTGTGTGTGCCACTATGACCTTGTCAGATTGAGGGACTTCTCTAGCCTCAATTCTCTCATCCACAAAGTAGAGAATAATAATATCTTCCTCAAAGTTTTGCATTAAATGAGTAAATATTTGCAAAGTGCCTAGTCCATAGCAAGTGCTACATATATGTAAATTAAAGTGCATATATAAGATACAGGACTTCCCTTCATTACTTCATCATCTCATTCACTGTCAACTTTGACCACTGAGTGACAGGAATCTGTATCTTCTATCTGAATTTTTTCCATAATCCCAGCTGGTTATTTCCAGCTGTCTATTGGTGGTCTTTATTTGGTTGTCCCACTGCCGCATAAAACACAGAGATTCTGAAACTAATTACCTTGCCCTACGTATCTGCCTCTCCCCCACATTCTCTTCTTGGTCATCAGCATCATCATACACACCAAAAGAAACCTTGGGGTACCCCTAGATCCCACTCTTCACTTCACTCCCACACCCCCCAGCCTCCTCGCTCCACTGACACACAAACTGCCCCTTCCAATAAGAATGAAATTTGACAAGTTTTCCCCTTTCATACCCACCCTCTGCTTTCCATGCCCTCTACTACTTACCGCCTGGTCCCAGGCCTCTTCCAGTCTGTTAGGTAGGAAGAAGAAAGAATGCATGCTAAGGTAGCAACAACAATTCCCCACTAAGGAGTGAGACAAACACATTCCTGTTACTGAAAACAAACAGCTCTCATTCCAGCAACCATGTCAAACTGAAGGCATTTCTCTGGAATCATCTTTCCAAGGAGGTGAAGCACAGCTCCTTGGTGCTGGAGCCAAGGGGCAATGTTGTCTGACTGCTGAGAAAAGACCAGTAATGTAAACAACCACCAGGAATGGAAATTATGTGAGCAAGGATTTTGGAGTAGAACCCAGTCAGGGCAGAATAAATGTATTCTGAAAAAACAGTCTATCTCAGTTCTCCTCCCTTTCCTCTTCCCTGTATAGTTATTTGAACTAAAGAGTATGTGAATTTAAAATCTCAAAATGTTGACAAATTTCTCTATCAAAATGTTGGACAAAGTTTTGCTTCCACTGAAGTGTTGATAGATGCATGCTTCTCCAAACCTGTGTCACTTGGGCCAACAATGGCTATTATTGGACTTAAAATTTTTGCCAATCTTATAGGAAAAATTGGTGTGCTTTATTGTTTTTATTTGCATTTCTTTAATTATGAAAAATGTTGAGCATCTTTTCATATGCTTGAAAGTGATTTTCATTTTTTTCTGAATGCCTGTCTAATTTTTCTTATTGAATGATCTTTGTCTTACTGATTTGTAAGAGCTCTGTGTATATTAAGACAGTTAACTCTTTGTGGTATGAATTGCAAATATTTTTCCACACTTTGTCTTTTCTTTCCCCTTTTTGTGATAGGTTTTTTGAGACAATATTGTTTTGCTTCTATATTGTAGCATTACATTTTTCCTTTATGATGTGTTGACTTCATGTGTTGCTTGCTTAGGGCTTCGATGACTTGAAGAATTAAAGTCTATATGAATTATGTTACTGGTACCCACTGCCCTCCCCTTTCATCACCCATCCCAAGGAGTCTGGCTTCTATTTCCATGATCTGAGCACTTCCTCCAGCAGGACTGACACTCAGTTGAGGCCTTTCATGATCATTCCTTTGTTTTAAACCACGAGCCCATCACATGCCAGGTACTGTTTTGGCTCTGGGGATGGAAAGATTCAAAGGTGAATAAGATCTAGCCCCTTCCCTCCAGGAAGCTCAGAGACTAGTCATGTAAACAAATATGTTGCCTAAAGTATGTGATAAGAGTCTGTACAGAGTAGAGTGGGGCTAAAATAAAACAAAAACATACAAGAAAATGTTATAAATGTGGTGACCTTTGGTTTGAGTCGAAAGCAGAACAGGTTTCTACCAGGTAAACCAGGTGTAGAGTGAGAAAGAGCATTGGAGCAGAGGGAATGGCCGGCCCAGCAGGTGACTGCAGCGATGGGAAACTGATCGCAGTGAGGGAACTAGTCAAACAAACAAGTATGAGAATTGTGGGAGCCGAGTTCTCACTGTTGGAGTAGGAAGTTATAAATGTGGAGAGGGAGAAACTAGTTAGAACTCTGTGGTGTTGTTTTGGAATTGGAGACATTGGTATCAACTTATGGACATAGGTATAGAAATATATAAAAATACACATCTTTATAGAGAGGATGTATCTCAATGTAGAAGTAAAGACAGAGGTAAATGCAAGTATATTTCTAAAATACATTCCCTCTCCCTATCTTCTGAGAGGATCTAGAAACAATGACACCCAGTAACAGTAAGAACACTTCATTATCCAAATTCTGGCTTCTAAATATCATTCTGCACTGAACGGAGCCAGGGCTTGTTAGAGAAATGGCTGAGTTGATGATTCCAGCAGGGAAATGACAAGATGAGCCTGTAACATCTTGTTCCATCAGAAAGCAAAGAAGTGACCAAGAAAGTAGGGAACATTTCAAAAGGACACAGAATTCAGCTTAAAGAGGCTCCCACCAATCAATTCGATCATAAAAATATAGTTACAGATTATAGACCATTGAACAAAATAGGAATTCATGATGTAAATATATAGATAAGTAAATGTACTGAAAGTTTGATGAGGAAGTATACGTTCACTTTGTCTCAAAATACTTATTTTTTCTACAAAATATTTTTCCTACAAAATATTTTGTCTACAAAATACTTATTATGAAAGAAAATGGAGTAACTCTACAGTGGAGAAATATGCAGACACAACTTTAATCAAGTGATCAAAATAAGCATGTCCAGTGATGAAACAAACTGGAGTCATGTGCCAGGTGACAGGATGCAAGAACACAAGCACAGCATCACTCTTGGGCTATTCCTGCCAAGGATGCAAAACCTGAACACAACCATGAGAAAACATCAGATAAACCCAAAGTGAGTGACTTTCTATAAAATAACTGGGCTATACTCATAAAATGTCAAAGTCATGGAAGTCAGGGATTATATAAAGACACTACTGGGATGAGTAGCTAAACTCAAATGGAGTCTGTCGAAGAGAATTGTAAGAGAATGTCTTTGTTCATGGGACATATGCACAGAGTTATTCTGGTGGATGGAACATCAGGTTGGCAAATCACACTCAAATACTTGAGAAAAAAAAAGATTTTGTACTGTTTGAAGCTTTTTTGTAAATTTAAGATTGTTTCAGAGACAAAAAAAAAACGAAAAAAAAGGAAAAATTTTTTCTAAGATACAAGGAGACCACTGCAGGAAACTTCTAGAAAAGTTCTACCACTTCCTGAGGAGATGCTAGAAGAAACTCTTCTTTCTCTCCTGGGTGATGTCAGGAATTGCAGGGAGATTCAGAGTGGCGTAATCATCTCACTACAAACTTGAGAGGAAAGCAGAGCCAAAAAGATCCAGACGAATGGGTCCAGAGCCACTGGATTAAGTCAGCCCAGAACCCAGCCCTCTTCTGGACTTCCAGGCACAGGAATCATTAAAATTCCTTAGCATTTAAGCTGGTTGTGTTGGGTTTTCAATTATTTGCCACCAAAAGCTTCCTGACTTATTCATATTCATTGAAAAAAAGGCTGCCAGGGTCCTTTAATAATAATGAAACCCACTCCCATTATAACTAATGTCCATTTCTTAAATTCTTAGTAGAACTTTTGCTCTTCAGTAGGTAAAATGGATCCTTTTCACCAACATGGAGAGTGGGGACATACATGCACTGGTTGTCTTCTAGAGCCCATTCCCTGTGACTTTCCAGATTCCAAGCAAAAGGGAGGCCAGAGGGTGAAGGAGTATGTATGCTTCGTTTATCACTGTGGGGCACCTCGGCAGGACAGGGCTGAATACTGAGTGGAGGAATCATGTAACTAAGCTGAACATAGTCCAAGAGAATTGTTACAAGTCGGCAAAAAATTTTCCGCAGTCTTTCCTTTTCTACCTATAGAACTTATTTAATTCTATTTATTTCTATTAATTTTCTATTAATCTTTCAAATGAATCTTATTATTCTTTCCTCAGAAACCTTGACTAACTCACCAATACCTAAAAGATAGTCTTTTCTTTTCATGACACTTAAGGTCCAAGCAGACCCCAAACCACCTCTCACTAAATATATCTTATCTCTCTAAATATACATTATATTCTCCAGCCATGCTGTTCACATGGGGCTATAACATATATTGAATGTTGTGTCCCCCCCAAATTCATATGTTAAAACCTAATTCCCAATGTGATGGTGTTAGGAGGTGGGGCCTTTGAGAGGTGATTAGATCATGAAGGTGGAGCCCCCATGTAGGGATCAGTGTCCTTATAAATTAGATTCCAGAGAGCTCCTTTGTCCTTTCCACATGTGAGGACACAGGGAGAAGACAGCTGCCTGTGAACCAGGAAGCAAGCTCTCACCAGACACTAAATGTGCCGACACCTTGATCTGGGACTTCCCAGACCCCAGAACTGTAAGAAATAAATTTCTTTTGTTTATGAGCAACCCAGTCTATGGTATTTTTGTTACAGCAGCCTGAATAGACTAAGACAGGCTACATTCCACTGCTAAAAAAGGGAGGTACAAATATCAACAGGGGAAAAAAACTAAACCAAACCCTGACGTGTTGTTTGGAATTGAAGACATTAGTGTGAACTCAAAGATTTCAGTATGGATGGATGAATATAGAAATAACAGCAGACATAGTGGAGGTGTACATCAGGATCTATCTCCCATGCACTGAGAGGCATTAACACCCTAGTAATCAATGAGAACACCTACTCACAGGAAATAACATGAATTTTTAATGATTTATGCTAATTATGCCTAACCCTAGTTGCCTACATTAAACACCTTTGTCATGGTCTGCCTATCAAAATTTCACTGAAATGAAATTACAAAATGTAAAGTACCAAATGTATGTCATCGATTGCTGTTTATCCCTGCCTCTCCACCACGGTCTGGCTCAAATGTCATCTCCCTTGTGAAACCTCCTTTGGAATATGCAGGTAGGATCAACATCTCCTGCCTCCACACACAGATGATTTCCCAATCCTTTATGTAACATCAGTTCATCCCTCACTCTGCTGGTGATAGTTGTTTACAGGTCCATCTCTTCCCTAGACTGTAAATTTTTGTGGGTCTGACTCTGTTTTTCTTGGTTCCCCCAGCCCCAAGCACAAGGCCTTACAAATATTATATTAGGTGCTCAGTAAAAGTATTTTGAATGAACAGATTGAAGCTAACTGGCCAGCCTACAGAGCTAGTGCCTGGTGCTGGCCTCATTAGCACTGGGCCCTACTCTAGGCAGCCACCCATTCACAGGGAATCCAGGCAAAACTGCCAGAGCCCTTTGTTCCAGCCCTATTTCTGCAGATGGATATTTCACTTTGCTGAATAAGAGGCAGTCTTCAGAGAGGTGACTCGCCTGCTTAACAGGCCTTTCTTAGAAACATTTGAGATGCTACCTATGCTTTCGCTGCAAAGTAAAAATATTGCAGCTGGAGGTGGCAGATGCATGGAACAAATGTTCACATTTTTTGGGGTACTTTTCTGAAAGTGATATATTTTAGTATAAAAACAAGAGATTAATATTAAGTAAGAGAAGAGGACAAAGAATACATAGTATCTGATAATGTATATGCATATTTATATAAATTCAAACATACCTAGACTATTGTTCATGGATGCACATCTGCATGGTGTCTTATATGAAGCAATGGTTCTCAAATTTGAGCAGGCATCAGAATCATCTGGAAGGTTTGTTAAAACCACAGATGGCTAGGACCCATTCCAGGGTTTCCACTTAAGTACGGTTGGGGTAGGACCTGGGAATTTTCATTTTTAACAAACTCCTAGTTGATGCTGATATGGCAGATCCAGGGACCTCACTTTCAGACCCACTGTTCTAAAGGCAAAGAAATGTTTGCCATAAATGTCAGGGACTGGTTAATTCTAGAGAGTGGGAAGGGTTTGTGAATGATAAAAGAGTAAGGGGGAGTTTCTGGGATGTAGCAACTCTCAACTTCAGTAGTTACATAATAGTCACATTTCAATAATTTATTAAATTGAACATTATGTTTTGTGCACTGCTTATATATTATGATTCACAATTTTTAAGATTTTTAAAGTTTAAAAAGAAAAGGTGACTTAGAACCTGATGGTGCACCACAACCCACACAAGCATCAGATCTGCCCACCTTGGATTACTTATTGCATGAGATACATTAACCTTTGTCAGTTTAAGCCACTACAGAAGGATATTCAGTTATTTTCTGCCAAAGGCAATCATAATTTTATGTGATAAGTATAATCTTGGAGCTCATGCCATAACAGCACAGCTTTATTCTTTTTAAGGGTTGCATAGTACTCCATTTCATAGCTGTGTCTTTCTTAAACCAAAGTTTTCACAGCCTTGCTTCACAGCCCCAGCCTTCTTCACAGCCTTTGTAAAATGGGAGTGCTGACACCATGTACCCCATAGACTTGTAGGGTGAGTGCACATACAGTGTTCCTGGCACGTGGTTGTTGTTATTATATTACTATTATCAACAGAGAAGAAACTGGTATTAAGAACCCAGACTGTAATCTGAAAACTCACTTAGTCCTCACAACAACCCCCCAGAATAGATACTGTTAGCTCATTTTACAGAAATGGGGGAAGGGGGATCTCTAATCTCATCTCCACCAGGGTTCAGCCAGCTGACAGTGAGGGTGAGTGTGTTTCCTCACCTGTAAATTGTATCAATAATCCGTTCCTCACTGGAGCATGGGGTGGATTACCAGGAACCATGCAGAGGTCCTTAACAGACAGGGAATGTTCACATTTTTATGATGGCTTTCTTGAAGTCTGGCTGGACTGGGCAAGCTCCCTGTCCCTGGCCAGGTGATGAAATGACCACATTCTGCTCACCAGGAAGACTGTGGAACTCCAGGTATATTGTGCTGAGGAAAGCTTCTAGCCAGGAAGAAAGCTGTTGTGAGACAAGATGAAAATCCCCTGCTCTTGCCTGACAGGGTTTTCTGCACCAACCATGGACAAGGATGAGCTTCAGAGAGATGCTTTGCAGCCTGAGAATCTTGGATGCTACAGGAAATGGCATATCTTCCCAAAGGCTATGAACTCAACAAAGGCCCGTATTAGGTTTCTACTGTTGGCAGAACAAATCACCACAAATTTAGTAGCTTAAAACAACACCATTTATTATCTCCCAATTCCACAGCTCAGAAGTCTGGGTGCAGGCTATCTTGGCTGGGGAGTACAGAATGGCTTGTCTGAGGGGTACAGTATGGCTTGGATGGGTGGGTATAGTGTGACTTGGCTGGGTCCTCTTTTTAGAGTCTCACAGGGGTAAAATCAAGCTATCAGTAGGGATGAATTCCTAACTGAGATTTCTGGAGAAGAGTCTGCTTCCAAAATCACTCAGATTGCTGGTCAAATTCAGTTCTTTGTGGTTAAAGAAGGCAGATCCCTCTTTCCTTGCTTGTAATCAGCTGGGGGCCACCCTTAGTTCCAGAGACCTCTCTCGGGTTCTTACGCTTGGCCCCTACATCTCAGAACAAGCAAAGACACACTAAATCCCTTTCATGAATCTCGCTGCCTTTCCCTTCTGCTGCGTCACTCTGACTCTGTCCAGAAAAAGTTCTCTGCTTTTTAGGGGCTCAGATTATTAGATCGGATAATCTCATTATTTTAAGGTCAGTAACCTAAATTACATTGGCAAGCTTTTTGCCATGTAAGGTATGCCCAGGTTCTAAGTATTAGAGTTGTGACATCTTTAGGGACTCAGATTGGATCTCTATTTGACAGACCCCTACATTTACAGAACAGAAGTAGGACCCCACCTGGTATGGACACAATGGGCTTTTTCTTGGTAAAGTACAGCAGGTCTTTGATTTGCAATATGTGGGGAAAAACTGTATCTCCAAATAAAGAAAGTCTAGCCCTATGAGCATGTTTCTGAGCCACATTATTGTTCATCCCTAGGCTTATGGAATTGCACCTACCACCCATCCCCAACATTGGGGAACTGCTAGGAAGCACAGGCAGATCCAGGAAAGCCAGGATCTGGAGTCCAAGAGGTCTCTCAGAGAAATGGGAGAGCCCAGTGCTAGACTATGCAGCAAGAGCAGGGATCAGCTATTAAAGGAAATGCACTTAAAGTTAGGTCCAAAATAGGTTAAGAAGGGAATGCAAGGCAAAATTTCCATTTGGTGATGGCTTAGATGTAGCCTAGGATCTAGGGTCATATCTTTGCCAAGTGCTGCAAACAGGTGATGCACAGTTTCAGTGGAGCCAACCGACCTTAACTACCATCAGAACTGGGGACACTTAGTTGCAGGTGTCTGATATAGTCAAGGGAAACTGAGGCCCAAAGAAAGGAAATCCACTCTCTGGAAGAACTGGGGTAGCAGACAGTGGCTATATAGTAAGGAATAAATGCAGGAAGTAGGTTTCTGTGATCAAAGCAGACCAAACAATGGGATCATCTGGATAAGAATAAATAAGCTCTGTAGTGCCCCTGCTTTGGGACTGAATCAGATCCAAAGGAGTCTGGGGCAAGGCCAAACTTCAGGGAGACTAAAAGTGAGCTGCTTATACTGTGCCAGGGCCTGTTCCAAGCAGTGGAGATATAACTACACACAAGTCACACCTCCTTCCCTCAATGGTCTAGGATCATATGGTCTAGGAGGCAACAATTCTATTACTGAGAAGAGCTGCAAGGAGTAAGCAGCAGGGCTGTGAGGGCACAAAGGAGGAACAAGAAGGAGTTCTGGAAGTGAATGGGTCTCTCATGGAGAGAATAAATGTTTAAGGACCTTAGGTAGTCTTCAGCAAAGAGACGGAAAGATTCAGAATGAGGAGAGATCATGGCCTTTTAGGAGCTTAGCAAGTAATTTGGTAAGGCCAGAGCATATGTCATAGGAGGTTCACTTTTCTCCCACTAAAGCCTCAGTGCCTAGTGTGTTATTTTCACTCCTGGCATTTGAACAGTGTTTTAAGGCTGTGTTTTTACAATGAAAATGTTTGAAATCAACTTCTCTGTTTTTGCTAGAAATTTATCGCTGCCCCTTCCCCCCACCATGGAATAACATCAGGATTTAAGACTAAACTAATTAGGCCAACATTTTCTTTTAGCACTAAGAGTTGGAGCTAAGACTAGTTCTTCCCACCCCTCTTTAACTGGCTGAAGGTCAGTTCTCCTTGGCCTCCTGTGGCTAGGGTATAATCATGGCTGATACTGTTCTTGGATTCATGGGCATCTGTTTAACAATGATTGTCAGAACATCTGGCACAGCTCTTGTTTCTCCGAAATTACTTCTGGCCAGAAAGACCTGTGCTCTATTTTCTCCACTGAACAGCTTCAGCAGCCTACTCTGCACAAGTATGTCAGCCATGATTGCTGCTCACCTGGACTGTGAGGAAAACCATTCACTTCAACAAACATGGTCCAAATCATAAAGCTATGCCTTGCATTGTACCAAGTCAAGGATGTTAATCAACTGAAACTTGGTTGAATCAGAATACTAAGATAGACTAGTATACTTGGAGGTAACCATCTACTTCAGAATAAACTTCATTATTGAAGAAAAATGTTTTCCTAATATTGTGCCCTCTGTTCCATGTCAGTTTTCTAATGTTGAGTCAAGGGAATCCTATTTGGCAAGTAGTCATCATGCCTTCTTTTATCTTGATAAGGAAAATATTCAACACAGCCATCAAGGTCAGCAAACCACTTTTTTCCTCCAGTTGGCAAAGCACTCC
The DNA here is from genome assembly GCF_030020395.1 of Manis pentadactyla. NCBI lineage: Eukaryota > Metazoa > Chordata > Mammalia > Pholidota > Manidae > Manis > Manis pentadactyla. The sequence continues at coordinate 53,428,708 of NC_080034.1, forward strand.
CAGCTCACCCCTCCCCTCCTCCGGGCTCCTCTTTTGCCCTGTGCATGCTGAAATGCCACATATCAAAATAATATAAATTGCTTCCCTTGCTTGTGCTCAGGGCTCAGACTTTTGGGAGATTACTCCCCTCTGAGCCCACCGGTGTAAAATAAAGCCTCAACACTCCAAGACCTCCGAGTGCTCCTTGGTTCTTCCATCAGTGAACCAGTCCAGGCTTTCCAGTATTTTCTGTAACAATCTAAATAACATCTAGACATCCCATAATAAATGTAGCAAAGACTTTTCTCAGAACTTTCAGCCTCCTCAGCATGCTATACTAAAGACAAGGCATATAGGCCTATTTTGTCTGTAAGATTTTGTTACTAATCATGTCTAGAAACAAACAAGATATAATAAAAACTACAAATGTGGAGATTCCAGGCATGGGAAATCATGCTGTGCTCGTCCTGTCCCTGACCCAATTCTTGGTCCCCTTTCTGAGGTGGTAAAAGGAAATGTCAGGTCTCTGTTTTCTATATATGTCCTTGAAGGTAGATCTTATCAAACCACAGGTATCTAAACACCTCAAGGTCCAGCAAAGCAAAATATAACCGAATGCAAAGGTTTAATCTGAAGATGATTGTTTGTATTTCTGAGGAAATTTTCAACCCCCTGCTGGCCCTGTGCCGCAAGCAGGAATATTCCCTTATGGCATGTTCTCCCCTGGGGGCCTGTCCCCAGAGAGGAATTTATAAAATCCTTGGAACACTGTATATAACCATTTCAAAACACCTAAGTATCAAGGCTTTAAAATGGTCAGAAAATAAAAAGTTACTCACCTTTCTCCTCTTCTATGTCTCACTCCATACCAGTAAAGTCCAGAATTTCCACCATTTGCGAAGATGAGAATGCCGTGATCACTGTGCTGAGGTGCTCAGCACTTCCCCCTGGCCCAGCCCTCTCACCCTCTCCCTGGCCCAGACCACACCTCGCCCACCCATCCCTGTCCACCTCCTGTCCAAAGCCAGGGTAGATGGGCAAAACAGTGGGAAGTTGTAGCTTTTCCCCTACTCTTCTTAGCTGTTTAGAGTCTTTTGGCAATTTTACTTTTATTATTATGGATGGTGAAAAATAGGCAGAAACTGGAAGCAGAGGTCACAGGATGAAAATGTTTGTGGTCACTTGTCAGTTCATCTCCTGGCTACACCTTCTTTTCTATCTCACCCCCACTGATAACAGATGAGTCTAAAGTCTCACCACTGGATGCCTCCCTGACCCTGGTTGCTTCTTCATTGGCTTCTATTCCATCCGCTCTCTAAAAACTCTGCCCCTCAGCCCATTCTCCATAAAGGCCTCCGGTTACTCTTTCTTAAACACCCCCTGCAGAGAGATAATATCCCCATTCAAAACTTTCAATGAGTCCCCAGTTCCTATCCCGGATCTTCTACGATCTAACTATAACCTACTTTTCCCAGGATGTCCACCCACTGTCTCATTCATTCATCCATTTAGTCCCTTAATAAATATATATATTAAGCACCTACTATATGCCAATCCCTAGAGATACAGTCACGGGTGAGCTAGGTTAAACACTCTCTGCTCTCAGAGATCCCTGAAGATGAAAGAGAGGTGTCCAGAGCCTGTGATGGGACAGGCCAGGCTGACTGTGATCAGAGGGAGAGTCACGGACTCAGATCCTAGTCCTGTCCCTGCCATATTACAGGAGCTGCCAATTACTGCTGATGTGTCAGGTACTGAGCTAAACTCTTCTCATGCTCCATCTCATTTAATCCTCCAGTCACTAGAGGCAGGGGGAAAGCAAAGGAGGTGGCTTTTGCAGTGACATCTGTTTCACTGGGGGCCACGTACAAGCTTTCTTGACTTCTCTGCAGAGCCCTTGGGTCAGGCTGTGCATTTGAGGCTATTGGGGGCCCATCGGACCACAGATACAGAGTTAAGAAAAGTCACTGAAGGTGAAGACCTGTCCAGGTGAGAAGGGATTCCAAGCCACAAAAGGAAGTCTCCCTCCATTTCCTAAAAATATACACACACCACCACCAATGCTCCTTCCTTCAGCCTCCACCAGCTCCTACAGCTTCTTACCTGGGCCCACATTGCTCTGTTATTCTCCCAGGCCCTGGAGAATATGGCATTTTCACCTCTACACATACACAGGGAACTGCCCCACATATGAGCGTGCACACACACACACACACACACACACACACACACACACACACACACATTCTTACTCTTAGGATTGCAGAATGGAACCACTGGAGGGATCCTTAAAGATTATCTAATGTGGCAACAACAGAGACATCCTTCTATATCATTAAGTGTTTCTCTACATTAATCCATTCATAAAAATAAAATTGGGAGTTTGTCATTTTTAAGGCTGTGTCTCTCCCCATCCTTCTGAGCCTACCTCCCCAAGGTTCCCTGAAGGCAAGACAGAAGTTTGTGCTTCTTGGTGATGCTTCATAATTCACTTTTCACCTTCATCAATTCAACAGAATGCTAGCCACCCCAGGAGGCCAACTCACAAGCTGGAGGTAGGCTGGGGAAGGAGGCCACACCAACTCCCACCTGCCTCCCACTAACTCTGGATTCAGGATTGGTTTAAAATTTTTTCCAGCTTAATTGAGGTAAAATTGACAAATAAAATTGTATATATTTAAAGTGCACAACAGTGATGATTGATATGTATAAACATTGTGAAATGAATTCCACAGTTTAGTTAATGAATACATCTATCACCTCACAATTTAGTTACCATTCTGTGTGTGGAGGGTGGGGGGCAGTGAGATCTACCCTCTTAGCAACTTCTAAGTACACAGTAGAGTGGTTAAATATAGTCACCATGCTGTACATTAGATCCCCAGAACTTATTCATCTTATATCTAAAAGACTGTGCTGATTGACCAACATTTCCCTATTTCCACCCCTTGGTCCCTCACAAACAACATGCTACTCTGTTTCTATCCGTTGACTTTCATTTTTAATTCCACATATAAGTGAGATCATATGGTGTTTGCCTTTCTCAGGCATAGATTTATTTTTAGCATATGTTTTCCAGGTTCATCCATGTTGTTGCAAATGCCAAGACATCCTTTTTATGGCTGAATAATATTCCACTGTATATCTATAGCACATTTTCTTTATCCATTCATCTGTTGATGGACAGTGAAGTTTTTTCCTTATCTTAGCTGTTGTGAATGGTGCTGCAATGAATGTGAGAGTACAGATATCTCTTTGAGGTACTGATTTCATTTCCTTCAGATATATATCCAGAAGTGGAATTGTTGGATCATATGGTAGTGCTATTTTTAATTTTTTGAGGAAACTTTATATTATTTTCCACAGTAGCTGTACTGATTTACATTCCTTACAGCAGTGTACAAGTGTTTCCTTTTCTCCACCTCCTAACATTTACCTCTTGTCTTTTTGAAATAGCATTCTAACACATGTGAGATGGTATCTCATTGTGTTTCTTATTTCATTTCTCTGATGATTCACAATGTTGAGCACCTTTTCATGTGCTTGTTGGCAATTTGTATGTCTTCTTTGCAAAAATGTCTATCAAAGTCCTTTGCCCATTTTTTGATAAAGGTGTCTGCTTTTTTGCAATTGAGTTGTATAAGTTTGTTATATATTTTAAATATATCAGATATATGGTTTGCAAATGTTTTCTCCTATTCCATAGGTTACCTTTTCATTTTGTTAATTGTTTTTTGCTTTTTGTTTTTTGTTTTTGCTGTGCAGAAGTGTTTAGTTTAAGGTAGTTCCACTTGCCTATTTTTGCTTTTCTTTCCTGTGCTTTGGTACTATGTCCAAAAAAATCACTGCCAACACCAAATGTTAAGGAGCTTTTTCTCTACATTTTCTTCTAGGAATTTTATGATTTAAGGTCTTACATTCAAGTTCTTAATACATTTTGAGTTAATTTCTGTGAGCGGTCTAAGATAGGGATCCAGTTTTATTATTTTACATGAGAATATCTAGTTTTCCCAGCACCATTTGTTTTTGTTTTGTTTTGTTTTGTTTTTTGAAAGGGCATCTCTCACATTTATTGATCAAATGGTTGCCAACAGCACCATTTGTTTAAGAAATTAACCTTTCCCTATTGTGTGTTCTTGGCAGCCTTGTCAAAGATGTGTTGATAGTTTATTTCTGTGCTCTCCATTCTGTTTCATTGGTTGATGTGTCTGTTTTTATTCTAGTGCTACACTGTTTTGATGACTATAACATTGTAATATGGTTGAAATCAGAAAGTGTAATGTCTCTAGCTTTGTTCTTCTTTCTCAAGATTGCTATGGCCATTCAGAGTATTTTGGTGTTCCCTATGAATTTTAGGATTTCTTTTTTCTACTTCTGTGAAAAATACCATTGGAATTTGGTAGGAATGGCACTGAATCTATAGATTACTTTGGATAGTATAAACCTTTTAACAATACTAATTCCCCAGTGAACATTAATTCCCCAATTAATAATATTAATTCCATGAACATGGAATATTTTTCCTTTGGTTTCTTCTTCAGTTTCTTTCATTAAAGTCTTATAATTTTCAGTACAGGCCTTTCACCTCCTTGGTTAAATTTAGTCCTAAGTGTTGTAAATGGCATTGTTTCCTTAATTTCTTTTTCAGATATTTTGTTGTAGTATATAGAAATGGAACTGATTTTTGTATGTTGATTTTGTATCCAGCAATTTTACTGAACTAATTTATTAGTTCTAACAGTGTTTTGGTGGAGTCTTTAGGATTTTCTATATATAAGATCATGTCATCTGCAGGAACAATTTGACTTCTTCCTCACCCATGTAGATGCCTTATTCCTTTTCCTGTTTGCCATGGCTAGGACTCCAGTAGTATGTTGAATAAAAGTGGCAAGAGTTGGCATCTTTGTCTTGTTCCTGATCTTAAAAGAAAAGATTTCAGCTTTTCATAATTGAGTATGATTAGCTATAGGCTTTTCATATATGGCCTTTATTATGTTGAGGTACATTGCTCTATACCTAATTGCTGAATGTTTTTACCATGAAAATATGTTGAATTTTGTCCAATGCTTTTTCTGCATCTATTTTGATGATCATATGATTTTTATCCTTCAGTCTGTTAAGGTTATGCATTGGTTTGCATTTGTCAAGCCATCCTTGCTTCCCAGGGATGCATCTCACTTAGTCATGGGGAACAATCCTCTTAATGTGTTCTTGAATTCAGTTTGCCAGTATTTTGTTGAGGATTTTTGCTTCTATGTTCATCATGGATATTAGCTTTAAAGTTTCTTTGCTTTTAATGTTCTTGTCTGGCTTTGGTACCAGTGCAGTGCTGGCCTCTTAAAATGAGTTTTGACATGTGTCCTGTTCTTTCATTTTTTGAAACAGTTTGAAAATTATTATTAATTCTTCTTTAAATGTTTGGTAAAATTCACCCATGAAGCCACCTGGTCCTAGATTTATCTTTACTGAGAGATTTTTGATTACTGATTCAATCTCCTAACTTGTTATCAGCCTGTTCCAATTTTCTACTGCATAATTCAGCCTTGATAGTATGTATGTTTCTAGGAATTTTTCTACTTCTAGGTTCTCCAATTTCTTGGCATGTAATTGTTCTTTGTAGTATCTTATGATCCTTTGTAATTCTATGATATCACTTATAATATCTCCTCTTCCATTTCTGATATTATTTTATTTATTTTTTAATTTTTTATTAAGGTATTATTGATATATACTCTTATGAAGGTTTCACATGAAAAAACAATGTGGTTACTACATTTTCCCATATTATCAAGTTGCCACACATACCCCAATGCAGGCACTGTCCATCAGTGCGGCAAGATGCCACAGATTCACTACGTGCCTTCTCTGTGCTACACTGGTTTCCCATGATCCCCCACACCATGTGTACTAAACATAATACCCCTCAGTCCCCTTCTCCCTCCCTCCCCACCCGCCCTCCCACACCCCTCCCCTTTGGTAACCACTAGTTCCTTCTTGGAGTCTCTGTGTCTGCTGCATTTGAGTTTTCTTTTTTTTCCTTAGCCTAGCTAAAGGTTTGATAATTTTGTTTATCTTTTCAAAAAGCCAGTTCTTAGTTTCATTGATACTGTTTTGTTTTTCTTATATCTACTTTATTTCTTTTCTGACCTTTGTTATTTCCTTCCTTCTGCTAACTCTGGGCTTGGTTTGTTCTTTCTCTAGTTCCTTGAGGTATAAAAGTTAGGTTGCTTATTTGAGAAATGTGTTTTTTCTTAATGTAGGCATTTATCTCTGTAAACCCTCTTAGAATTGCTTTTGCTGTATCCCTTCAGTTTTTGGTATGTTGTTTTTCCATTTCTGTTTCAATGTATTTTTTAATTTACCTTTTGACTTCATCTTTGACCCATTGGTAGTTCAGGGTTGTAGTTTTTAATTTCCCCATATTTGTGAATTTTCCAGCTTTCTTTCTGTTATTGTTTTTTAGTTTCATACCATTGTGGCCAGAAAAGGTATTTGATGTGATTTCAATCTTTTTAAATTTCTTGAGACGTTTGTGGCTTAACACATGATCTATCCTGGATAATGTCCTGTGTGCACTTGAGAATAATGTGTATTCTGCTGCTGTTACACTGAATGTTCTGTTAAGTCCATTTGGTCTAAACTATAGTCCAAGTCCAGCACTTCTTACTGATTTTCTGTCTGGACGACATATCTGTTGTTGAAAGTAGGATACTGAACTACCCTACTATTATTGCATTGCTGTCTATTTCTCCCTTGGATTTTTAAATATTTGCCTATATATTAGGAGCTCAAATTTTAGGTGTATATATTAACAATTACTATGTCCCTTGACAAACTGACTCGTTTATCATTACATAATGAACTTCTTTGTATACACTTTCAGCCTATGTGTGTCCTTAATGCTAAAATGAGTCTCTTATAGGCATCATATAGTTGGGTCTTGTTTTTTATTCATTCAGCCACTCTATGCCTTTTGATAAGAGAATTTAATTGCTTACATTTAAAGTAATTATCAATTATTTTGCCATCTTGTTATTGTTTTCTGGCTGTTTTGTAGTTCTTTTGTTTCTTTCTTCCTCTTTTGATGTCTTCTTTTATGATTTGGTGATTTTCCACAATGTATGCTTAGGTTGTTTCCTCTTTATCTTTTGCACATCTGCTATAGGTTTTTGCTTTGTCATTACCATGAGACTTACATAAAAGATGTTATAGTTACAACAGCTATGTTAAGCTAACAATTTAAACTCCATTACATACAAAAACTCTACCCTTTACTCTCCTCCACATTTTATGTTTTTGATGTCACAAGTTACATCTTTTTATATTGTATATGCATTAACAAATTATTGTATCTAGAGTTTTTAAATATATTTGTCTTTTAACCTTTATATTAGAGTTAAGTGATTTACACACCACCATTACAGTGTCAGAATATTCTGAATTTGACTATACTACCTTTCACCAGTAAGTTTTATACTTTCATGTTTTCATCTTACAATTTAGTGTCCTTTCATTTCTACTTGAAGAACTGCCTTTAACATTTCTTCAAGGCAGGTCTAGAAGTGATGAACTCACTTAGCTTTTGTTCGTTTGGGAGTCTTTATCTCTCTTTCATTTCTGAAAGACAGCTTTGCCAGGTAAAGTATTCTTGTTGGGCAGATTTTTCTTTCAGCTCTTCAAATATATCATCCCACTCTTTCCTGGCATGCACGGTTTCAGCTGAGAAATCCACTGACAGCCTTATGGGGGTGCCCTTGGATGCTATATGTTCCTTTTCTCTGGTTGCTCTCAAGATTTTCTTTGTCCTTGATTCTTGAGTTTTATTGTAATGGGTTTCAGTGAAATCCTCTTTTGGTTGAATATATTTGGGGACTTAAGAACTAGAAGCCCATCTATCTTCCCAGATTTGGGAAGTTTTCAGCCATTATCCTTTAAATAAGCTATCGTCCCCTTTCTCTTTCTCCCTCAGTCTCTATCTATCTATCTATCTATCTATCTATCTATCTATCTATCTATCTATCTATCTACCATCTATATCTATATCCCTATCATCTCTTCCTTTTCACCTTGTGGGACTCTCATAATTCATGTTTTTTGGCTTGATGGTATCCCATAATTCACATAGGCTTTCTTTGCTGTTTTTCATTCTTTTTTTTCTTTTTCTTCTCTGACTGAATGATAATTTCAAAAAATCTTTCTTGGAATTCACAGATCCTTTCCTCTGCTTGATCAAGTGGATACTGATGCCCTCTCTATTGCATTTTTCATTTCATTCATATTCTTAAGTTCCAAATCATCAGTTTGGCTTTCTTTTATGGTTTCTGTCTGTCTTTTGAGCCCCACATTTTATTCACATATTGTTTTCCTGATTTCATTGAGCTGTTTATCTGTTCTCTCTTGTAGTTCTTTTAGCTTTCCTTAAATAATTATTTTGAATTCTTTGGCAATTCATAGATCTACATTTGTTTGGGGTGGGTTACTGGAAATTTATTGTGTTCCTTTGGTGTTATCACATTTCTTTGAATATTTTGTGTTCCTTGGAGTCCTGCACTGCTGTCTTTGCATTTAAAAAAGCTGTCACCTCCTTTAGTCTATATGTATTAGCTCAAAGAGAAATGCTTTCAGCAGTCTGTTCAGTTAGGGATTCTGAGGCTTTCTCAGAATTTTTCTATGCATGAACCCACCTCGCACTTTTTGCTCCCTCTTGGAGGGGGATTCTCAAGATTGTATGCTTTCTCTCAATCACACAAGACCAAGCCAGGTGCTAAGAGCATCGCAGTTGTTTTCCCTAGAGCAGTGCCATGAAATGCTCATTTGTGAGCTTTCTCCCAATTCTGCAATCATTTGGAAAGGCTTTCACTCACCACCGAGATGAGCATTCACCAGGAGCTGGCCACATGGTGGGTGTAGGGGGCAGGACAGGAGGTTGAAGTGCACACAACATTGGAGGTGCCCACGGGCCAGTGAGGTGGACTGTAGGTGAGGCATCCCAAGTGGCTTATGGGAGGCTTCCTGAGGGAGTCTGTGAAGCATTTCTTAGCCTTAGTTGCTATGATCCCAGCCTCTCTCAACCCTTCAGCCATACAAATCACCTCAGGGTTCTGGGTGGGGCTGAAGAGAAGTGGATTTCTTGGACAGCCTCCCACACAGCGGAGGAAGTGGGGTGCTCACTCACACACTGCCCCTTTCCCCCATGGGAGAAGTGCAGGTGAGGGGGGTTTCTCTGGCACTGTGTCACCTTGGAGGAGAGGTGATGAAGGTTTAAAGGGAAGCTGTTCTTCTCACCCTCTTCACTGCATCCAATCTTAGAGATTTTTTGCTCTTTCAGTCTGCTGGAACTTCTCCACTAGACCCCTGGACTCCGTCAAAAGTGCTTTCATCCATGGGACATTGTCAAAACCAGTATTCTGTGGGGTGCCAGTAGTAAACTCCTATTCTGCCATCTTGCTGACATCACTCTCCTTAGACTTCACTTTGAATTTCATGATTCTCAAGTACTTTGTAAGTCTTATCAGAGATGGCTCTGTCTGTCTGTAAGTGGGGAGAATGGGTCAGACCACCATTATTTTTCCTATAATGCCCAGGACTTAAAGAACTTCCACTAGTTTTATAGACTTGGGAAACTCTCCTCCTGTCAGTTCTAGGCTTCATTGGTAATTAACATTTTCAATTCATCTTCTTGAAAGCTCTCTCACTTTCATCTTTCTTACATCCACACTTTCATTCCTGCTTCTTTTCTTTCTCTCTCAAGATAATGTAGTAGTTAAAAGCTAGGGCTTTGGGGTTAGCTTATTTGGATTTCAACCTTTTGCTACTTTAGCTTTGTGAGTTTACTTGCTCTGAGCATCAGTTTCCTTTCTATTAGATGGGAAGGTGTTAGTATCTGGTCAAGTGGATTAAAGATGAAGTCAGATAATGCTTGTAAAATGAATGACTGATACATACTAAGTAAGAGCTTTGTATTAATTCTCATTGTTCTTTCTTAAGTGGAGTTATAGCCATTCATCAGTCTGCTAAGGTTTAAGCACCCCACCCCCCATCTGTTACAGGTATTAGATACAACCTGCAACAAAGACAAATGGTGTAGCAGAAGACTGTTCCACAAGTAAGTCAACTTCCTGGAACGACTTAAAATCACCATGATGGGTTTCCTCGCAGAACCCAAGACTGGCCCAATCCTGAACTGAGGCATAAATGCCTCCGGCTATGGGGATTTTAGGGCTGAGTTGACACAGCTAAGTGCCAAATAATTTCTTCATCTACAAAATGACAAAAATTTATATTGTCCTTTGATTTTGGCTCTTGACATCTCTTTAATCCCTCTTTACTAAAATATTCGCCTTCACCAAATCCTGTCTTCTCTTGCTCCACACTCTTCCCTCTGAAGCCAAGCCACATCTAGGGCTCACTTCTGGGACCTGGTCTCTCAAGTTTGTTGCTCTAGCCCCAAATTTTTTCCAGGCCTCCAATTCTAAATGTCTAGCTGTGCAATGTTTCCACCTAGGTGGTCTGCCAGCCCCTCAAACCCCGGAAGTGGAAAACAACTCACTTACCTGCCCACACATACCAAGGGCCTTTTCCATTCATGGTTCCTTCATACTCCTTGTTACTGGGTCTTAAAAACCTCAGCCATCTCTGTCCTTACCTGCACCCCTCAAACCATTTGGACACTAATTCCCTTTTTTCCTTGCTCTGAGCATCATTTACTCCTAACTTTCCATTTGCTTTTCCAGCCCTGTCTGTCCGACCCTTCTCACCTACTGCCTAGACCTCCTGTAACAGTCCCCTAACTCATTCCCTTGTCTCCAGCCAGTCATTTCTCTAATCTAGCCTATATACTGTCACCAGATGGACCTTGACCCAGGCACACCTCCGTTTCAAATCGTTCATCTTCCCTTTGCCCATGAAGCAAAGTGCACTGTCTCTGGTTCCAGCATAAACTTCCTCAACTCCACTTCCAGTTAACTCTCTCATTCTGATTTTCCACAAACTCAATCAGACATAACCCCAATATCCAACCATGCATGTTCTCTGTTGCCCTGTGCCTTTGTAACCTCCTCAAATCCAACCTCATCCCTGACCTATTTATTTTTCAAGGCTTAGCACAACTTCCTTCCTTTTCAAGAAGTCTTCTCCCATTTCCTAGTCATAATTGATCCCTTAGAAAACCTTATTCCTCTTAATCCTCAGAGTTCTTTGATGTCCATTTAGATGCTTTCAAGAATTTAATTCGACAAACACGTACTGAATGCAAATGAAATTAGAGTTGTCCTTGGATGCTGGGGGAAGGGAGCAGAAAGAGAGTGCCTCTTCCTCTAGCATCTCAGTCATCAGACCCATGAGTCAACAGCCTCAAAATAAAACAAAGCCATCATGGAATAATGAAGAATGAGTTACTAGAGTAGGGCATTTGTCAGCACCCCTTTCTCCTCCTACACTCCCAACATTGCATCTTTCATTCCAAAAACAGGGTTTCAAACTCCATCTCAAGAAACTGAGGTTTCTGTGGGAGCTTGCCAGGTCCTATGGAATCATTTTGGATATACAGGTAGGCCTGAGATATTTTTGTTTATGAATATTTTGTGAGACTGTGTCTCATGATTAAGCTTTATATATTGTGATAAGATTATTTCTGAATATAGTTCCTTTCTTTGCCTTTATCCATATTATACCTGCAAAATACCCATAAAATGCTCAGTGTCTCCCAAATACAAGGACTAAACCAGAGAAGGAACTCAAAAGAACTGTCACCAAGAAGAGAAAAATGCACTAGACTTGTCATACTGTGGTTTAGGTAATAAACAATGTAAAATGAAAAAGAGAATATTATTATAATTCCTCAGAACTTCTATTCTCAACCTGAACATATCATCATTTCATTTCTACCATGTTTTTCTCAGATGCCCCTCTCATCTCCTCCACCCAGCTTCACAGGTATTTCCAGGCTAACCACTGCCCCCTGCTCCCTTGTAAGACATGCCACAATGTGCATTCGGCTGGGTGACAAAGAAGCTACTAACTGGCACACCCACATACTTCTTTTCTCATTTTTAGTATGAATCATTGTATTGAAATGTACATAGATTTACATGGATAAAACATACACATACAGCTTAATGAATAATCAGGCGAACTCCCCTGTAAACCTCCTTGAGGGTTCATTGCCAGTACCCAGAAACCCCCTTGTGCCCCTCAACTCAACCCAACCCGGTATCAGTCTGTCTGGGTTGCTATAACAAAATATCATAAACTAGGTGGCTTAAACAACAGATATTTATTTCTCACAGTTCTGGAGACTGGAAGAAGCCTGAGATTAGAGTGCTTAGGATCTGATAAGAACCCCCTGCCTAACTTGCAGACAGCCACCTTGTCTTCACCGAGTCTACCCATGGCAGAGGGAGGAAGAGGAGGCAAGCCGTTCGGTGACTCTCTTATAAGCCCATCGTGAAGTCTCCAGCCTCATGACCACATCAAAACCTAATCACTTCCCAAATTCCCCACCTCCTAATGCCATCACATTGGAGGTTGGAGCTTCGACGTGAATTGGATGGGGGGGAACAAATATTCAGCTCATAACATCCCCAGAGGCAGTCACCTATGTATATATACATCATCAAATGATATACCAGAGTTTAGTTTTTGCCTGCTTTTTGACCTAAAATAAATGTGGGCACACTGTATTCATTGTCTCATTTCTGTTGCTCAAAATTATGCTGAAGACTTATTCCTATTGTTTTATGTATCTGTAAGTTTGTCCATTTTCATTCTTATATAGTTTTCATTGTTTGATCATATTAAAATTTGTGTATGATTCTGTAGGTGGTAAGTTTATGGATTGTTTCCCAATGCAGCTGAGGTGAAACAGGCTGCAATGAGCATTTTTGCACATATGTATACCTAACCTCCCATTTCCCTAAGTTTCTCTGGGTATGTCCCCAAGAGTGGAATTGCTGGACCATAGATATCTGTATCTTCTGCATCTTCAGTCTCCTAGATCATGCAAGCTGTTTTCCAAAAAGGTATTCGAAGCTTACAACTTTCACCAGATTTCCTGCTGCTCCAAATCCTAGCTGACAATATTTTCAAATTTTTAGTTTTTGCCTGTCTCATAAATAATGGTATCTCGCTATGGTTTTAGTTTGCATTTCCTTAATAACTAATGAAATGAGCCTCTTCATGTTTACTGGCCATTTGGATTTCCTCTTTGGTTTTATGCCTGTTGAAGTGTTAAACACATTTTTCTATTGGGTTACTTTTTTCTTATTAATTTGGTTAAATTCTTTATATATTTAACAACCCAGCCCATTGTCAGTTTATATGTTCTAAATATCTTCTCCCACTTTATGGCCTATCTTTTCCCTCATTTTATGATGCACTGCGTGCTGCTGCTCCCTCTAACTGAGTTCTATGCTTACAACTGGGAATTGTTGGTCCCGTGCCTGTTTAGGCTGGTTGTAACTGTCATTTTATTTTCACAACAGAACATGTTGAATGTTTTGGAAAAACTTTATGAAGATTAGTTGTTTAAATATATTTATGTAGACATTTATATAGAGATATGGAGTTGGGTTGGGATTGCAATTATAAAAGAACTGGGAACAAAGAAGAGTTATAAAAATCTAGAAGAATTCTGCATTCATCTGTATTCACAAGTGTCTCTAAGATCTCATGCTATGTTAAAATCCCTGAAATTGGAATTTGTAAATGTTATTCCTTGGGTGCAATTTATCAAGGGAGGCCATACTGAATTCTATGCAGCAAACCTATACACAAAAGAAAAGACCAAAAGTTTGATAAATAAATGTACATTTAAATATTTTGAGTTAAATCAAAATGTAATACAGAAACATCATTTTTAGAAATTCCCCACTCTAATTAATTTTTTTGTTAATTATTCAATGAATGGTTTCATTCACATCAGTAAGAGGTCTATAAGCCAGCATAAATTCAAATTATGCTTTATTACCATTATTTTGTATGCCAAATTAAAGATGTTAACACATATAAGTAGCCCAATCTTTGTTTTTCTATTGTGATAAAATATGCATAACATAAAAATAAACATTTTTTAGCATACAGATCAGTGACATTAAGAACGTTCACCGTGTTGTGCAAGCTTCACCACCCTCCATCTCCAGAACTTTTTCATAATCTCAACTGAAATGCTGTATCCTGTATATTAAATGTTGTACATTAAACAATAATTCCCCATTTCCTTCTTTTCCAGCTCCTGGTAGCCACCATTCTACTTTCTGTCTCTATGAATTTGCCTATTTTAGGTGCCTCATATAAATGTAACCATATAGTATTTGTTCTTCTGTGTCTGTCTTATTTCACTCAGTATAATGTCCTCAGGGTTGTAGAATGTGTCAGAATTTCCTTCCTTTTTCAAGCTGAATAATATCCTATCACATGTATATATCCCATTTGGTTTCCAGTCATTCGTCAATGGTCACCTTCAATGGTTGTTTCCACATTTTGACTCTTGTGAACCATGCTGCTGTGCACACTGGGATGCAATTGTGTGAGTCTCTGCTGTCAATTCCCTTGGGTATATACCCAGAAGTGGAGTTTCTGGATCATCTGGTAACTCTTCTTTTTTTGTGTTTTTCAGGCATGCTATGCTCCAGTGTTTGCTTTTAATGTAAAGATTCTTTAATTTCAGAAAATCTGTAAAATCCCATCTCACAGGCTCCGGCCATATCTGCCATATTTTTTTCCTTAAGTTCCTTGGAAACTAGCCTTGGATCATAGCACAAGCTGATGCCAAGCTGGAAGAGATCCTAGAGGTCATCTTGGCCAATCTCCTCACCTTATAGAAACAAGCAGGGCAGCCCAGGGGGGTGATGTGACTTGCCTACAGCCCCAGGGAAGAGAATCAGGGCAAAACCTGGGCCTGTACCTTGGACTTCAGAAGGAGCACCTGTGGAAGCAGGTACCCAAATCTGCTGACCACACGGGAAACATGGCCCCCAGAGAAGGAAGTGCTTTGGGTGGAGCTTGCCCTCACCCAGCATGGGTGCAAAGTTAAGATCCTGCCCCATTGCACAAGTCAAGTTTCCCAAGACCTGGGTGCTGCACCAGGTGGATGGTCTACTGGCCCCATCAGCCACCACACCCAGTGTCCACCTATGTTGCCTGGTGCCATTCAGTCAGTCCACCCCAAGGAGGCCAGGCCTAGATGGGCCTGTTTCCTCTCTTTCCATTAGGGTGTCTCCTGCCCTGCCTGCTGGTCTGCTGCCTTCTAGGTAGGTGGCCCATCCTCCTACTGAGTCTGAAATGTGCTCACAGGAGCCTGCAGAGGGTTTGCTGTTTCTTCTCCTACCTCAGAGGTGGGATGAGCTGCCATCTGACCAAATGTGAATAAGGGAAGTTGTGCTGCATTCCCACTGAATTTTCTCTTCTCCCCTCTGAGTCTATCTTCTCTGGATTCCCAAGACTCTGGGGTCATGCCCAGGGTATCTGGAGCTTGTCACTGCAGCCACCGACCTAAGTGAGACCTTCACAGACAGCAGTTTTTTCTCCAAACTTACTCCTTCGAAACTTTCATGCTCCTTTTCTCCCTTGCTCTCTGTGAAGCATATTGGGAAGCAAACCAATACATTTTTTTCCCCAGAAACAGTAATGAAACTATCCTCCATGTTGTCAAATGGGCTTCTCTGTAGAAAAATCAATTTCTTGTCTATTATCCAATGATCCCAACCAATGTCCTATAGAAGTATGTGAGGAAAAGACAAAAACCTTCATTTCATGACAAGCACACTGATCTTCAAGAACATAAGTGATTTAACGCACAACTAAGATTCCAGACCTCAGAGTAGTTTCATGCTGTATCACAGAGCTCTAGAAGGAGTAATGTCAGGCAACAGATAAATGGATAAACCTTCAGAGGACATAAACATTTCAACACAGGGCTCTTGGAAGCATATGGCTTGGTGAAGAAATGGAATTTCAGCTGGGAACGTCAGGGGCTTGGGAAGACTAGTGGGACACAATAGGAAGGTCCCTTACACAAGGCTTTTCAAATCCCAACATGATGGCAGCTTAGGAAGTCAGAACCTTACCACAGGGCAATGGCCTCCTGGGGAAGTGCCTGGACCTTGAGCAGGCTGGCTTGCAGGCCCCCTGTAATGACCTAGGTGAAGGGTCCAGGTTGAGGAAGATAAGACTGTGGATGCAGAGCAAACACTCTTAGTCCACGTGTGTTCCTGCGCGCTGCAGGCCTGTGTGCCTGCCTGCCTGCCAGAAGGTCCCCCCCGCAATCCTTACCTTGAATGTGTAAAGCGGTGGAGGTCAGCAGTGGCCATAAGAAGGTACCAAAGGGACAGAAGTCACATATATCCTCTCCCAACTCCAGGAATTGTCTCCTAATGCAGCCAAATGCAGAAATGGAGGTGAGGCTGCAGCAAGAGCTGCAGGGCCCCTGTTCAGTCCCACTTTTCAGCAGAAGGGGTCTGTGACACTCTGGGAGAGTCAGCCTGGATGACTTCAGCTTAAACCACCACTTTCCCTCCATTATGAGGCAGCAGGCAAATTAATGGAACCAGCAGGGACTCAGCTTTCTCGGCGGAAACTGAGGATAACTCCCAAAGAATAAAGAACATCACGAGGGTTGATGGAAGCAATGTGTCTGGGCCTGAACTGAGGTGTGCAGGGGAACATTCAAGAAACACTTCTTTCAGAAAGCTAATAAGAAGGGTGCCAGGGTTGAAACAGAAGCTTTTAACCCCAGATGGCTCTCTTGGGCAGCCAGCCACGAGGCCCTCCACCGTGAGTGAGCTGCCTGCAGGATGGTTTGTTGGGAAGAACAGAGAAAAGGGCAGCAGAGGTCACTTTTGCACTTTTGGGGCTACACAGGTCATTGGGTGCCTTGAGGGAAAGGGACAGGAAAAGAAATCCTGGACCTTGCTGACCTACTTCCCTGCAGCCTGGCTGGGAACCGCAGCGTCTTTCTGGGCACTGGATGGGGGTTCTGAGGTTTGGGTGTCCATGAGGGATTAAGATAAAAGAGGCCAGTTTTCTTTTTATAATACAAGATAAGGTTATCAGCTTACACCCATCTTAATGTTGCCACAAGAAATTAAAGAATCATTCTATGTTTCATATTCACACAGCACTTTTGTAGTTCACAAAATGCTTTTACGTCGGTTATCTCAAGCAAACCTCCCGCAGCCTTGAGAGGGAGACCAGACACAGCCCAGGCTCCCCATTGTCACCGAGGAGGAAACAGCTGCAGAGGATGCCAACCTCCATGCCTGCTCAGAGGCAGAGCCACCTGGAATTCAGCCTTACTGCACTCGGGCTGTTGTGCTTTCACTAGGCCAAAGTGCCCCTGGGCGTCGTGTCCCACGGAAATGCTGTCTTGGTGACTTCTACCGAGACTCTGGGCCTTACTGTGCCCATGCTCCTCCATGCAGCTCAGAGACTTGGGCCAGTTTGCCTGGACTCCTCAGTCTCTGCTAGGAAAGAATATATTTAACTATTCAGTATATTTGAACACACACAAAAAGGAATGTGTGTTTTCTGTAAATTATTCAGATACTCTGATGCATATACAGAGTCTTCAAAATGCACCCTGATAATCTAGACAAATCTTTCCTTGGTAATATGACCTATTAATGATCAATACAGAGTGACAATAATTCTAGATAATCATATAAGATAACTTGTAAACATGTTCATTTCATTTTTACATTTTTCCCTAACTGGATACTTCATTTGCAAATAAAATGTTTTATAAGGTCTGTGTTCAGCTTACTTATTGATTCTTTGTAAAAATGGAAAGAATCTACTAGTATTTATCTCTCAGTTAAACCCTTCTATGGAAGCTGGGTTGTTTGGGTCCTGGGGACCATGTCAGGGGACAGAGGTTCTTAACTTTTCTGGGCCATGGTCACCTTTGGCTGTCTGGGAAAGCCTACGGTCTCCTTTTTGAAACAGTGTTTTAAAATGAATAAACAAAAGCATAAAGGATTACAAAGAAAACTAATGATTTGGAAATACACTTATCGAAATATTAAGACAGATTTGCATTACAATAGTATACGTGTTCCCTTATTAACACATTAAATAACAAGATCTACTGCCACTGTGATTTTGAAATGGTGATGAGTATAAATGATATCCCAAGATGTCTGCAATAATTGCAGTGTGAGAAGAAAATACCTGATTTCTACTGGTGATAAAGTCACCAGTACCTCTGATAGTACTGTGATTTGTCTCCTGAACTCATTAATGAAGGAAATGCTAAATTTTAATTACAGATAGTACAAAGACATAATTTTTTTCTCATCTTAGGACACATACCCATTGATACCACATTAAGAACTCCTCAGCGGAGCTAAGATAGCGGCGTGAGTAGAGCAGTGGAAATCTCCTCCCAAAACCACATATATCTATGAAAATATAACAAAGACAACTCTTCCTAGAATAAAGACCAGAGGACACAGGACAACATCCAGACCACATCCGCACCTGAGAGAACCCAGCGCCTCGCAAAAGGGCAGCCCGAGCCAGGCCACGCCCACAGCAACAGCGGAGATTAACTCCATAGCAACCAGGCAGGAAGCAGAAACCCTGTCTGAGCGCAGCTGCCCAGCACGGGCCACTAGAGGCCGCTGTTCTCCCAGGAGAGGAGGGCCACAAACCAACAAGAAAGGAAGTCCTTCCAGCCGTCACTCGTCCCAGCTCTGCAGACTATTCCTATCACCATGAAAAGACAAAATTACAGGCAAACCAAGATCACAGAGGCAACACCAGAGAAGGAGACAGACCTAACCAGTCTTCCTGACAAAGAATTCAAAATAAAAATCATAAACATGCTGATGGAGATGCAGAGAAATATGCAAGAGAAATGGAATGAAGTCCGGAGGGAGATCACAGATGCCAGGAAGCAGATTACAGAAATGAAACAATCTCTGGAAGGGTTAATAAGCAGAATGGATAGGATGCAAGAGGCCATTGATGGAATTGAAATCAGAGAACAGGAACGCATAGAAGCTGACATAGAGAGAGATAAAATGAACTCCAGGAATGAAACAATATTAAGAGAACTGTGTGACCAATCGAAAAGAAACAATATCCATATTATAGGGGTACCAGAAGAAGAAGAGAGAGGAAAAGGGATGGAAAGTATCTTGGAAGAAATAATTGCTGAAAACTTCCCCAAACTGGGGGAAGAAATAATCGAACAGACCACGGAAATACACAGAACCCCCAATAGAAAGGATCCAAGGAGGACAACACCAAGACGCATAATAATTAAAATGGCAAAGATCAAGGACAAGGAAAGAGTTTTAAAGGCAGCTAGAGAGAAAAAGGTCACCTATAAAGGAAAACCCATCAGGCTAACATCAGACTTCTCGACAGAAACCTTACAGGCCAGAAGAGAATGGCATAATATATTTAATACAATGAAACAGAAGGGCCTTGAACCAAGGATACTGTATCCAGCACGACTATCATTTAAATATGAAGGAGGGATTAAACAATTCCCAGACAAGCAAAAGTTGATGGAATTTGCCTCCCACAAACCACCTTTACAGGGCATCCTACAGGGACTGTTCTAGATAGGAGCACTCTTAAAAAGAACACACACCAAAACACCCAACATATGAAGAATGGAGGAGGAGGAATAAGAAGGGAGAGAAGAAAAGAATCTCCAGTGTATATAACAGCTCAATAAGCGAGCTAAGTTAGGCAGTAAGATACTAAAGAGGCTAACCTTGAACCTTTGGTAACCATGAATTTAAAGCCTGCAATGGCAATAAGTACATATCGTTCACTAGTCACCCTAAATGTAAATGGACTTAATGCATCATTCAAAAGACACAGAGTAATAGAATGGATAAAAAAGCAAGATCCATCTATATGCTGCTTACAAGAAACTCACCTCAAACCCAAAGACATGTACAGACTAAAAGTCAAGGGATGGAAAAACATATTTCACGCAAACAACAGCAAGAAGAAAGCAGGGGTTGCAGTACTAATATCAGACAAAATAGACTTCAAAACAAAGAAAGTAACAAGAGATAAAGAAGGACACTACATAATGATAAAGGGCTCAGTCCAACAAGAGGATATAACCATTCTAAATATATATGTACCCAACACAGGAGCACCAGCATATGTGAAACAAATACTAACAGAACTAAAGGGGGATATAGACTGCAATGCATTCATTTTAGGAGACTTCAACACACCACTCACCCCAAAGGATAGATCCACCAGACAGAAAATAAGTAAGGACATGGAAGCACTGAACAACACAGTAGAACAGATGGACCTAATAGACATCTATAGAACCCTACATCCAAAAGCAACAGGATGTACATTCTTCTCAAGTGCACATGGAACATTCTCCAGAATAGACCACATACTAGCCCACAAAAAGAGCCTCAGTAAAATCCAAAATATTGAAATTCTACCAACCAATTTTTCACACCACAAAGGTATAAAACTAGAAATAAATTATACAAAGAAAACAAAAAGGCTCACAAACACATGGAGGCTTAACAACATGCTCCTAAATAATCAATGGATCAACGAACAAATTAAAATAGAGATCAAGTAATATATAGAAACAAATGACAACAACAACACAAAGCCCCAACTTCTGTGGGATGCAGCGAAAGCAGTCTTAAGAGGAAAGTGTTTAGCGATCCAGGCACACTTAAAGATGGAAGAACAATCCCAAATGAATAGTCTAACATCACAATTATGGAAATTGGAAAAAGAAGAACAAAAGAGGCCTAAAGTCAGCAGAAGGAGGGACATAATAAAGATCAGAGAAGAAATAAACAAAATTGAGAAGAATAAAACAATAACAAAAATCAATGAAACCAAGAGCTGGTTCTTTGAGAATATAAACAAAATAGATAAGCTTCTAGCCAAACTTATTAAGAGAAAAAGAGAATCAACACAAATCAACAGAATCACAAATGAGAACGGAAAAATCACGACAGACTCCACAGAAATACAAAGAATTATTAAAAACTACTATGAAAACCTATATGGTAATGAGGTGGAAAACCTAGAAGAAATGGACAACTTCCTAGAAAAATACAACCTTCCAAGACTGACCAAGGAAGAAAAACAAAATCTAAAGAAACCAATTACCAGCAAAGAAATTGAAACGGTAATCAAAAAACTACTCAAGAACAAAACCCCCGAGCCAGATGGATTTACCTCAGAATTTTATCAGACATAAAGGGAAGATATAATACCCATTCTTCTTAAAGTTTTCCAAAAAATAGAAGAGAAGGGAATACTCCCAAACTCATTCTATGAAGCCAACATCACCCTAATAACAAAACCAGGCAAAGACCCCAACAAAAAAGAAAATTACAGACCAATATCCCTGAAGAACGTAGATGCAAAAATACTCAATAAAATATTAGCAAACTGAATTAAAAAATACATCAAAAGGATCATACACCATGACCAAGTGGGATTCATCCCAGGGATGAAAGGATGGTACAAAATTCAAAAATCCATCAACATCATCCACCACTTAAACAAAAAGAAGGACAAAAACCACATGACCATCTCCAGAGATGCTGAAAAAGCATTCGACAAAATTCAACGTCCATTCATGATAAAAACTCTCAACAAAGTGGGTATAGAGGGCAAGTACCTCAACATAATAAAGGCCATATATGATAAACCCACAGCCAACATCATACTGAACAGTGAGAAGCTGAAAGCTTTTCCTCTGAGATCGGAAACAAGACAGGGATGCCCACTCTCCCCACTGTTATTCAACATAGTACTGGAGGTCCTAGCCACAGCAATTAGACAAAACAAAGAAATACAAGGAATCCAAACTGGTAAAGAAGTTAAACCGTCACTATTTGCAGATGACATGATATTGCACATAAAAAACCCTAAAGACTCCACTCCAAAACTACTAGAACTGATATCGGAATACAGCAAAGTTGCAGGATACAAAATTAACACACAGAAATCTGTGGCTTTCCTATACTATAACAATGAACTAATAGAAATAGAAATCAGGAAAACAGTTCCATTCACAATTGCATCAAAAAGAATAAAATACTTAGGAATAAACCTAACCAAGGAAGTGAACGACCTATACCCTGAAAAGTATAAGACATGCTTAAGAAAAATTAAAGAGAACACTAACAAATGGAAACTCATCCCATGCTCTTGGCTAGGAAGAATTAATATCATCAAAATGGCCATCCTGCCCAAAACAATATACAGATTTGATGCAATCCCTATCAAATTACCAACAGCATTCTTCAATGAACTGGAACAAATAGTTCAAAAATTCAGATGGAAACACCAAAAACTCCAAATAGCCAAAGCAATCCTGAGAAGGAAGAATAAAGTGGGGGGAGGGATCTTGCTCCCAAACTTCAAGCTCTACTACAAAGCCACAGTAATCAAGACAATTTCATACTGGCACAAGAACAGAGCCACAGACCAGTGGAACAGAATAGAGTCTCCAGACATTAACCCAAACATATATGGTCAATTAATATATGATAAAGGAGCCATGGACATACAATGGGGAAATGACAGATTCTTCAACAGATGGTGCTGGCAAAACTGGACAGCTACATGTAAAAGAATGAAACTGGATCACTGTCTAACCTCATACACAAAAGTAAACTTCAAATGGATCAAAGACCTGAATGTAAGTCATGAAACCATAAAACTCTTAGAAAAAACACAGGCAAAAATCTCTTGGACATAAACATGAGTGACCTCTTCATGAACATATCCCCCAGGCAAGGGAAACAAAAGCAAAAATGATCAAGTGGGACTATATCAAGCTGAAAAGCTTCTGTACAGCAGAGGACACCATCAATAGAACGAAAAGGTACCCTACAATATGGGAGAATATATTCATAAATGACAGATCCGATAAAGGGTTGACATCCAAAATATATAAAGAGCTCACACACCTCAACAAACAAAAAGCAAATAATTCAATTAAAAAGTAGGCAGAGGAGCTGAACAGACAGTTCTCCAAAGGAGAAATTCAAATGGTCAACAGACACATGAAAAGATGCTCCACATCACTAGTCATCAGAGAAATGCAAATTAAAACCACATGAGATATCACCTCACAGCAGTATGGATCGCCACCATCAAAAAGACAAACAACAACAAATGTTGGTGAGGTTGTGGAGACAGGGGAGCCCTCCTACATTGCTGGTGGGAATGTAAATTAGTTCAACCATTATGGAAAGCAGTAAGGTGGTTCCTCAAAAAGCTCAGAATAGAAATACCATTTGACCCAAGAATTCCACTTCTAGGAATTTACCCTAAGAATGCAGCACTCCAGTTTTAAAAAGACAGATGCACCCCTGTTTATCTCAGCACTATTTACAATAGCCAAGAAATGGAAGCAACCTAAGTATCCATCAGTAGATGAATGGATAAAGAAGATGTGGTACATATACACAATGGAATATTATTCAGCCATAAGACAAAAACAAATCCTACCATTTGCAACAACATGGATGGAGCTAGAGGGTATTATGCTCAGTGAAATAAGCCAGGCAGAGAAAGACAAGTACCAAATGATTTCATTCATATGTGGAGTATAAGAACAAAAAAAAAACTGAAGGAACAACACAGCAGCAGAATCACAGAACCCAAAAATGGACTAACAGTTACCAAAGGGAAAGGGACTGGGGAGGCAGTTTGGAAAGGGAGGGATAAGGGTGGGGAAAAGAAAGGGGGCCTTACAGTTAGCATGTATAATGTCGGGGGGGGGCATTGGGAGGGATGTGCAACACACAGAAGACAAGTAGTGATTTTACAGCGTCTTACTAAGGTGATGGACAGTGACTGTAATGGGGTTTGTGGTGGGGACTTGGTGAAGGGGGGAGTCTAGTAAACATAGTGTTCTTCATGTAATTGTAGATTAATGATAATAAAATGAATTTTAAAAATTAAAAAAAAGATATATTCACTTTTTCTACATACCCAAAAGTCTTAACACATTTCAGCATTAACTCTAAGTCCAAAGTCTCAACTAATTAATATCATCTTAATTAGTTATGGGTGAGACTTGGAGTATGATTCACCATGGGGCAAAATTACTCTCCAACTGTGAACCTGTGAAACCAAACAAAGTATCTGCTTCCAAAATACAATGGTGTGACAAGCCTAGGATAGACATTTCCATTCCAAAAGGGAGAAATTGGGAGGAAAAAAGACTCATTGGTCCCCCAAGAAACTCTAAAATCTAATAAGATAAATTGCATAATATATTACAGCTTGAGAATAATCCCCTTTGGTTCAAAGCTCTGTGGTTGATCCTGATTTTTGCAAGTTCATTTCCCTTCATGAATGCATTCGATACAGTACTAAAAGGGAACCTTGCCAGGCCTCCCAAATGTAGATGTACAGTCCATTGATTCTACACTCAACACAATTCTCATTCTTTCAGCAATCCGTAGCCTGGGTCTGTGACTCTAACACTCCACAGAAGCAATATTCAGTGTTTGCATTCAGCTAGTCCACTGTTGACTATTACTATCCTCTGTAAAACCTATCAGGAAAATCAAGGATTTCCCAAGCATTCATAGATCTATCACTGGCCACGCTGCAGGATCTCAGTGTACCACCAACACTTGCAGTGCTCTTCCAGAGAACTCCTTCTTTCGCCTCCGAATCAGAATGAGAAACACTGTCCCTCTGAAGAAGCAGATTGCTATTTTAAGTGGTGTGAAGCAGATCTTTGCTCTGCCTCTGAAATCCATATTGAAAGATTTCAGGGCCTCTTCAGGATGAAATGGGTGCATTGCCTCTTACCACACAGATAAGATGGAAGCATCCTGCTCTGCTCGGTTGAGCAAGCCCAATAATCCTGATCCAGGGGCAGCTGAAGAAGAGGTCTATAGTCACCACTTAAGCAGGATGGTCTAGTACAGGGTTTCTCAGAGTGTGTTCTACAAAGCACCTAAGCACCTACAGCAGAACCACCTGGGTTATGTGTAAAAAATTACATATTCCCAGGCCCTCATCCAGGTCTATGGACAGGATTGCTGGAGTTAGTGCCCATTTTAAACTGGCTCCCAGTGGTTAATGATCCTTATGTGTGATTATGTTTGAGAATCAGTGGCCTTTTGAGAGCCCAGTCTTTGGAATCAAACCAACAGAGGGCCTGAGAACTAGCTCTACCTATAATTAACTATGTGCTTTTTTGAAAACTATGTAACATCTCTGAGCTTCAGTTGTTTGAGGCTGAAAAACAGCAATAATAATATACTGAACAGAGTCCTTGAGACAGCTAAGTGAGATCATACATAGGAAAGATTAAAAAATAGATGTCAACAGCATGTGGCATTCATGAGATATGGCTTTATAGAATCTATTTCATTGGGTTGTTCTTAATAAAGCAGATACAGCATGTAAAACATTTAGGTTGAAAGGATGTACTTTTGTAGAACCTATCTCAGAGGGCTCTTCTGAGAAGTAAATGAGACAGGGCATGCAAAGCTCTTGGAACAATACCTGGCACACATTGAGGAGTCAATAGTGTAAGCCGTTATTACTCTGACCACCAGCAAAGTAATGCTGGGAAACCAGCAAGTGTCCAGTCAGGTAGGGCCAGTCCTGAGTATGTAGTGGGAGATAAAGGCAGAAAAGGCAGGTGGCACTGGACCAGACCCAGAGAAAGCCTGGGCTGCCAAGCTAGGAGATCGGGCAACCATCATGTGAGTGTTAGGTATCCACGGAAGTTTTCTGAGCATGGGAATGATGACAGCAACCTCGGAGAATCTGGGTGAAAGATTATATGGAGGAAAACTCAGAGACAGAAAGAAAGGCAGGAGATCCTGCCACATGCTACAACATGGATGACGTTTGAGGACATTAAGTTGAGTGAAAGAAGCCAAACACAAAAGGACAAATGGTGTCTGACTTCACTGTATACAAACTAGGTCTGGATAAGCCAGACAAAAAGTTATACAGAGTGGAACTAAGCAAGAGTCAGTCCAGACACAGCCAGCCCACAAGATGCCATGTATGAATTAGAAAGATGTGCCCCTGCCAGGTGACATGGCCCATGCTGGGGCACATGGCCTGGAGAGCAAAACAAAGAGAAGAGGTCAGCCCCACTTGCCCACTGGCCAGGGCCCTAGAACAGTGATCAACAAACACCACTATCCTCAGTAATTTCAGTGTCAGTAGGAACAGAAAGAAGGATAAAACATCTCCTTTCATGTTAATGCATAAACTGTTACCTCCTATATTACCTGAGAATATTTCTGCCCCAACCCCTCACAGTGCTATCAAATTGTCTTACATTCTGATCTTTGGTTCCAGCACATTGACATACAAACCCCCGACAGTCTATTACAAGACATTCAGTTGAGAACTTCTCATTGTAGAGAATGCCATAGATTAAAATAACCAATGAACATTTTAAATGGCTGGACACTGTCCACTAGGTAAACATGTGTGAACCAGTCCTTTCCCAGGGTACTTGGTGCCACAGGGACACTCACATGAAGGCAGCCAGTCAGCAAATACCGTATTTCCCTTATTTTAAGCAGTCATCAATTACATCACTCACGAGGAAAAATAGTGTATGTGAACTCCTTACTATGTGTTTGATGTGCCAACTGTCCATTGAGGGTAGGAGAGGACAGCCCCTGCCTTCAAGGCTTACAGTCTAAGAGGGAAGACAATGAGCAAACACATCAATAACTACAAAAATGCAAGACACAGGCAGGCATACCTTGGAGTGAGTCATCGATTGGTTGTGACAGGACTGTCTGGCCCACAGAGCCAAGGATATTGACTATCTGGCCCTTAACAGAAGCTTGCCCACCCTGATTTAGAGGGCCAGTTTCCTTGAAGAAAATGGTTAGCCAGTTTGC
Organism: Manis pentadactyla; assembly: GCF_030020395.1. Classification (NCBI taxonomy): domain Eukaryota; kingdom Metazoa; phylum Chordata; class Mammalia; order Pholidota; family Manidae; genus Manis; species Manis pentadactyla. The sequence goes on from NC_080034.1 coordinate 53,455,551, forward strand.
CATCTCTCCTCTACATCCTTTCTAGGTAGAGAAGCCCAGAAGGAACTTCACCAGAGGAATAAATATTTTGGAAAGTCAAGTTCATAAAATGAGTTTGTGAAAGCAAAATGTGGTAGATACACACAACAAAATATTTCCAGCCTGAAGAAGGCAGGAAATCCTGTCACAGAGCCCAGTGAACGAGGTTTGAGGGCACTAAGCTAAGTGAAATTAGCCAGTCACTAAAGGACAAATGTCACCTGACTACACTTACATGTAAAGTTGTCAAATTCACAGAAAGTATAATTGTGGGGGGAGGGGAGAATTGGAAGTTGTTTAATGGGAATAATTTCAGTTTTGCAAGATGAAAAGTCTTTGGGGATCTATTGTACAATAATGTGAATGTATGTAACACAACTGAACTATACACTTAAAAATAGTAAAGATGGTAAATTAAAAAATTTTTTCACCACAATTAAAAAATTTTTTAATTAAAAAAAATGAATATATGGAATCTGGAGATATGGTACAAACACACTTAGGGTTGTGTAGGGTTTCATATAAAGCATCAAATTAAGTTTGATGATTTCTGGATAAGTTATCATGAAAATTGGATTGAGAGATAATAATTAGATCTCCTTGTGCTCTTGCCAGAGATGTGGATTTTTATGAAGTTGCATTAGCACTAATAATCAATGTTAGCAAACAATCCCTTGGTTTGACAAGCACATTCGAGTCATCATTGACCAGGCTGGCCCACACATGGCACCAGAGGACACTGTGTGAGGTCAGTACTACTCACCCCTCCCTCCACCTAAAGTGCTCACCGGCTCCTCTTGGACCCCCTGACACTGCTCCTTGCTGGGCTTCCATCTCCTGCTTTAGCAGAGCCAGTTTCCTTTACTTGATCTTCCTCAGACCCAGTGACTCAAAGAAGCTGTATCCCAAACCACTCCTCCTCTCATTCCCTAACCTCTGCCTCTAGACAATCTCACTGAGGTCCAGGTTCATACACCCAAATGCCTACTTGACGTCCCCTCTTGGATATTGCGTGATTAAGATACAAATAGACCCCCAAATGCAAAGGAGGTAGAAGTGTATTTCCTCCTCGCACCACAGTCCAGCGTTAAGCAGGCCCAAGCTGATAGAGAGGTTCTGCTGTCCTCCCTATGACATCCCTGGCTCTGGATCCAAGACGGTTGTTCCAATCCCATCACAACTGCTTCCCAGCCAGCAGGAAGAGGACAAGGGCAAGGGAAGCCACGTGACTTCCTCCTAAGAGCATGACCCACATCACTTCCACTCACATTCCATGGCCAGAAGTTAGTTTTATGGAAACACCTAGATGCAAGAAAGGTTGGGAAAAGTCATCTCTAACTGGGCAACCTTTCTTACTGAAAGAGTAAGGGAGAATGGCTATTGGTAGGGTATTAACATTCTCTACTGCAGGTATCTCAAAAGCACTTGAAGTTTGATATGTCCAAAACCAAAGTCATGATCACCTGCCTCCCAAGTCTGGACTTCTGGCAGTGTTCCATCCGGGTGCGTGGCACCAGCTGTCAATCCTGCTGTGCTCCTCGGAGATCTTGGCATCTGTACGCCCTCCTCTTTTCCTGGCCCCAGATCCAGTTCCTCACGAAGCCCTGACAATTCTTAACTATGAAGCTTTGTTCTCTCCATCTTCCCTGTCACCCCAGGAGAGGTGACAGGATTATTACATGTGCTCAGCATTGCTACAGCACTGCAGACCAGGAGGGGAACAGAAAGGACATAGACATGGTCTTTGCCCCCTGCCAGCATTCAATGACAATTCATTGAGTATATGCCACATGCTAAAGCAGAAAGAAGAGAACAAAAACTTACAAAACTGTAATTTCCAAAAGATGATTCAAAGCCCAGGTAAATGTTAACCAGATTCTAGTAAAGTCAGGTGAAAGGCAGATCATCACAGACCAGTAGACCTGGAGAAGTCTGTGAACAAGGACACACCTGAATTGGACCGTGGAGGGCAGGGAGATGGGGGTCATGTACAAGGAGCAGAAGGACCCAGTGGGCGTGGCCAGGAACGCTATGAGGAGGAGGACAGCCCTATCCGGCAGGGCACAGTGAGAGCTCCTTCGGGGACCAGGTTTTAAGTTTCTTGAAGTTCTTTATCCAGTAAAAAGTGGGAAACTGCTAACATTTTGGAAGGGATTGGTGAAAAAGAGGAGTTGTAGGATGACTGGCTTGGAATGGTGGGCCAAATGGACTGGCAGCTGTCTCCTAGGAGCTCTTAGCTGCAACTGTCACCCCTGCCTGGAGACATCATGCCAGGCTGGCCTCACTCACAGGGCTGTTTATCAGGAAGGCAGGGGAATCACACTAGTGATGCAGGCTGCTGGCTGACAGGCAGAGGGGTGCTGTCTTCTTCATGGCCATAGGTGTGGAGGGAAGGGCGATTTATCCTCTATTGTCCAGCTTTCAAGGACTGGACTTAAGGCAACTGAGCCTGGGTACCAGACATAAGGCTTTCTGGGCAAATAATCAATGGGCAGGGAGAGACCTCTCTTCATTTCACAGTGAGAGGATTATATTTCTTAATCTTGTGTTGTTTTAATGCACTAAACAGTCCAAACTCAGTGCTTCCTTTTCCAGTCTTGGAATGCATCTGCATCCCATTGGATTTTTATGGATGGACAATTCTTGGAAAAGAAATTGCCAGGTTCTCTAACAAGCTGGAATACTTTTGTGAGGAAATTACCCTCATCAACAAAGTTTCAGGGCTCTACCAATCCACCAATTAAAATATGGAAGAGGATTAACTGGGGTCTAGAGTTGTGGGAGCACAAGAAATATTCAGTCTAAATCATTGAGACTTTATTCCATTATTAATTAATAGAATTTTCTCCTAGTCACAGGGAAGTGACACTGATCTAGTATTGGTATCATGTGAAAATGTCCTTTGAGTTTATTATTTCTGAAAGAAACCAATACACTACTTTTAAGTATCTATATTAATGAATATAGCATTTGATTTTTATAACCTTGCTTGTATATTTTCATTTTTGGGTGAAGGAATATCTGAATCATCAGAAATGTATGTAAAGTCAGAAAGTGAGAACTTCTTTTCTGATAACTCTTAACAGTTTATAAATTTCCCATAAGGCTTTACTTCTACAGGGTGCTAGGCCTTACAGGTTATTTCAGAGAAATTCATTCAATGACTACACTGTGTCCATTAAATAATTAGATAGGTGAGTGGCAACAAAAATAATTTTCTAATAACAAAATAGGCATTACAAAAAATGCCCTGCTAAGATATTGGTAGGAAAATGGAACTTTTAAAGAAGAAAAATAACCCCATAGAGAATTTGGCAAATGATATGAAAAGGTGATTGATGAAAGATAAAATCCAAGTATCCTCAAAGAACAAGAAAAGGATGGTCAACACATCTGGTATCAAGAGAAATGCAAATTAGAGTGAGATTATTTTCCACCAAATGCATGGCAAAAAAAGTTATAATATACAGGCATAGCTTGTTGTATTGTGCTTCATTTTACTGCTCTTTGCCAACATTGCAATTTTTACAAACTGAAGATTTGTGACAACCCTGTGGTGAGCAAGTCTATGGGTGACATTTTTCCACCAGTATTTGCTCACTTTGCATCTGTGTCACATTATGGTACTTCTCATAATATTTCAAAAATTTTATGATTATGGTTGTTATGGTGATCTGTGATCATTGATCTTTGAAGTTACTATTATAATTGTTTTGGAGAACCACAAACCATACCCATATAAGAGTGAACTTAATAAATGTGTATAGACGGGCTGCTCCACAGACTGGCTATTACCCACCTCTTTCCTTCTCCTCAGGCTGCCCTGTTCCCTGAGAGAACAGTATTGAAATTAGGGCAGGCAATAACCCCACAACAGCCTCTATGTGTTCAAGTGAAAGAAAAAGTCACTAATATCTCACTTTAAATTGAAAGCTAGACATAATTAAGCTTCTGTCAAAACCCAAGAAAGGCCTAAAGCTAGGCTTCTTGTGCCAGTTAGCCAAGTTGTGAAAGCAAAGGGAAAGTCCTTGAAGGAAATTAAAAGTGCTACTCCATCCTTCCTAATTACAACCCTTAAATAGAATTCGTGCCTCATATCAAATTTACCGAGTATTATAATTCTTCCAAGTGGTAAAGATACCTCAAGACAAATGCTGGGCATAGAAGCCATAGGGCATAAATATGCAAAGAAGTAAAAAGCTAACCTTTTCAAACAATAAGGCTTCCCTCTCACTTACCAACTTTACATTTCCCTGTATGGCCCCGGAAGATTCCTCAAGGGAGGAACAACCTAAGATAGGTACAGTCGCAGGGGGGCCATCAGGTGAGAAATTGGGGATCAACAGAGGTGAGGCTTAGAACCTCATCCCCCCTGTTCTGAGAGAAATCTTCTGCATACGTGGAAGTTTTATTGCCCTGGTCTAGCTTGGATTAACACATAGTCTACAGGCACACACCTGATCATCTACATTTGCTCTCTTACAACACTAAACTATGTTTTCTACCTTTATCTTGTATCTACCTACCACTTCAGCATTTTATTTAAAATGATAATAATAAAGAGAGAAATGTGGTGTCCACATATAAATCAAGTATAAAAATCAAATGAGTATTCATATTTGAACTGACTGTTTATAGTTCATAATGAATGAGCAAAACCGAAAGTTTCTGTGATGACTGCCCTTGTACTGTTCACCATGTAAGAACTTACTCACTATGTAAGAATTTGTTCTCCATGTAAGAACTTGTTCGTTATGCTTCAGAAGATTGGAGACTGATGAAAATTAGGCTTGGGGTGGATTAATGATTGTGCATTGAGCATTGACTCCCCTATACAGAGTTTTATTGTTGTCAACAACCCTTTGATCAATAAATATGAGAGATGCCCTCACACACACACACAAAAAAGTACACACTTCCAATTGTAAAATGAATAAGTAACCGGGATGTAATGTATAGCATAAGGAATATAGTCAAAATATTGTAACAACTTGGTATGGTGATAGCTGGTACCTAGAATTATCATGTATATAAATGTTGAATCACTATGTTGTACACCTGAAACTAATGTAATACTGTGTGTCAACTACCCTTCAATAAAAAATAATTATCTACAAAAAAAAAAAGTGCTACTCCAGTGAACACGTGAATGATAAGAGAACAGAACAGTCTCGTTGCTGATACAGAGAAAGTTGTAGTGTTCTGGATAGAAAATCAAACCCGCCACAAAATTCCTTGAAGCCGAGCCTCATCCAGAGCAAGGCCCTAACTCTCTCCAATTCTTTGAAGGCTGAGAGAGGTGGGGAGACTGCAGAAGAAAGGTTTGAAGCTAGCAGAGGTTGGTTCATGAGGTTTAAGGGAAAAAGCCATTTCCACAGGTGAAGCAGCAAACATTGATGTAGAAGCTGCAGCAAATTTTTCAGAAGGTTTAGCTGGGATGATTCATGAAGGTGGCTACACCATACAACAGATATTCAATATCAGCAAAACAGCTTTCCACTGGCAGGAGATGCCACTGAGGACTTGCATAGCTGGAGAGGAGAAGTCAATGGCTGGCTTCTAAGTTTCAAAGGATAGGCTGGTTCTCTTATTAGGGGCTAATGCAGCTGGTGACTTTAAGCTGAAGCCAATGCTCATTTACCATTCTGAAAATCCTAAAGACCCTAAGACTATGCTTAATCTACCCTGCCTGTGCTCTGTAAATGGAACAACAAAGCCTGGATAGCACATCTGTTTACAACATAGTTTACAACATGACTTATTTTAAGCACACTGTTGAGACCTACTGCTCAGAGAAAAAGATTCATTTCAGAATATCACTGCTCAGTGATCATGTACCTGGTCTCCCCAGAGGGAGATGTGGACAATGTGATCAGTATTTTTTCAGATCTGCTAACACAACATCTATTCTGCAGCCCATGGATCAAGGAGTAATTTTGACTTTCAAATCTTATTATTGAAGAAATATATTTTGTAAAGCTATAGCCTCCATAGACAGTGATTCCTCTGACAGATCTGGGCAAAGTCAATTGAAAACCTTCTGGAATACATTCGCCATTCTAGATGAATGTATTAAGAGCATTGATGACTCATGGGAAGAATTCAAAATATCAGCACTGACAGGAGTTTGGAAGAAGCTGATTCCAACCCTCATGATGACTTTGAGGTGTTCAAGACTTCAGTAGAGGAAGTAACTGCAGATATGGGGGAAACTGCAAGAGAACTAGAATTAGAAACGGAATCTGAAGACATGACCGAATAGCTGCAATCTCATGATAAAACTTGAATGGGTGAGGATTTGCTTCTTACGTATGACCAAAGAAAGTAGTTTCTTGAGATAGAATCTATTCCTGGTGAAGATGTTATGAAGATTGTTGAAATGACAACAAAGGATTTAGCCTATTAGATTACCTAAGCTTAGTTGATTAAGCAGCAGCAGGGTTTGAAAAGAACTTCCAATTTTGAAAGTTCTGTGGGTAAAATGCTATCATACAGCAGTGCATACTACAGAGAAATCAGTCAAGGAAGGAAGAGTCAGTGTCACAAACTTCATTACGTCTTATTTTAAGAAATTGCCACAGCCACCGCAACCTTCAGCAGCCACCGCCCTGAGCGGTCAGCAGCCATCAACACAGAGGCAAGACCCTCCACCAGCAAGAGGATCATGACTGGCTGAAAGCTCAGATGTTGTTAGCACTTTTTTGCAAAAAAGTATTTTTTTATTTAAGGTATGTACATTTTTATGTAGATATAATGCCATGGTACAGTTACAGACTATAGTATAATATAAAATTTATTTGCATTGGGAAACCAAAAAATTCATTTGAATCACTTTCTTGCTATTCCACTTTATGGCAATGGTCTGGAATCAAACCCACAAAATCTCTGAAGTGTGCTTTGTACAAGGCTGTTGATGATGCAGGAAACAAGTGTTCTCACATTGTTGAAGAAAGTGTCTTTCCTTTATAAAAAGTACTTGACATTATCTATTAAAATGTAAAATGTCCATAACCCTTTGAACCAGCAGTGCAAACTCTGAAAATCCACCCTTTCAAAAATAAAAGCCCTACTATATAAAAATGGACATAAAAAGATGTTTATAGCAGCCATGTCATCAAAATGAAAAAAGGAAACATTTTAATTGTCTATCAAAAAGAACTTGTCCATTGTCCATACCATGAAATTTTATGCAATTATTAAAAAGAATGGACTAGGTTTCAGGATGTTGACAGAGAGCATTGTCCACAATGCACTGATAAGCAAAGAGAGCAGAATAATATGTACAGCACTCTCTTGTTATCACACACACACATTCTATTGAGTTGTAATTGACAAACAATAAAATATACACATAAAGTGTATCAGTCAATAAGTTTTAAAACATACCTCCATTCACCATCACCTCAATCAGGCTATTCAAAAATCCATCATGCAGAATGCTCCTTTGTGCTCCTTTGCAGTGAATCTTCCAGTCCCAGGCAACCATGAGATTGTTTTCTGTTCCTATATTTTTGCCTGTTTGGGATACTTATAGGAATGGTGTACTCTTGTGTATGTGGCTTTGTTTGCTCAGCATAGTATTTTGAGAGTCATCCTTATTGTTGCCTGCATCAGTAATTCACTCCTTTCTAATTCTGTGCATGGTTCTATCATAGGGACATACCACAATCACCTGTTGATAGATGTTAGGGTTGTTTCCGGTTTTTTCCTGTTATATAAACTGCAATGAACATTTGTATGCAAATCTTTGTGCAAACATGTCTTCATTTTTCTTGGGTAACTATTTACAAGGAAAATTCCTGGGTCACATTGTATCTGTTTCACTTTATAAAGAAACACTGAACAATTTTCCCAGCAGCAATATATGAGATTTCCAGTTGTTCCATATCCTTATCAACATTTGATATTGTCAGTCTGTTCATTTTAACCATTCAGTTGGATGATAACGGTATTTTGTTATGCCTTTAATTTGCATTTCCATGAAAACTAATGATGAGCATCTATTCATGTGTTTATTGGCTATTTGTACATCTTTGTATATTTTTTATGAACTGTTTTTCCAAGTCTTTTACCTGTTTTTTAATTAGGTTGTCTTGTTGAATTGACAGCTATTTCTATATCTGGACACCAATTATGTATATGTATATATAGATATTTATTATATATATATATATAGTAAAATATTTTCTTAAAGTCAGTGGTTTGAGTTATTGTTTTCTTAATGGTGTTTTTTGAAGAATAGAAAATTTTAACTTTGCTAATAAAACCACACTTTCCAATTGTTTATTTTATGAGTAGTGTTTTGGTGTTCTATTCAAGCTATCTTTACCTATTCCAAGATTTTTTCCTGTTTTTATTTAGAAGTTTCAGGTCTATCATCTATTTCATTTCAATTATTGCATATGGTGCAAGATAAGGGTAGAGGTCCATTTTCCCTACATAATATCCAGTTGTTCCAGCCCCATTTCTTGAAAGAACTATCTTTTCTCCATTGAATTACATGTACTGTATGACCTTTTTTTAAAGCTATATGTATATATAAAAATAGAAAAAAATGTAGAAAGGTACATATCAAATTGTTAATGCTGATTGCCTTTAAGAAAGTGGGGTTGAAGGGGAATTGAAGGGAAATTAGTATCTTTTCCTTGTACATCTCCTTTGTGACTGCTTGACTTTGATATTTAAAAAAGAAGCAAACAAACAAAAGGTAATGTATTATCATGTGAGATGTAAAAGGTTTCTGCTAAAGAGAGTAAGATCATTCTAGTAGTGCAGAAGTGAGCGATGGGCCTTAGGCTTAGAGGAGGGCATAGGCAGAGGAGGTAACAGAGACGAGAGATGCTTTGAAGGTAGGAATGGTGGACTTGGTGACTTACCAAATATGGAGGAGAGAAAAGAGGAAGAGGAAGCAAAAACATCTCCAAGCTTTGAGCCTGGAAACATGATGGTGCCTAGGGGGGAAAAATTAGGAAACTGGGCTGGGGAGCTGATTTTATAGAATAAAAGGATGCAGTTAGCTAATTTGAGGAGACCACAGGATATGTGAGTAGGACTCTTCAATGAGCAATTAAAGATAAATTAATCACTTAATTTAGAAAAACCAAGTATCTCCAAGGAAAAGTTCTTGGGACATATTTATTATTTCCACAAACATCTTTTCATTCCCCACCCTTCACAGTCACCTGCTTCTGGGCCAGGCACACCACACTGGGCACAGTGGGTGTGGAGAAGGGCAGAGCACAACCTGTCCTTATGAATGTACTGAGTCAAGGAGAAAGATCGGTACCTCTCTCAGACTGCTCAAGCTGCGGTAACAAAGTGCCACAGACTGGGTGGCTTTAAACACAAACACTTTTTTCTCATAGTTCTGGAGGCTGGAAAGTCCAACACCAAGTTGCTGGCCAATTAAATTCTTGCTGAAGTCCTGCTTCCTGGCTTGCAGATGGCCCTCTTCTTGCTGGGGGCCCACATGGCAAGGTGAGAGAGAGAGAGAGAGAAAGCACTCTGGTGTCTCTTCCTAACGAGGGCACTAATGCCATCACAGGACCCTATCCTCATGACCTTGTGTAACCCTAATTTCCTCCAAAGGATGGCCTCCTATGCCATCACACCAGGGATTAGGGCTTCAACATGTGAATTAGGGAGTGCAAATATTCAATCCATAACAGTACACAAGTAACAGCAATCACTAATCAATAAATACATATGAGTGCTTCAGGAATCTCAGATAAATGCTACTTCTCAAGTATTTAAGCATGTTTGGAAAGAGTTTCCTTAATTATTTTCAGCACTCTTTCCAAATCCTATTTACACTATAAGTTTATTACAGAAACCCTTCTTAGCAAATAATGCAGACAGATCCAGTGGGACTTAGCAAGAGCAAGTGGAGACTAAATTAAAGTAAGCTTCTTGCATGGTTTTTATTTCTGTTTTTTCAGATAAGACAACAGAGAGTCATCAGGTACGAAAGAGTGTATCCATAAATACAGAATAACTGGAGAACTAACTATCCCTGATTTTCTTGAAGAAAGACAGCAGGAACATCCCCATTTGGGGGGAAATAAATTTAGGACCTTCAAAAAATAATCAATGAGAAAACTATTAACATTGATTGAGTGTTTACTATGTGCCAGACACTGTGCTCAGATGAGCTTCAAATAGTATCTCATTTAGTCATCACAAAACGCTGAGGGTTCTATTTTATCACAGTACCCACTTTACATACAAGGCCACCGAGGCTCAGAGCAGTTGAGTAACTTGCCCAAGGTCACCCACAAATAAATGGAAGAGTGGGGATTAGAACTCAGCTCTGTCTTGCTTCAAAACTCATGCTCTTAATCAAATGAATAGGAGCATAAATAATACCTATCACTTGCTGAGTGCATACTCCTGCCAAGAGCTGTGCTAAGACTCTTTCAATATACAAGCTATTATCTTTTCCAAGGTGCTCTGACATTAAGTCATCTCTGCTTCTTGATTAGATCTGAGAAAGACAGCATAAGAGAGTACAAAGAAAAAGAAAAATATGTAAAATTGAGTAATTTTTGTCTTAGTTATTTTAATTAAGTTGTTATTTTTCCATTAAGCAATATTTTGTTATAGAAAAGAGTAGGAGGCTGTTTGGGACCGAGTATCCGTACTGTTAGACACTACCAGACCAGTGATCCTGGGCAACAAGCCCCTGACCTCTCGGCATCAGCTTCCTGATCTGTAAAGTGGGACAACAGAAGCCCTGATACCACCTCCCTCATGGAAGTGTAAAACTCAAGTGAAATGATGCCTGCAAAAGCACTTTCTCCATATTTTTAAAACTATATTTTTAGGCCTAAGGCCAAAAATGGCTTGATCAAACTGTGGTATTTACATGAGTTTGACCACTCAAATGCTATAAACACCATGTAAAAGAGTAGGCACTAGTAATTAAAACAGCCTGGTGTTGGCATATGAATACACAGATGGAGAAATAGAGAGACTAGAAACAGATCACCCACATATAGGAATATGGTATATGATCAAGTGAATTTCAATCATTGGGGGAATGAGATACCTCAATGAATAAACTGGGCAACCAAATGGAAAAATAATGAGTTTTATGCCTACTTCATCACTTAGTCTAACATAATTTCCAGATGTTCCAAAGATTTAAACATAGAACAATCTGATTGTAAATTATTTGGAGATAGCACAAGAGAATTATTATTTTTAGAAAAGGTTATCTTTCCAAATAAGACACAGAGGTACAGAAGCCATAAAAGAAAAAATTTCTAAATTTGACTCTATAAAAATAAAAAACTCCTACAAAGGAAAAAAATACTTTAAGTCAAACAAAGTCAAAAGGCAAATGACGAACTGGGAGAGAATATGGCAACATCCCTTCGTAATTAATTAATTAACAAATACTTAATGAGTAACTGTTATGTGCCAGGCACCATTCTAAGCTTTTGGGAATTCAAAATAATTAAAACTCCTTGCCTTCTGGAGCTCATACTCTGTTGGGAGGGTCATAAAGAAATCTTGGATATTAGTAGAACCATTTTCATCCATGAGATTTTCCCAAATCAAAAAGTGTGATAATATACCATTTGGCAAATGTATAAAGCAAAAGGCACTGTCTTGCATGTTAGTGGGGAGTATAGGTATTCCGCTCAACTTCTTTGAAAAGCAATTTGTCAATATCTACCACAATTACAAATACATGCGTTCTTTAGCCCAACAACTCTGTTTCTAAGAATGTATGCTACAGATATATTTGTATATGTGGCAATGGAATGTATACAAGAATGTTCATTGTAGCATGGCTTCTAAACATGAAAGACATAACTGGTATAGATACCCATCAGTAGGAGAGTGGTTAAACAAATGTGAACATATCTAAAATAGTATAAGTTGTTTAAAAAAATATGGTTGCTGAAAAAGCATGAGGCAGATCTATTTAGATCTTCAAAATATATTGTGAACAAAACTATTGCAATGGTTTTATGCAACACTGAGCTGGTAAATGTTTAAAATGTAAACAAATTATAATGTATATATGCACATAAGATAATTATAAATGTTACTAATGTAAAGGATATATAGTGCACAATATACAAATAATAAAATATACAACACTCTTTGTAAATTCCATTCTATAACATCAATGTGATTGATATTTCTTATAAAATCCATTGTCAGATTTATAATTCTGTGACTGACAATCATGTCACAGAATCAGACCATGAGAAGAGCTTAAATACTATTCAATCAGGAAAAAAACTCAGTTATATCATTGACTTCTGAGTGTGATTCAAACATGAAGATTGATTGATATTTCATTTTTATTCATGAATAAAACAATGTGTGTTGGAACTTCACTTGTTAATCAATTACGAGAGCAGCTTTGCTGGATCAGATGATAGTCTTTGACTCCCGGAAGAATGTTACTTCAACTTTTTGTGCTCTTCACGACATGAAGGAGTTAGACACAACACTTTTACATTTAATCTGCATTATTTCCCCATCACTTACTTAAGTCTAGAACAGGAGTCAGCAAACAACAGCCCTCAAGCAAAGTTTAGCCTGCTGTCTAGTTTTGTAAATAAACTTTGGAACAAAGCCATGTTCATTTGCTTACCTATCATCACTGGCTGCTTTCCTGCTACAACAGTGGAGTTGAGCAGGTGCAACAGAGACTGTAGGCTGCAAAGCCTAAGATATCTACTGTCTGGTCCTTCACAGAAAAAATTTGTGGACCCCTAGTCTAAAGCATCAACAAAACAATAAACCAAGCTTTGATTTATAGTGTGTGTTGATATCCAAGATGTAAATATTTCCACCATAACCATTTCCAAGCCACCAGCATGTCCTCACTTAACACAGAGATGGGAAGAGATGCAAATAGCACTCGCCTATATTATAAATAGTATTTCCACACTACAGATGCAATAGACATAACCTCAAGGCCATACATAAGAGTAAAATATACTAAAACAAGTGGGAAGCCAGGAGTTTTGAATGTTTTATATAATGTATTTAAATGTAAGGTCATATAATTTCATCTTTAATAATGCCGAGTGTAACAACCAGCTCACAAAAGTCCTGACAGTTTAACAGTGGGCTCCTATGAGCCGATAGGCAGGCTCCAGCACACACTGGATGTGGTGAAATATCTAGGGTGTGAAAACAGGTAAGGGAAGGTGTGGCTACCGATCCATATAATCTGCATGCACAAAGTAGCTCTGGAAGATGCATAAGAAACTGACAACAGTCCTTGGCTCTAGGTAGGCAACTAGAACAGTCCTTGCTTCCAGGGTTCAGAGTGGACTAGAGATTTATTCTTTACTGTGTATTCTTTTGTATAGTTTGAACTTTTTGTCATATTCCTGTTTTACACTTAAAATTTTATTTAATTTTTTTAAGTAGGTTGTCAAATAATTGTTTTCCTGTTTCTCTTTCTCACTGGAGAGTCCAGGCCATGATGGTAGAGTGCTCTGACACAGCCCAACTTCTGGCTGGGTCCAGGTGGATGTGCCTCCTGAGGTTAAAGTTCATCAGGGCAAGGCGCTCTGCAGGCTGAGTGACAGACCAGTGAATCAGCGCTCCTCCCAGGTGGAAACACTGGCCTGCAAACAACCTCAAGAGCTTTGGCCACATGGCAAGGCCTTGACTTCCCTTCTTCCTCTATTTTTGTTTGTTAATCTTTCCTAGAAAAATTAAGTATGCTTCTCCCCTTAACCAATTTTTCTGGCATTTTGAAAGGCAGGCTACAGCACTCCACCTGCCAACTACTTCCCACATGCCAAGTCTTCCAGACTGTATTTCCCTGGCTCTCCAATGCCCAGGCTGCATTTGTGCTCACAGATCAGCTAATAAAGTTGCTGCCAGCCCAGGTCCACACACTTCTTCCTGGCTGGTGACCCTAGGCATCGACTCAGTGTGGACAGCCTGGCTATGGTAGGGGCAGCTTCCACAGGAACCACCTAGAAGACTTTAGCCAAAAAGAGGAAATATCACCTCATCTAACAAGGTCTCCGAGGGTCACAGGGGCCCCATGTGCATGTCTGCTCTGTGTCAGCTCCAACCAGTGACATCAGACTTCTGACCATCCTCTAGTAGTAGCTGTTTTTTTGTTGTTCTTGGGATGTGAGCCTTTGTATGGCCTCCCATGATCCTGTTACATGACCTTGTATTTCCCAGCATGGTCCTCACCTGGGCACTGGCCTCATGGTAGCTCTCGCCCACATGTCCCATCCAGGTACCAGCTCGGCTTTTGCAGGTCACGTGCCCTGCCTCCAACCTTCTCAGTCCCAGCTTCTCTCCCTTTGAATCTATAACCAGATATGCTCACATCCTCACCAACAAATTCATGTCCAGGTTCCCACAGCCAAAAACACACCCAGGTGTTTCTTTTCTAGGTAAGAGTCCCTTGGTGATGACAGGCAGTAACAGGTGTGTCTGTGCTCTTCCTCCAGGCTCCTCATGGCTCATTTTCCCAGCCCCAACTTCCGGACTAGATGAGCTTGGGAGGTGTCCTTGGTAAGGTTACTCTGAGACACAAATTAGTATGAAAGCGATTTGTTGGGATGTGTTCCAATGGCAGGAGGCTAGGAAAGGAGGACAGGGAAAGGAAAGAAGCCACACAAAAATGTAATATTATGTTCCAGTTTTCTACTCCTGCATGGCAAACCATCCCAACTTAGGTGTAGATTAACTGCTATTTTTTATTATGTCCACAGATTCTGTGGGTCAGGAATTTGAATAGGGCAAATTGGACAGATTTTTCTGTTCCATCATATCTGGGGCTGAGCTGGGAACACTCAGAGGCTAGATGGTTCAACAAATAAGGGCTAGAGCCAACTAGAAGCTTCTTTATTTACATGTGTGGCTCTTAAGGTGGGATGACTTGAAGCTGGGACTGTCGAGCAGTGGGCCTACATGTGGCTTTGGGCTTCACAAAGCATGGCTGTTGGGTTTTGAGAGTAAACTTCCCAACAATGTTATTGGAGAAGAAGTGTTCCAAGAGACCATTACAGAAGCTGCAAGACTTTTTCTGACCTAGTTAAGAGGTCAATGGGGAAGTTCTATTGATTCAGCTACATCCTATTGGTTACAAGTAATCAGACTGCCCCCATGCAAGGGGAGGAGAACTGGGTTCCAAACCCTGATGGGCCTAGGCAAGATTCCATTGCAGAAGAGCATGTTGGTGGGAAAGCCCACTGTGGCCATCTTTGAAAATACCAACAAAGGCCCAGGGAGGGTACCATTGGGCTGTTCCCTCATGAGGAGCTTTAAAGAGAGCATTGGTCATACTTCAAAGTTGTCCCAGTCAGGAGCAAAGGAGTTGTACTGTTTATACCCACATGCTCATTTATCATTGGCCACAGGCTGCTCTAGGAGAACATAAATTTCCAGACACTTCTGTCTATGAGTGTACATAAAGCAGGCTCTGGCAGCCTGGGGACAGCCCTGTGACAATGTGTGTGACAGAGACACATGCAGGCCCTTGGAACTGAAAGCAATGTGGGAACCGATGTGTATGAAACTGAAAAGCGATCTTAGGTGATACGGGTTGCCTTAGTCCCTTTGGGCTGCTGCAACAAAATACCAAAGACTGGGTGGCTTATGAACAACAGAAGTTTATTTCTCAAATTTCTGGAGACTAGAAGTGCAAGATTAGGGTGATAGCATTGTCAAGTTCTGGTGAAAATTCTCTTTCAAGTTTCAGGATGTTATCTCCTGGTTGCCCTCACATGGTGGAGGGCAAAGAAGGGAAGCAGCCTATCTGGTGACTCATATAATGGCACCAATCCCATTCTAAGGGCTCTGCCCTCATGACCTCATCTAATCTTAATCATCTCCCAAAGGCCCCACCTTCAAATACCATCACCTTGAAAGGTAGAGTTTCAACACAGGAATTTAAGATAGACACAAAAATCTAGTCCATTACACGGGCAAAGAGCACCAACCTGGTCTGCTACAGGAGAACAGAGACTTGTGACCAACAGAATATCTCACCTCATTGCCCATCACTCATTCATTCATTCATTTGGTTGAACAGGTGGCAGGACACAAAATTGAGTTACGACAGGTATGAACCATCTTGTAGCTCATAGTATAGCTCAAAAACATAAAGTTAACATTGCCATCAATTATAACATGAGCTGGGATCTCTGACTACCTGTCAGTGGAGTGGTGGTTATGCCCTGATATCTTAGAGTTAAACAACTCCTGGCCCCACTATGACTACTGTGTAATCTCTTTTCTGAAATAGAGATAATAAGAATATTTACTGCACAGGATGGTGGTAAAAATGAAAAGTAGTTATGTATAAGAACCATTAACCCAGGGATTCTGGAACACGGTAAGTATTAACAATCATCAGTGTTGTTATTTTGGTAAAGGCACAAGAAAAGGAATCATCTGCCAACCTGGGGGTGGAGGGAGAGACAGACCATGGGAACTTCATGGAAGATCTGACACTTGGACTGAGGTATAATGGCAAGGGCAACACTTTGCTCCTCAGGGTTCTTTATGAGGTGTGTTCTTGATGCTTAATCTGGGACACTGGGCATGGATGGCAGGAAGCCACCAGCCTAACAGGTGGCTGCCCACTTCACATCCATGGTGTGCCAGATGCTCAGTGCTGGCTGGCAAGCCTCCTGTGTTCTTCTAGTCAGCCCTACTTCTTAAGCACCATTACCCACTCTCTGTGTCTTCATTCATTTCTAAGCTGTCATGAAACAACTTTCGGATTTCTTTCTATTTCTCTGGCCACAGTTTTTCTGTTAATAAAATAGCTCCCATATACAAAAGACATGTAACATTTATGTGTACATGACACAGATCTATACAGTTTTTTTAAATAATAAAATGAATACAATGTGTGCTTGCTACCTAAATTAAAAATAAAGTATTACCAATATCTTAGAGGTATCTTTGTTCCCCTGCCTAATTGTATCTCCTTCCCTCCACCCAAGAGGTTCCCATTATCCTGACATTTATGTTTAAATTCATTCTGTATGATATACTGTATTAGCTATCTATTGCTGTGTAACAAATTATCCCAAAATTTTGCAGCTTTAAACAATAAACATTTATTATTTTGCAGGTTCTGTGGTCATAAATTGGAATAGCTTTGTTGGGCATATCTGGATCCAGATGTTTCATGAGGTTGCAATCAAGATGTCACCCAGTCATCTGAAGGCTGGACTGGATCTGGAGACACATTTGCAAGATGGCATACTCACATGGTTGTTGGCAAGAGGCATTAGGTCCTTGCCACATGGATCCCTTCATTAGGCTAAATGAGTGTCCTCAGAACATGACACCTGGCTTCCTCCAGAGCAAGTGATTTAAGAGAGGACAAGTCACTGCCCTTCATGACCTAGTATCAGAAGTCACACACTGTCACTTATGCTTTATTCTGTTCATTACAAGTGAGTCATTAAGTCCAGCCTACATTCAAAGGGAGGGTAATACAGCTTCATCACTTGAAAAGTGTCAAAATGTAAGAGTTTATTATAATATGTCTGTGTGTGAAGTTATACATAAAGTCCCAAATTATAAATCTTTTCTTTTTAATCTTTACCTAAATGGAACCACACTATAAGTGTTCTGTGACTTGCAATTTCATCGAACCTTATATTTTTGACACTGATTCATATTGACACACTGTATTAGTTTGCTAGGGCTGCCATAACAAAACACTATAGACCGGGTGGCTTAAATAAAAGAAATTTATTTTCTCACATTTCTGAAGGCTAGAAACCAGAGGGCAAGATGTCAGCAGGGTTGGTTTCTTCTGAGGCCACTCTCCTGGGCTTGCAGATGGCTGTCTTCTCCCTGGGCCTTCACAGGATCTTCCTTCTTTATGTGTCTGGGTCCCAACTTCCTATTCTTATAAAGACTATATCCAAGTACAGTCACATTTTTAGGTACTAAGCATTAGGACTTCAACATAGGAATTTTACAAGAGCCCAGTTGGATCCACAACACACGGAATTTCAGTTTGTTAATTTTCACTGCCCTATAGTGCCCAATAGTATAGTATTCTGTGAATAGACAGGAATAAATTTTTCTTTTCTATCATCAACAATTATTTTGGTTATTTCCAGTTTTCTGTTATTGTAAACAATACTGCCACATACCTCCTGGCACCCTGGAACATGTAAGATATATGCATCTTCATATTTACTAAGTTAATGCCAATTTTTTTCCAAACTGGTTGTGTTAATTTACACTCCCATCTGTAGCATATCAGAGTTCCCATTGTTCCATATTCTTCCCAATATTTGGTATTGTCAGCCTTTCTAAATTTGCTAATCTCATAGGTGAGAACTATCCTTTGTGGCTCTAATTAGCATTTCCCAGATTACCAACAAGGTTAAGTTTCTTTCATTTGTTTTAAAATGCTTTTTCATTTCTTTTGTCCATTTATCCCTTGGGTTATTCACTTTTTTCTTATTGATTTTCCAAGGTTCTTTACATATTGATATTGCAAATACATTCTACCAGCTATGGCTTGGCCCTTTACTTTCTCTTGCCAGCTCCTATAAGTCTTGGTTCCTATCATCTGGCCATTTCTTGTTTGTGTTTCTTTTCTCTTCTTGTTCTATATACTATTCTTAGTAGATCAGCCCAATGAATGAACTTTTCAACTACTGTGCTCCTGAATCCTTAATCTATATCTTCAAAATAACTCTGCTGACCATCTTAAAGTTCACTGACTTGAGAACTTCAGTACATACACAGTGGAATACCATCCCACCCCACCCCACCTCACCACCACTCCTGCATATGCTTCTTATCACTAATTTCTAACTACCTTCAGGTCTCAGGTCTCAGCTGAGGGACTTCTCACTATGCTCCCACAGAGCTGTATACCTGTCCTGCTATAGCACTTAGCTCACTATATTGGAATTACCCTTTTACTTGGCTGTCTCCTGGACTAGACTATGAATCCCATGTCATTGTACATAGTACCAAGTCTATACATAGTTGGCATGTGATAAATACTTGTTGAATTAATTTTCATGGGTTAAAAATTATGCTAATACAAATGACACCTAAGTGTGCAGATCATTTCTATTATTAAAACATGTACATAAGTTCTATACATTCATCATCAGAATAAAGTTAAAATATCCTCTGAACCTGGTCCCCCCAAATAAATGTATTATAAACATGCAAAACAATAGTTACCGCTCATCAACAGCCTCTGTTCAACTAAGGCCACAACCCTATGAAGGGAAAATCCAGACAGAGGCTTTCAGGTCCCCTCAGGATTTCACTGTAGACTCCTGCCTTCCCCAGCCTTCACCACACACATGGCATTTCCTCCAGAGAAAAATGAGAACTAGGAAGAACTGTCTAACCCAGTCATACTTGGGAAAGTGGGAGCTCTTGACACACCCAAGAGGAAACTAAACAAATTAAAAAGCTGACAGCACTGCATTAGCAATGATACAGTGTATGCCCTCCCCGAAGCCATTTGTTTGGCATTGCTATGTGTAGGTCAGTCAGAAATGTCAGCTTTGCACTGAATGCATGGCTGTAAAGGCAAAGAACAGTTGGCAATGGGCGTTCTAATGAATAAACTGGACTCTTCATTGGACTGGTCAAAATGCTGTAGGCTGAACAGATTTACTATTTTGTTTTCCTTTTTTTCTGAGATATAACTTTCCAAGCAACCTTCTCTGAGCTGGGAGTCAATCAGTAACTTCTAAGATTCCTTGGTGCAAACTTCCTCAGCACTGTTAACATTTTCATCCAGATAATTCTTTGTGACAGACAGACTGTCCTGTGCATCGCAGGGTGCTTAGCTGCATCCCTGGCCACCACCCACAAGATGCTGGTAGCAACTGCTCCACCCTCGCAAGCTGCGACACTTCCAGACATCATCTCTGGGATCCAGAGTGTAGAAAGATCTTTTGAGTTCTTGTCATGACTAAGGTTGCTTTGTCTTTATCCCTTTTCTCACAGAGGGGGCTAATAAATAAATTATTCTAGCACCTTCTCAGATATCCTAAAGTAAATAATAAATAGGAGACATAAACCTGTTATGTGGAATGTTATGTGGAAATGATTCTCTTCTCACAAATTCAGGCCTTGGTTCACACCTACCATTTTACAACCCTACTCAGAAGGAGTGATTCCATTAACAGAAAGCGCATATTCGAAGCCCAACATTCAAGGACTTCCATTTGTAAACCTTTGGAGAATTATGCTAAGTGAAGAAGGGGGATGGATGCTCTGAGTGGGGGGAATGGCATTTGGCAAACATGTGGTACTGGAAAGGGGAAAGCAGGCTCCCCCAGGTGCACAGACCCTGTGGCTGGGGAGGGGAGAGATGCTGCAGAGTGGTATCCAAACGTATGGCTTTACCCAGACCCGCACAGGGCTCTGGGGAGGCCTATGTGATTATGCCTGCCTCCGAATTCCTGCTAACTTGTGTTTCCACCTCCTTTTGTCAGTTAATTTACACTGCTTCATGATGCTAATCATTTTCATTTCTGTATCTTATGCACAATGCATTGTCCCAATTTAATGGTGAATTCCTGATGGACAGTGACAGTATCCAATGCAAAAGTATACACAGAGCAGTTGCTTGGAAAGTATAAATGAAACTAATCATTCTTTGGAAAGCAGGAAGACTGTGTCCAGATTAAATAGTTGGATTATGATCACCTCTGGAATGAAAAAGTCTGGTTACACTTAGTTTTAATTCATTTACACTGATTAACAGAGGAGGAAAAAGCACAAAGCTTCACTCAAAATTTAACTTGAAAACTGTTCCATCAATCCCATTATTTTAATACAGTCTGGTAATATTGGAGTATTTTTCACACTAAATGAAAAAAAAATTATTTTTCCTACAGAGAAAGTAAAACCAACAAATGCCTGCAGCTAGTCACATTATGTATTTCTGTCTTAACCTAGACCCAGCTCCAGACTGAAGCCAATGTCATTTCGTCCAGACCCGTATCAGTCAGCTTCCCAAATGGAACAGCACATGTGTCAGACTGGTTATTTTGTAATCTTGCAATGACCTTTGGAATTGTCTCTTTTTATTCTATGAAGGCTGCTGTAAAGCAAGGAGCGCTGATTGTAAGTTCTGTGTCGAGCCACCTAGGCCAAGTTCATTGTCACAGAAGTCCCATCACCTTGTTAACAAGCATGAAATAATTGCTGCATGCTGACTCACTGTGAGCCAGGAATGCATCTGAACCGACATTAGTGGAACCAAGTGGGAGGTCCACGAAATGAGACAAACCCTGCCCTCTGTCCCGCACCTCTGCGTCTGCACTCACTCCAGTGCCTTCCTGTGGACTCATCACGGCCCTCTCCTCACGATCCCGGGGCTGAGCTCCTCCCCCGAGAGCAGTCTCTCTTCACGTCACAGTGCCTCAAGACACTTTGTAGGGAAGGAAGCCAGATTAGAGGCATTTTACAAGAAGTGACATGGGAATAATAAAATTATTAACAGAAGGTAAATTAAAGAACAAAAGATGAGGCATGAAAAAGGAGCAAAATTTCTATCAGAAAATCTTGGTAAAAGGAGTTATCCCAGTCCATTTAGGCTGCCAAAACAGAACACCATAGACCTGTGGCTTGTAAACAACTTTTTCTCACAGTTCTGAATGCTGGGAAGTCCCAGATCGAGGTGCCTGCGGATTCCATGTCTGCTGAGAGCCCACTTCTTGGTTCATTGGAGGCCGTCTCACTGTGTCCTCACATGATGGAGGGGTGAGAGCGCTCTGTGGGGTCTCTTTTATAAGGACACTGGTCCCATTCATCCACCCTCATGATCTAATCGCCTCCTACAGCCCCCTCCTCCTAGTACTATCACATCTGACTTAGCATTCAACATACGGATTTTGAGGGACACTAACATTCAGTTAAGAGCAGTGAGCTATCTCTGAGCACAGATCTTAGCTCCATGATGCCAAACAACCAGGGCCCACAGGGAAAGCTGGCGAGCCCCATTAGGGGCTCCTAACCCTGGCTGTGCCTGATTCACAGAGGGACTGAGCATTTTTTAAAGGCAGTTATCCAACCCTGCCCAAATCTACTGAATTAGAGTCTCTAGGCATTAAGCCCAGTTATCTGTCTAATAAAAGAAAACATCAAGAGATACAACCTCTTTCTTAGCTCTGAAAGAAATTCATGACATATGGTTTCTATAAAGGCTGCTGGGCAATGAAATGCACTGTATTCAATAACAGTGTTTATCGCATGGCTATTGCTCGCATTGACTTTCAAGAAAGGTTGAGGACATAAAGCTACATCATAGCCTGTGAAAGAATTTTCCGCTCTGGAGGCAGCCTTGTGCTCATCTCACCCGACCTTCTACGGGAACTACCGTAGAGGAATGGGTGGATCGCATGTGCTGTGGGCTTCTCCTCCTAGGTTGTGGTGAGGAGCAAATGAGTAAGACCGTGCCCATGGTAAGTGCACCGAACAAATATCAGCAATTCTCATGGTCATTATTCTCAAAGATCAATGTTCTCATTGAACTTTGACAGGAGCTGAGCATTTAAGATAACTAACAAAAACTGCCCCGCATTCCCTCAGCCTCTCTGGTTGTGGTACCACCCACTAGCACAGAGCAAGATCTCCAGTGCTCAACACACCCTATTTCACTCATCTTCACAGCCACCCTGTGGGTCAGTACTATTATTGTGCCCAGATTATAGAAGGAAAGACTGAAGGACAAGCATGTTAAGTGTTCTCAGTGGCATGTGGCAGAACTGAATGTCTGACTCTAGGCTGTCTGACTCCAAATCATATGCTCTGAACCACCAAGTTTTATACCTCTGCCCAAGGGTAAAGACTCACATTGCTGGTTGAAAGGGGAACCATAAGCTCCAGGTACTCAGAGGGAGGTGTCCAAGTTGCAGTTTTGTTTTAAAAATTAAAGCCTGAGCCACGTCCTATCTTATCACAAGAGTCTCTCTATATATGGTCACACTTCTCAAAAAGCAACTTTGAATGGGGTCATTGCCAAACATACACACCAATTTTACTCTGATCTTGGTTTTGAAGACTCTGAGGACAGGTCTTGTCAGCCGTCCACACCTCTGACGGGCGACCTACCAGGAACGCTCGGCCCACTCCCCAGAGCCTGAGCCATCGGACAAGCCCGTCAGCTTTCTCCTTCACGACCTGTGACAGCCTTTTTAAAACTTGCCTCAATTCTTTCAAAAGGGGAGTCATCCCAGATGTAATTTCTTTTAAAGTCTCATATTCAAGTGAGAACATTGATGCAGATGCCGTGAACTTGAGTCTGGACAACAAGTGTTCATGAGCTCACGTGGGGGTGGCGCAGGGCCTCCTGGGTGGCTCCACACGCCGCTACCAGAACAGCAGCCAGCTCCTGCTCCTTCCAGGAGTCGAAGCTCAGCAGCGGCACGAGGGGAAAGGTTTTGCTGATGTTAGAGCACACTGCCTTGAGAGGAGTAGTGCCTGGACTGCGCTTGCTCGCATCCACAGGACCAGTCAGTAACGGGAGCACCTGGACAGAACTAACGTTCTCCAGTCTTCCTCCTTTGTAGACAAGTTGTCAGCTTGGAGAATGATGCCATCTTTAAGACAGTGATAAGGTGAGATCTGAAAGCATTTGAAACTCTAGGACTTTCCTGGAAGCTGCTGGACACCCAATTCCAAGAGCCCTTGGAAGAAGCGAGACTGCCTGGGGACGCAGGGAGCCAAGCCGCTCCCACAGCTGTTGAAGCTGAAGCCAGCCTCTCCCCCGCCTCCCAGCTCCCGGAAGAAGCCTCAGCTCCAGAGAGAAGGGGCAAAGGGAAAACGTGGGGAGACGGAATTGAGGAAAGGAGCTTTGGATAGACCCCCAACTGGTCCAGAAAGGGAGACAAAGGTTAAAATCCAGTGTAGCATTAGTTTTAGAAATAACTAGGAATAATTGAAAAGAAAAGCTTTAATGCCATCTTGGGGTATGAGGTAACAGCCAACTCTCTTCTTAATCTCTGTTTATAAATATTTTAATTAAAATGGTTTTGACAGCAATAGTGTCCTTAGCAAATCATATTCATGGCTGGAAAGCCTAGCAGTGATATTTCTCCTTTCAGATGAGTAAATTTTCTCTGATCCAAAAATGTTCTGATTACCAGACCTAGAGACAACCAAAGAACACAGCTCCTATATGGAAACCAGATGCAAATTCTGGGACACAGATGCAAATTCTAGCTTCCAGAAATTCTAGAAATAGGAACATTAGCTTATGCCAACCATGAGGAAGACTTCAGCATTTAGGAAGCAGTGATCAGTAGGAACCAGCATGAAGCAAATCATGACAAACATTTTGATAAAAGAGACGCTTATTTCATATAATTGTTTTTAAATCATATTTTTTTCAGATAATAGATGTAGTATGTGTTCATTATTTTTTAAAAAGTACTAAAAATGTAAATGGGTCAATGCCCACGACCATGATCCCAACCCTTACAGATGACCACCATTATTAACTGTTTGATATATATTTATCCATATTTTTCTCTGCATTTATACCACTTTACAAAAGTAGGATTTATTCAGATGTAGCCTGATTTCTAGTGATTCATGTACTGTAAAGATGATCTCCAAAAGTAAATTAATTTTTAAAGTAGTTTCAGTTTAACTTTGATGTTTATATATGCATGCTTCGTTTTTTTTTTATCTGAGCATTTCACTCAAAAAACTTAATATCATTTTTATAATGAGGCAATATTGTTATTCTCTTATGTAAAAAATAGAAAGCATGAATCATTAGATATATATATATAGAGAGAGAGAGAGTATATAACTCCTTTATACTTAACAAAAGTGATAAATCTATGAAGCAATTATTGAGTCCATACTAACCTCCTGGTACTGTAATAAGCATTTTATATATATTAACTCTTAAGAATATCCCTATGAAAAAGGTAATAATACTGTTTCAGTTGGAGAAAATATGGCTCAGATAAATGGTGTGATATCCCCAAGGTCGTGCAGCAAGCTACTGTAGTACAGTTTATACCCAAACCTGTTCAACCAAGGTCAGTATATATTCCATCCTGCTACCTACCATTCAAGTAGTCAGATTAGTTTTGAAGACATGCAGATAAATATATCAACATGTTTGAAATTGTTTGATGGTATGACCATGTATATGGAAATACTAGTGGAAGTAATGAGATTGGAGTCCTCCTTCTGGCATTTATCACCAGTGTGACCTTGAGCAAACCTTCTAAACTACATTCAGCTACAAAGTGAAGATACTATCTATAAATACTGGACTTGCAGGACTAACCTGAGGATTAAATAAAGCAACTCACATGAAAATTATAAACTATAAAGAACTATCTAATATTACTATTTATGGAGATATGTATGTGGCAATCATAAGTTTGGCCACAATAGGCTTTATAATTTCACCTTTATGATAATTTCATTCGAATAAAAGCAAATGCAGAATTTTCTTAACTAAATGAAAAATAAAGGCATCTTTTAGCAATATTCAAAGTCAGAGGCATTCGCCTTGAGACCTGGTCCGCACTCTCTCCCAGGACTCTTAACTGCCTCTCTAGACTTATTACTCTTTTTCTCTCTTTACCTGGGATGCAAGCTTCAAGAGCAGCTGCCCCTCCAAATTTGTTGTTTCCTAGGTGTGCTTTCTCCTACACTGAGACATTGAACATTAAAATGAAATGTTAAATTGATTTTTACTTTATCAATATATATTACATCCATGTATTTTAAAAATCAATACAAAAACACCTTATAGTAAGAAATGACAGCCTCCTACATAACTTCCTAGTTTCATCTCCTAAATACTACCATTTTCAATTCCTTTAGCTCTTTTGAGTATCTACCTCACATTTCAAAATGATATGCCTATTTGTTGATTAATCCATTGACTTCCTATTATGAGGATTAAAATAAGATTTTCATAAACTATCTTCCCTCCTCCATTTTTCTCAGCCTTCAAATAGAGTTACATAATAATTTTTAATTGTGTGTTTTTGAGTCAGTATTAACATAAATAGGAATATTTAATATTGTTCACTGTTGAGGCAAAGGATAAACTATGACTACAATTTTCTCTCTTGTAAAAAGAAACAGAAAGTGGCAAACAATAGAGAAAAACCAATGAAACCAAAAGCTTGTTCTTTGAGAAGATTGATGAAATGGATGAGTATGACTAGGTTAACCAAGAAGACACAAAGTACCAATATCAGGAATGAAAGGGGGAACATCATAGTTCCTACAAATATTAAAAAAATAATAAGGTAAGAGTAGAAACAACTATATGCCAATAAATTTGACAGATTAGATAAATCATCATATTCATTAAAAGGTGCAGATTATCAAAAACGGCACAAGAAGAAAAGCTATGAATAAAACTATATCTACCAAAGAAATGGAATGATAATTAAAAACCTTCACACAAATAAATTTCCAGGTCTAGAAACCTTCTCTGACAAATTCTATCAAATACTTAGGGAAGAAATAATATCAATTCTACACAAATACTTTCAGAAAATAGGAGACAAGGAACATTTCCATCTTATTTTATGAGGCCAGCATTACCCTCATACTAAAGAAAAAAGGCATTATAAGAAAATAAAACTATGGCTAATCTTCATGATTATAGAGTCAAGATCCTTAACAAAATACTATCAAAGAAAACAAACTATATTTTAAAAGGATAATACATCATGTTTAAGTGAGGTTTATCTAGGAATTGAAGGATAATTTGACATTTTAAATCAGTGTAATTCACCATATTAAAAGAATAAAAGAGATAAACCATGATCATCTCAAAGTATGCAGAAAAAACATTTGACAAAATCTAACACTTATTCATGATAAAAACTCTCAGCAAAGGGGGAAATTCTTCAGTCTGACAAAGGGCAACTACAAAAACTTAGAGTTAACATAAAATGGTGAAAAACTCTTTTCCCACTATGATCAGGAACAGAGTAAGAATGTTCACTCTCCCACTCCCATCCACACTGAACTGGAAGTCATAGCCAATGCAATATGGAAATAAAAAGAATTATAAGTCACACAGATTAGAAAGAAGAAGAAAAACTATTAATTTGCAGACATGATTATCTACATAGAAAATCCTAAGGAAAATACTAAAGCTACTGGAATTACTCGAACTAATAAGTACATTTAGCAAAGTTTCAAGATACAAGGTCAATATTTAAAAATCAATAGCATTACTAACAATGTTCCATCTGGAAAAGAAATAAAACAATACCATTTACAATAGAATCAAAACCAATAAAAAACATAGGGATAAATGTAACCAAAGAAGTGAAAGATCTGTACACCAGAATCTATAAGACATTGAGGAAGGAAATAGAAGAAGACACAAATAAATGGAAAGATATCCCATGTGCAAGGATTGGAAGACTTAATATTATTAAAATGTCCATACCACTCAAGGCCACCTGTAGATTCAATGCAATTCCTATCAAAATTCCAATGGCATTTTTTCACAGAAATAGAAAAATAAATCCCAAAATTTATATGGAACCACAAAAAAACCCAAATGCCCAGAGCAATCTTGAGAAAGAACAAAGCGGCAGGCAGGCTTCCTGGTTTCAAACTATATTGCAAAGCTATAATAATCAAACAGTATGGTATTAACATAAAAACTGACTTACAGACTAATGGAACAGAATAGACAGCCCAGAAATAAACACATATATGGTCTAATACTTGACATGGGAGACAAGAATATCAACAGGGAAGGGATAGTCTGTTCAACAAATGGTGCTGGGGAGGCTAGATATCCACATGCAGAGGAATAAAATTGGGTCCCATCTAACACTATTCACAAAAAATTAATTCAAAATAGATAAAGGACTTAAATATAAAACCCAAAGCCATTACACTCCTAGAGGAAAATATAGGAAAGAATCTGCTTGATGAGGATTTTGGCAATGACTTTTTTGAATATGACACCAGAAACAAAGGAAGCAAAAGCAAATATCAACAAGTGGTACTATATCAAACTAAAAGTCTTCTTCACAGCAAAAGAAGCAATCAACAAAATGAAAAGGCAACCTAGAAAATGGGAAAAATATTTGCAAGCCATATATCTGATAAGAGGTTAGGACCAAAAGTATATAAAGAATTCATGCAACTCAAAAGTAAAAAAAAAAAAAACCCTATTAAAAAATGGGCAGAGGATTTGAATAGACATTTTTCCAAAGAAGACATACAAATGACCAACAGGTACATGAAGAAACTCACTAATAATCAGATAAATTCAAATCAAAATCACCATGAAATATCACTTCACACCTTTCAGGATGGCTATTTCCAAAAGACAAGAGATAAATATTGGCATGGATGTGGGGAAAAGGTAACCCTAATACACTGTTTATGGGACTGCAAATTGATATAGCAACTAAGTAAAACAGTATGGAGTTTTCTCTAAAAATTAAAAATAGATCTACCATGTGATCCAACAATCCTTTTTATGGGTATATATCTGAAGAAGATGAAATCACTGCCTCAAAGAGATATCTATACTTCCATGTTCATTGAAGTATTATTCATAATAGCCAAGACATGGAAACAACCTAAGTGTCCATTGACAGATAAAAGGATAAAGATATGGTATATATATATATATACAATGGAATATTACTCAGCCATTAAATAGGATATCCTGCCATTTGCAACAACATGAATGGAACTGAGGGAATTATGTTAAATGAAGTAAAGTCAGACAAAAAAAGACAAATACTGTATGATCTCACTTATATGTGAAATCTAAAAACATCAAACTCATAGAAACAAAGAGCATAATGGTGGGTTGTCAGGAACTGAGGGGTGGGGGAAATGAGGTAACATTGTCAAAGAGTACAAACTTCCAGTTATAAGATTAATTGCTTCCAGGGATCTAATGTACAGCGTGGTTGACCATAATTAATAATACTGTATTATATATAGTATAAGTGGCTATGAGAGTAGAGCTTTAATGTTCTCACCATAACAACAAGAACAAAATGGCAATTATGTAAAAGATGTGTTAAATAACCTTACTGTGGTAAACATTTCACAGTATATATGTCTATCAAATCATCACATTGTACACCTTAAACTTAGTATTAATGTCAATTAATGTCAGTTAATGTCAATTAATGTCGATTTTATCAATATTGGAAGACTCAATAGTATTGCTACATACCAATAATAAACAATTGAAAAGTGAATTTTTAAAAAACTTTATCATTTGCAATGCAAATTATGAAATACCTATGGTAAAGATGTATACACTGAGAACTGAAATGTAGCAGAGAGAAATAAAAAGACTTAAATAAATAAATGGAGAAATATGCCTATTCATGAATATGAAGCCTTAATATTGCTAAAATATCACTGTCCCCAAATTTATCTATAGACTTAACAAGGCAATGTTTTGTAGAAATTTACAAGTTGATTTTAAAATGTCAAAGTTTATATGGAAACTCAAAGAGCCTGGGATAGTCCAAAAAATTTAGAAGAAAAGGTTTGATTATTTAGCACTGAGATTAAATCTTACTAAATAGCTACTGAAATTAAGATAGTGAAGTACTAGCATAAGGATAGGAACATAAATCAATGGAACAGATAGAGAATCTAAAAATTAACTCACATATAAAAATGTTCAACTGATTTTCAACAAAAGTAACAAGGTAATTCAATGACAAAAGGACAGTCTTTTCAAACAAATGATGCTAGAACAACCAGCTATCCATGTGACCCTTATTTCAAACCAGAGAAATGTTAACTCATAGATTTAATTGTCAAAGATAAAACTTCCAGGAGAAAATACACACAATCTTAAAGTAGCAAAGATCTCATTCGTAGGACACAACAAACACTAATCATAAAAGAAAAAAATAAATGGAACTTTATCAAAATTAAAATCACCTTTTTCACTGAAGATGTTAATAAAATAAGGCAAGCCAGAATGTGGGAGAAAATATTTTCAAATATTAAGGCTTCTTTAAATTTCTTTGAGAAAAAATTTGTATCCAGAATATATAAAGAATTGTTACAATTCAGTAACATAAATATAAACAACCTAATTTTTTTTAATGCTTAAAAGATTTGTGCCAGTACCAAATTGTCTTGATTACTATGGCTTTGTAGTAGAGCTTGAAGTTGGGGAGTGAGATCCCCCTCCACTTTATTCTTCTTTCTCAGGATTGCTTTGGCTATTCGGGGTCTTTGGTGTTTCCATATGAATTTTTGAACTATTTGTTCCAGTTTGTTGAAGAATGTTGCTGGTAATTTGATAGGGATTGCATCAAATCTGTATATTGCTTTGGGCAGGATGGCCATTTTGACGATATTAATTCTTCCAAGCCAGGAGCATGGGATGAGTTTCCATTTGTTAGTGTTCTCTTTAATTTCTCTTAAGAGTGTCTTGTAGTTTTAAGGGTATAGGTCTTTCACTTCCATGGTTAGGTTTATTTCTAGGTATTTTATTCTTTTTGATGCAATTGTGAATGGAGTTGTTTTCCTGATTTCTCTTTCTATTAGTTCATTGTAGTGTACAGGAAAGCCACAGATTTCTGTGTGTTAATTTTGTATCCTGCAATTTTGCTGTATTCTGATATCAGTTCTAGTAGTTTTGGAGTGGAGTCTTTTGGGTTTTTTATATACAATATCATGTCATCTGCAAATAGTGACAGTTTAACTTCTTCTTTACCAATCTGGATTCCTTGTATTTCTTTGTTTTGTCTAATTGCCATGACTAGGACCTCCAGTACTATGTTAAACAACAGTGGGGAGAGTGGGCATCCCTGTCTTGTTCCTGATCTCAGAGGAAAAGCTTTCAGCTTCTCGCTGTTCAGTATGATGGTGGCTGTGGGTTTATCATAGATGGCCTTTATTATGTTGAGGTACTTGCCCTCTATATCCATTTTGTTGAAAGTTTTTCATGAATGGATTGAGTTTTGTCAAATGCTTTTTCAGCATCTATGGAGATGATCATGTGGTTTTTGTCCTTCTTTTTGTTGATGTGGTGGATGATGTTGATGGATTTTCAAATGTTGCAACATCCTTGCATCCCTGGGATGAATCCCACTTGGTCATGGTGTATGATCCTTTTTATATTTTTGAATTCAGTTTGCTAATATTTTATTGAATATTTTTGCATTTAAATTCATCAGGGTTATTGGTCTGTAATTTTCTTTTTTGATGGGGTCTTTTCCTGGTTTTGGTATTAGAGTGATGTTGGCTTCATAGAATGAGTTTGGGAGTATTCCCTCCTCTTCTATTTTTTGGAAAACTTTAAGGAGAATGGGTATTATATCTTCTCTGTGTGTCTGATAAAATTCAGAGGTAAATCAGTCTGGCCCGGGGGTTCTGTTCTTGGGTAGTTTTTAAATTACCGTTTCAATTTCTTTGCTCATAATTGGTTTGTTTAACTTTTGTGTTTCTTCCTTGGTCAGTCTTGGAAGGTTGTATTTTTCTAGGAAGTTGTCCATTTCTTCTAGGTTTTCCAGCTTGTTAGCATAT
The DNA here is from genome assembly GCF_030020395.1 of Manis pentadactyla. Lineage (NCBI taxonomy): Eukaryota > Metazoa > Chordata > Mammalia > Pholidota > Manidae > Manis > Manis pentadactyla. The sequence goes on from NC_080034.1 coordinate 53,487,060, forward strand.
AGGTTTTCATAGTAGTCTTTAATAATTCTTTGTATTTCTGTGGAGTCTGTCGTGATTTTTCCATTCTTATTTCTGATTCTGTTGATGTGTGTTGATTCTCTTTTTCTCTTAATAAGTTTGGTTAGAGGCTTATCTATTTTGTTTATTTTCTCAAAGAACCAGCTCTTGGTTTCATTGATTTTGTCTATTATTTTATTCTTCTCAATTTTTAAATTTCTTCTCTGATTTTTATTATGTCCCTCCTTCTGCTGACTTTAGGCCTCATTTGTTCTTCTTCCAGTTTCGATAATTGTGATGTTAGACTATTCATTTGGGATTGTTCTTCCTTCTTTAAGTGTGCCTGGATCGCTATATACTTTTCTCAAGACTGCTTTCACTGTGTCCCACAGAAGTTGGGGCTTTGTGTTGTTGTTGTCATTTGTTTCCATATATTCCTTGATCTCTATTTTAATTTGTTCATTGATCCATTGATTATTTAGGAGCATGTTGTTAAGCCTCCATGTGTTTGTGAGCCTTTTTGTTTTTTTTTTGGAGATTTTATTTCTAGTTTTATACCTTTGTGGTCTGAAAAGTTGGTTGGTAGAATTTCAATCTTTTGGAATTTACTGAGGCTCTTTTTGTGGCCTAGTATGTGGTCTATTCTGGGGAATGTTCCATGTGCACTTGAGAAGAATGTGTATCCTGCTGCTTTTGGATGTAGAATTCTATAGATGTCTATTAGGTCCATCTGTTCTATTGTGTTGCTCAGTGCCTCCGTGTCCTTACTTATTTTCTGCCCAATGGATCTATCCTTTGGAGTGAGTGGTGTGTTGAAGTCTCCTAAAATGAATGCATTGCATTCTATTTCCCCCTTTAGTTCTGTTAGTATTTGTTTCACATATGCTGGTGCTCCTGTGTTGGGTGCATATATATTTAGAATGGTTATATCCTCTTGTTGGACTGAGCCCTTTATCATTATGTAATGTCCTTCTTTCTCTCTTGTTATTTTCTTTGTTTTGAAGTATATTTTGTCTGATACTAGTACTGCAACCCCTGCTTTCTTCTCTCTGTTGTTTGCCTGAAATATGTTTTTCCATCCCTTGACTTTTAGTCTGTGCATGTCTTTGGGTTTGAGGTGAGTTTCTTGTAAGCAGCATATAGATGGGTCTTGCTTTTTTATCCATTCTATTACTCTGTGTCTTTTGATTGGTGCATTCAGTCCATTTAAATTTAGGGTGACTATTGAAAGATATGTACTTATTGCCATTGCAGGCTTTAGATTCATGGTTACCAAAGGCTCAAGGTTGGCTTCTTTAGTATCTTACTGCTTAAATTAGCTCACTTATCGAGCTATTATATACACTGTCCGGAGATTCTTTTCTTCTCTCCCTTCTTATTCCTCCTCCTCCATTCTTTATATGTTGATTGTTTTATTCTGTGCTCTTTCATGTTTCCTTTAACTGCTTTTAGTGGGTAGTTGATTTTATTTTTTGCCTTTAGTTAGTATTTGTTTCATCTGCTTTCATTGCTGTGATTTTATTTTCTCTGGTGACATCTGTTTAGTCTTAGAAGTGCTCCCATCTAGAATAGTCCCTCTAGAATACCCTGTAGAGGTGGTTTGTGGGAGGCAAATTCCCTCAACTTTTGCTTGTCTGGGAATTGTTTAATCCCTCCTTCATATTTAAATGATAATCATGCTGGATACAGTATCCTTGGTTCAAGGCCCTTCTGTTTCATTGCATTAAATATATCATGCCATTCTCTTCTGGCCTGTAAGGTTTCTGTTGAGAAGTCTGGTGATAGCCTGATGGGTTTTCCTTTATAGGTGACCTTTTTCCTCCCTCTAGCTGCCTTTAAAACTCTGTCCTTGTCCTTGATCTTTGCCGTTTTAATTATTATGTGTCTTGGTGTTGTCCTTCTTGGGTCCTTTCTGTTGGGAGTTCTGTGTATTTCCGTGGTGTGTTCAATTATTTCCTCCCCCAGTTTGGGGAAGTTTTCAGCAATTATTTCTTCAAAGACACTTTCTGTCCCTTTTTCTCTCTCTTCTTCTTCTGGTTCCCCTATAATGCAGATATTGTTCCTTTTGGATTGGTCACACAGTTCTCTTAGTATTGTTTCATTCCTGGAGATCCTTTTATCTCTCTGTGTGTCAGCTTCTATGCGTTCCTGTTCTCTGGTTTCTATTCTATCAATGGCCTCTTGCATCTTATCCATTCTGCTTATAAATCCTTCCAGAGTTTGTTTCACTTCTGTAATCTCCTTCCTGACATCTGTAATCTCCCTCCAGACTTTATCCCTTAGCTCTTGTATATTTCTCTGCATCTCTGTCACCATGTTTATGATTTTTATTTTGAATTCTTTTTCAGGAGGACTGGTTAGGTCTGTCTCCTTCTCAGGTGTTGTCTCTGTAATCTTTGTCTGCCTCAAATTTTGCCTTTTCATGGCGATACAGATAGTTTGCAGAGTTGGCACGAGTGACGGCTGGAAAAACTTCCCTTCTTATTGGTTTGTGGCCTTCCTCTCCTAGGAGAACAGCAACCTCTAGTGGCTTGTGCTGGGCAGCTTCATGCAGACGGGGCTTCTGATTCTTGCCCAGCCACTATGGAGTTTATCTCTGGTGTTGCTCTGGGTGTGGCCTGCCTCAGGCTGCTGCTCCAATATGGCGGAGCCACATCAGAGGGGGAACAGGTGGGAGGCTGTTTATCTCAATGAGTGGCCTCTGAGCTGCCCTGCTATCCAGGGGTTTAGGGTGCCCAGAGTTCCCTGCTGCTGGACTAAGTGTCCCGGGATGCTTCCGTATGGCTATGGGGTCCCTGTCCCTTTAAGACTTCCAAAAAGCACTCGCTTTTCTTTGTCACCAGGGCGCTGGCTGCAGGGACCCGCTCACAGGTCTTACTTTCCTGTTTCCCTAGTATCCAGGACCCCACGCATGCACTGTGTCTGCACTCCGGTGTGGATGTCTGGGGCTGGGTGATTAGCAGTCCTGGGCTCCCTCTCCCTCACCATGCCGACTCCTCTCATCCCACCAGGAGTTGGAGTGAGGGGCACTTGGGTCCTGCCGGGCTGCAACTTGTATCTTACCCCCTTCATGAGGCACTGGGTTCTCGCAGGTTTGGATGTAGTCTGGTTGTTGTCCTGTGTCTTCTGGTCTCTCTTTTAGGAAGAGTTGACTTTGTTGTATTTTCAAAAATATATGTGGTTTTGGGAGGGGAGTTCCACTGCTCTACTCACGCCACCATCTTGGCTACACCCCAATCATGTGGTTTTTGTCCTTCTTTTTGTTGATGTGTTGGATGATGTTGATGGATTTTCGAATGTTGTACCATCCTTGCATCCCTGGAATGAATCCCACTTGGTCATGGTGTATTGTCCTTTTGATGTATTTTTGAATTCAGTTTGCTAATATTTTGTTGAGTATTTTTGCATCTACGTTCATCAGGGATATTCGTCTGTTCTTTTCTTTTATGGTGGGGTCTTTGCCTGGTTTTGTTGTTAGGGTGATGTTGGCTTCACAGAATGAGTTTGGGAGTATTCCCTCCTCTTCTATTTTTTGGAAAAATTTAAGGAGAATGGGTATTATGTCTTTTCTATATGTCTGATAAAATTCTGAGGTAAATCCAACTGGCCCAGGGGTTTTGTTCTTGGGTAATTTTTTGATTACCGCTTCAATTTCTTTGCTCGTAATAGGTTTGTTTAAATTTTGTGTTTCTTCCTTGGTCAGTCTTGGAAGGTTGTATTTTTCTAGGAAGTTGTCCATTTCTTCTAGGTTTTCCAGCTTGTTAGCATATAGGTTTTCATAGTATTCTCTAGTTTTTCTTTGTATTTCTGTGGGTTCTGCCATGATTTTTCTTTTCTCATTTCTGATTCTGTTGATGTGTGCTGATTCTCTTTTTCTCTTAATAAGTCTGGCTAGAGGCTTATCTATTTTGTTTATTTCTCAAAGAACCAGCTCTTTGTTTCATTAATTTTTTTCTATTGTTTATTCTTCTCAATTTTATTTATTTCTTCCCTGATGTTTATTATGTCCCTCCTTCTGCTGACTTTAGGCCTCATTTGTTCTTCTTTTTCCAATTTTGATAATTGTGATGTTAGACTATTCATTTGGGTTTGTTCTTCCTTCTTTAAATATGCCTGGATCGCTATATACTTTTCTCAAGACTGCTTTCACTGTGTCCCACAAAAATTGGGGATTTCTGTTGTTGTTGTCATTTGTTTCCATATATTGCTTGGTCACTATTTTAAATTGGTCATTGATCTGTTGATTATTTAGGAGCATGTTGTTAAGCCTCCATGAGTTTGTGAGCCTTTTTCCTTTCTTTTTACAATTTAGTTCTAAATTCCTAGAAGTGGGATTCCTGGGTCAAATGGTATTTCTATTTTGAGCTTTTTGAGGAACCTCCATACTGCTTTCCACAATGGTTAAACTAAGTTACATTCCCACCAGCAGTGTACGAGGGTTCCCCTTTCTCCCTTGCCAACATTTGTTGTTGTTTGTCTTTTGGATGGTGGCTCTGTCATTGTTTTTTTCTAGTTATAGCCCTATGCTTATTACCCAATGTGTTGGTTATAATTTTATTCACACAAATTAAAGAATCAACAGATTCTTCTGACGTTCTTACAAATAGAAGTATTTAATAGAATTACTTTCCAGGGATTTAGTTTTAGGCATTTCATTAGAATTTCCAGTGTGAAATGTAAGTTTCTACCTAAAGTTTTTAGATATAGCAACACTGTTGAATCTTTATATAATTCAATTCAGCAATATTTATTGAGTATAGAAGAATATATTTTTTCTAATCTGGGTCCCCTCACTAGTAACTAAAGATAACTATGGAAGAAAACCAAAAGAACTGACTTTGTCTCTTAACATTAAATAAGCTAACAGCTAAATTACTATTCATATAATTCATAATTTGACTGATTTTTGCTGGATATAAAATAATTGCACTTTCCCACTTAAGTTAATTATTTTTTACTAACATACACATTTTAAAATTAAGGAAGTCATAGCCATTATAAAAAAATAACTCACTTAGAAAAAAGTAAAAATTACCTAGAGTCTTTGTTAGATTACAAAAGCAGTAAGTTGTATCCATAATATTCAGTCTTACTTCTTTTCCCCTGACCTTGAATTGCAGGCATTCCCTATATCTTTAGACAGTCTCTGAAAATAGGATTTTTGACAGCTTGGTAGGACATTAGCGATCAGTCAGCTCAACCACACTTTACATGAGGAAATGAGCTCAGATGTGACAGACACGTCAACCTGTGAGTCTCGTCTCCTCACCTTCCCACTGCACTAGGCTTTCCACCTGCTTCTGATGTCAGACATTCACCCAGATGTGTACATTCACATTTTCTACCTTTCTATAAAGGGATTTTTTTCCTGACAGTTTCCTGAGTGTAATTGTCTCTGTGTGTTCACTTAGAGTTTACTACTCAACAAGCAGAAACCATTGTTTCTGCATTGGTCAAGACCGTGGAGGCCAACATGAACATCATGTACAAAGACATGGTCGCCAAGGTGCAGGAGGTCAGAGCATTGAGCAAATTTTAAATCTAAAGGCGGAATGCTATTTCTGATATAGTTTGCTTTTGAAAAACATGTAATTTTAACCATAGTTGGGAAGCAAATGGTTACAGTGGCATAAGAAATATTTATTCAAAGCTGTTTAGCCAACTATTGTAGAGTCCTTATGCTTGAAAACTTACTCGGCCTGGAAACTAAAAACACTAGTCAATCCTACTTAATGAAATAGAGGTGTGGCCAGGATTACAGCAGTGTGTTTTTGAGCTACTGGCCCTCAGACTGCCACCCTTTCAGCTGTGATCCACTGGACAGTGACACTGGACTTGAGATTTTATTCTTTTCCTTGGAAAAGAGGATGACCTTGCTGAACCTCTTTTCTCATGCCCACAGCCTTCTAATTTCTCATTAAGCTGATCGTAGGTAGGGGCAGTGGGAGGGGGCCCTCCTTGGCTGGACTAGGTCATACGTTTTGTTCTTTTTCTAGGAAATCACTCTTCAGCAAGTAATGTCTCAGATTGCTAATGTGTAAAAATACATGATTATTTTGGAGAAGAGTGAATTTTCAGCCCTTAGAGCAGAAAAATGAGGTAAAGAGCTGCTCATACTTATGAAATGCTTTCTATTAAGACATTGAGACATAATGTGCAGAAAGTGCACAAGTATTCATCTTGATGCATCTTGACACAATGTACCCTGCCAGTCAGATCAGGGAGGACATTGCTAGCACTCCAGGCCTGCCTTTGGCCCTTCTTGTAACCCCCTCCTCTGAGGAGACCAGTATCCTGGCTCACTTTAACATTGACTGGTTTTGAGTATTCCGGAGCTTCAGCTGATGAGATCGTACAGTGTGTCTTAGAGCAGCAGATCATTCTTTTCCTTTGTCTATCATATGTGAAATATGCCACATTATTCTAGTACGGTGCACATTAGAATTGTTTCCAGTTTTGGGTTATGAATAAATGAGGCTCTAAAATATCCCTTAGTTTCAAGTATGGCAGATGGGATCAGCATTTAAATAAGTATTATCTTCGCATCTTACTTTTTGTTTTCAGTCCTATTTTGTTGGATTTTTCCCAGAGGAGAGCGCCACCCCAAATCACTCACAGAAGGCGTCTCTTGATGCAATAAGCAAGAGGAATTTATTTAGAGACCAGCTAGCTGGGGTCCAAGTGTCAGCCCGACGCAGCGGGTCTCAACAAGGACCCCAAGCACTCAAAACCAAGGGTTTATATGGCATTTTCAAAACACTTAACTCTTAGTAATTTTCCACAGCTGCACATTATCTTTGCAAGACATACATCCTGGGGTTAAGCGAGAGCAAGATAAGACCGCTCTTCAATTGTTAGGGAGGTTCTGCACGATAAGCTTGGTATGTAGGATTAACTGACCAAGGTTAGCTGACCGAAGGCCACAGCTGCCCCCATCCTGGTGTTCATGATTAACTTGTTTTCCAAGGCCTTACTCAGTTCCAGTTTTGTTTTTTTTTTCTCTTTTAAGTCACAACTTCAGAAAACTGCTTCTAGGCCCTTAAGATGGCTACTCTTATGCTAACTTATTCTCATTCTTACATTCCCCACTTCTCTTTTTGGGGCATTCCAATCATGGAATGTTTGTTTCTTCTCGATGTGTGAGCGAGTGATACTGTTGTCTTAGCATTAGTACTTGAACAGCACTTACTCTCTCTCTAACAAAAGATATTAGCCGGTTCAAAACACAGGGACAAAAGTAAGAAGCAGAACAAGAATGAGCAAGGGTCCGGCTAAAGTGGATATCAGAGTTGTATTATTGAAACTACCTGACAGTCCCAACCCTTCATAATAAGGAGGTCTAGAAGAAAAACATAACCAACAGGATTCGGTAACTTTAGGGTTGGAGACATTCAGAACTAAGAACGCCCCCTCGACGAGGTTGAGGAGGCGCTGTCCGGTACCAATAAAAGGAACCACCTGGTTAGGAGGGGATACGGAGGGCTGGGGGTGAGTAGTCATAATGATGGGATACTGCTTTGGAGTAGGGGTTGGAAGACGCAGCTGATCTCGTAGGACAGTATTAGGTCCTATCGGAGCGGCTGGGAGGGCCTGGACGCTGAGTCGCACTCGTAGAAGGATACTACTCGGGGGTGTCTGGTGGAGATACAGTCCCCAAGTCAACCCTCCTGTTCCCCATCGGGGGTCTTTCTTTCCCTGTTCTGTAAATTTGAGTCTAAGTAAGTTACAATTGGGGCTGTACTTCACTCGAGTGCATGGTCTAACAAAGGAAAGGTGGATAAGCTGCGGGCTCACATCCCATTTTTTTTTCTCCGTCATTGGAAGTGACACAGCTCCACTGTGCACAGTAGAGGGACTCAATTCCTCTACACTTCTGCCTTTCTGCTCCCGTTCGAAACCCTGGGCATGCATAAAATCTATTCTTACTTACAGAGACTCGGCGTTGCTTTTTCCGCCAGTCTCCTCTTTCCATCCCGTCTATGTCAGTTACTTTATCTAAATTAAAATATAAGTCCGGGAACCAAGTGCCCAAAGGGGCAATATGGGTGGTGTGATTATACTCTTCTTGGGTCTGCCCATTTCCTACTTTCCAGGTAAGCAGATAAGGGACATGAGGATTAAGGCTCTGGGGGGTTGGAAACAGCAGGAGCATTAGAATTACTAACAACATAGTTCCTTTTACACAAGCGAAGCTTAAGAGGATTATCAGTCCGAGTTACTCGCCAGTCCGAGTCCGACGGGGGTGCCTTCTTTAGATGTGAAGCGTGTATCCAGGAAGAGACGCCGTCTACTTTCACAGCTGTGGGAGTAGTCAGGAGGACGATGAAAGGTCCCTTCCACCGTGGCTCGAGGTTTCCTGTCCGGTGCCTTCTCACGTAGACGGGGTCTCCCACCTGGAACTGGTGAGGCACTGAGAGGTCCTCTGGCCGATAGGCTTCCTTGATGGAGGCCCACCTCTTTCTGCACAGCCTCCAAGGCTCGTAACCTTTCAAGCAAAAACTTATTAGTTGCACACTCAGGGAATGTATGAAGATGTGCTGACTGAAGCGGGGCCGGGGCCCCAAACATTATTTCACAAGGCGTTAGTCCAAAGCAGCCGGGAGTGTTCTTGACTCTAAACAGGGCAAAGGGAAGGAGGACTAACCAATCACATAAGCCAGTCTCTATGGACAATTTAGTCAAGGTCTTTTTTAGAGTTCTGTTCATCCTTTCTACCTGTCCTGAGCTCTGGGGCCTGTATGCACAATGCAATTTCCAATCCGTCCCCAGGATCTTGGCCAATCCCTGACTTACCTGGGCAACAAAGGCAGGGCCGTTGTCGGAGCCGATTACCTTTGGGATCCCAAATCTGGGAAATATCTCTTCAAGGATCTTTTTAGACACCGTCTGGGCTGTCTCAGTTTTTGTGGGGAACGCCTCTGTCCATCCTGAAAATGTGTCTATGAAAACTAGAAGGTACTTATATCCATACTTAGCAGGCTTAATTTCAGTGAAGTCAACTTCCCAATAAGCTCCTGGGCGATCTCCTCGAAGTCTTTTTCCAGATATTGCTTGATTTTTGCTCACGTTTACTAATTGACAGGGTACACAATTTTTTACAACCTCGTCAGCCAATTTTCCTAATCCAATAACATGATAAGGGGAATCTCGAACCAAGGTTTTTAGATTTTTTGCTCCCAGATGTGTCAATTGATGTAATTGCCTTAAGTATTCCTCTGCCTCTCTCTGGGGCAGGACAACTTTCCCTTCTTCAGACTTGTATATCTCTTGGGGCGAGAAATTTTTGAACCCTAATTTGTTTATACAAACGAGATCTTCAGGTGTATACTGGAAGCTCTTAATGTGGGTGGCTTCCGGACACACTTGGAGGGGCAAAATGTTCATTCCCTGAGCCGCTTGCTTTGCGGCTTGGTCTGCCCTCTGGTTTCCTCGAGCTATTGGAGAGTCATCTTTCTGATGTCCAGGGCAATGTATTATTGCTACTTCCTTAGGCCTATGGATGGCTTCTAGCAAATCTAAAATCTCTTGTTTGTTTTTAACATTTTTCCCGGCAGAAGTTAACAGCCCTCTCTGTCTATAAATAGCCCTGTGTATATGAGCAGTGGCAAAGGCGTATCTGCTGTCAGTGTAGACGTTAAGTCTCTTACCTTCTGCCATCCTTAGGGCCTGAGTCAGGGCGATGAGTTCTGCTCGCTGTGCAGAGGTGCCCGTTGGGAGTCCACTGGCCCATATAATCCGGTCATCATCTACTACTGCAGCTCCAGCCATTCTCTTACCATCCATGATGTAACTGCTCCCGTCCGTATACCAAGTCAGGAGTCCCGGTCCTCCTAAGGGCTGATCTTGCAAGTCCTGGCGGGTGCCTGTCTCCTCAGCCAGGATTTCCTGGCAGGTATGAAGCACTTCCTTCCCTGAATCGGGAAGCAGAGTGGCCGGGTTTAGAATGGCAGGGGGGGCAAACTCCACACGATCACGATTCAGGAGTAAGGTTTGGTAGTGAGTCATTCTGGCATTCGACATCCATCTCTCGGGTGGCTGCCGAATTACACTCTCCAACGCATGCGGAGCAACCACAGTAAGTTTCTGTCCCAGTGTCAGCTTGTCAGAATCTTTAACTAGGAGGGCCACGGCCACCACTACTCTCAAACAGGCAGGCCATCCGCTACTTACTGGGTCTAATTTTTTTGACAAATAGGCGACAGGTCTCTTCCAAGGTCCCCATTGCTGGGTCAACACGCCCTGAGCCACTCCACTCCGTTCATCCACAAAAAGGACGAATGGCTTAGTCACGTCTGGCAAGGCCAGAGCGGGTGCCGACAGGAGGGCCTTCTTGATCTCATCAAAGGCCTGTTGCTGTTCAGGTCCCCAAACAAACGGGGCTGCCCCTTTGGTTAGGGGGTACAGGGGGGCGGCTAAGGTGGCATATCCGGGTATCCATAATCTACAGAACCCTGCTGTTCCCAGAAATTCGCGGACTTGGCGCGGAGTAGTAGGGACCGGGATCTGCGTCACAGTCTGCTTCCGGGCTTCAGTAAGCCACCTTTGATTAACTCGGGAGGGTTCTGGTTCCTTAAAAAGGCGGTACTTGTCTTCTAATCTTATGGACAGAATACTTAGGCCCAAAGGTTTCTTCTCTCTATCAGTCACTCGGGTATCTTCAGCCCGAAAGGATATTTGGGCCCCGACTTTGGTCAAGATGTCTCTTCCTAACAAGGGTGTAGGGCATTCCGGTATAACAAGGAATGAGTGGTTTACTTGTCCCACTCCTAAGTCCACTGTTCTTTGGGTAGTCCATGCATATTGTCTCTGACCCGTGGCCCCGAACACCCAAGACTTTTTGCTAGAAAGGGGGCCTCTAGCTTGGGTCAGTACTGAATGTTGAGCACCGGTATCTACCAGAAACTCAACGGGTTGCCCCTCCACCTTCAGAGTTATCCTAGGCTCGGGGAGGGGCTCCAAGCCCCGTCTTCCCTAATCCTCATCTTCTAGCAGAGACAACACCTTCTTCGGAGGTCCCCGCGGTGGTTTCTTAGGGCATTCTTTCACCCAATGCCCCTTCTCCTTGCAGTACGCACACTGATCTTTATCCAAAGGAGGTCAGTTGCCCAGGACCCTGCCTTACTAGTTCTACCACTAGAGGGCGGGCGTCCCTTACTTTCTACTACTGCGGCCAAAATCTTTGTTAAATTTCTCTCATACTTCCTATCCCTCTTTTCTTCTTTACTTTCCCTTTCCTTTTCCTTCCTTAACTCCTTCTCTTCCTCAGTCTCTCTCTTATGATAAACTTTCTCTGCTTCTTTCACCAAATCCCTCAGCGACAAATCCTGTAAGCCTTCCAATCTCTGAAGTTTTTTTCTAATGTCGGGTGCCGACTGTCCGATAAAAGCAAGGGCCACTGAAGCACTATGCCCCTCAGAAGTGGGATCAAAGGGAGTATACCGCCTGAAGGCTTCTATCAGGCGCTCTAAGAATACTGCGGGTGCTTCAGTGGCTCCCTGGCTGACCTCTCTTACCTTGGCCAAATTGGTGGGGCGTCTTGCAGCCCCACGGAGACCTGCCACCAGAGCCTGACGATAGATGGTTAGTCGCTCCCTACCTTCTGGAGAATTAAAGTCCCAGTTGGGTCTAGTCAACGGGAACCCCCTCTCTATGTCATGAGGGAGTTGCGAAGGTCGCCCGTCGGTTCCAGGCACATTCCTTCGTGCCTCCAGGAGAATCCTCTCTCTCTCTTCCGTGGTGAAGAGCACCTGCAAAAGCTGCTGACAGTCATCCCAGGTGGGCTGGTGGGAAAACATCAGGGACTCTACCAGACCAGTTAGTTTCTGCGGTTTCCAATTATACAAATCAGCAGAGGAGAAGGGCCAATATTGCAGAGGTTGGAAAGGCGGGTCCCCTTCTTCCCCAAGGATGGGAACTCCATAAGACCGGAGAGGAAAAATACCCGGTGGGTCCAAGGTGGCCCCTCGGCGGCGCCAAGTTCCCTGGGCAGGTCCTGGAGCCGGCCCCACTGCCTCAGCATCAGGGACTGAGGGTGCCGGGGCTGGCGGTGCTGGGAGTGCCGGGGCTGGGGGCGCCGGGGGTGCTGTAGGGGCGGGAGGGTAAGGAGGGGGAGGGGGATCATCAACCATAAGCAAATCTTGAGTATCGGGGTAAACTTTGGTAGTTTCTTTTTCCTTTTTCTGAGGTTGAGTCTGGGCAGTTAAAACTCGAGGGCCCATTTTCTTTTGTACCCAGGGCTTTACCCAGGGTGGGGGGTTCTCCACCAACTCTTGCCAGACTACAATGTAGGGTTGCTGATCCGGGTGTCCTTGAGACGAATCCTGGAAGACAACAGCTTTTACTGCTAATAAAGTGGGGAGATCAAAAGTCCCCTCCAAGGGCCACCCAACATTGAAGGTGGGCCATTCGGAGGTACAGAAAGTCTGCCAAGGTCTCTTTTTCACTTCTACTGACAAGTTATGTGCCCTCGCTCTGACTTCCGTCCAATGATCTAACATCAGGCTAAGGGGGGTCGTCACTGCCTGTCCCATTGTCAGTATAACAATAATTAGACACGTAAAAGACACAAAAAACAAAGACACACACAAATTAGACACACAGCAGCCGCGTTTAGTTCTCCTCAGAGTCTCAAACAGAAACCGAAAGGAATCAGAGGGCTGATACTCTCGGCGCCCAAAAATCAATCCTATCTCATCAGGTTCACTTCGCCGGAAAAACAGACGGGAGGCTACCAGGCGTCCCTGGCCCCCCAACCTCCCCGAGGCATCCCCCAGGGTTGCAGCCTGCGGTGCTCCTAGTACGTCTACCGACCGCAGTCGCGACCCCTTACGGGACCGGGACGGCTGCCAGACCACGGGTACCCTTTCAGAATTCTGACCGGTCTCACTGAAAAACAGAAAACAGAACACAGACAACCCAAGGTGCCACTAATCTTACCTCTTCCTCCAAGAGCGACTTCGGGAGTGAAGCGGGGTGAGCGCAGATCCCGGAAGAGCCCCCAAATGTTGGATTCTCCCAGAGGAGGACGCCACCCCAAATCACTCACGAAAGGCGTCTCTTGATGCAACAAGCAAGAGGAATTTATTCAGGAACCAGCTAGCTGGGGTCCAAGTTAGCCCGACGCAGCGGGTCTCAACAAGGACCCCGAGCACTCAAAACCAAGGGTTTATATGGCATTTTCAAAACACTTAACTCTTAGTAATTTTCCACAGCTGCACATTATCTTTGCAAGACATACATCCTGGGGTTAAGCGAGAGCAAGATAAGACCACTCTTCAATTGTTAGGGAGGTTCTGCACGATAAGCTTGGTATGTAGGATTAACTGACCAAGGTTAGCTGACCGAAGGCCACAGCTGCCCCCATCCCGGTGTTCATGATTAACTTGTTTTCCAAGGCCTTACTCAGTTCCAGTTTTTTTTTCTCTTTTAAGTCACAACTTCAGAAAACTGCTTCTAGGCCCTTAAGATGGCTACTCTTATGCTAACTTATTCTCATTCTTACAACTGCAATAGGCTATGTGGAGGGACTTGATAATATGGGTTAATGTAGTAACCACAACGTTGCTCATGTGAAACCTTCATAAGATTGTATATCAATGATACCTTTAAAAAAGGGAGATGAGTTGGGTTGCCTCTAGTGATGTTTAACCCATCTACATGTTCAAGCTTTATTTGGGTTTGATAACACTAATTAGATACCTTTTTTATTCTTGACATAATGAGAAATAGAGCAGATAAAAGCATTTTTCACTAACAGAACTGGATATACAGTTGACGTTTGTTGTTCACAACCATTATTATGCCCATATTATCTATCCTTTTATTCACAAAACACTTTTCAACAGTGAAGATTAAACCACCTACTAGCACTAAAATAATCACTTGCATGTGACATCTAGAAACACTTTCAGCTACCTTTGTCCTTATAGGTGTATATTTAGCAAAAATTCTGAATTCACTTGATTTAGGAAGATGCCTGTAGCTAACCAAGCTGGTGAGACAGGGACCGTGGATGTAGTCAGGGTAGGGTGAGGGCCTCGGGAGGGGGCAGGGTGGGATATTTGCAGTCAGAGCAATGTAACTACATGCAAGGAAACCCCCCTACTAAAACTCTATGTTAAACATTGAGCTCTAGAATCATTCTTCAGTGAAATCAGTTAATGTTCCCCAGGTAAAGAAGAGGAGCACATGTTTTATTATGCTAACCATTTATAATCATGTGTAAGGTTCTCTTTAGCATGCTAAAAGGCCCAGGCTTATGTGCAGTCTTTCTCCTTCAGATCTGATGAAGTGATTTTGCAAACTGGGCAACTAATTCAGCAAGTAAGCCCAGGCATAAACAACACAGTAAAAGGCAGGAAGGATTCCACCTTAAAGATAAGATTGCATTTTAATACCCAAGAAGTTAAGACGTTAGAAATTCTTAACTTACTCTTTAGCAAACAATACCTCAGCCCACCTTGGGGGCTGAGCAGGTGGCCTTGTTTCATATGCTCCCAGACCAAGATGCTGGTATCTCAGGGAGAAATCATCAGAGGAAGTTACTTGTGTTAAATTAATTCTAAATATTCAGGGACAATTTAACAAGTCCACACCCCTAAGTTTTTCATGTTCTCGAAAAATCCTCAGCTACCAATAAAACCCCCTAGACAACGCACCACTACGGACTCTCCTGTCCCCTCCTGGCATGAGCCAGGAGCTCTGCCTTTTCACTGTATCTCTAAATAAAAGCCTGTACATTGCTCTCCTACCTTGACTGTTTGTGAAGCTCATTCTTTGGCTTTGTGAACAAGAACCTTGGGAATGTGAACATGGATTAAAGCCAATGAATTACCAGCTGAGAAGTTGCTCTTGTTAATAGTAAACTTGAATTATTTTGAAGTGCAGGACAGTATAGTATACTGTTATGCAGCTAGCATGTATTAAACATGCATTGATAAAGATAAGTTATTTGACCCTCTCATTCCCTTATATAATAAACTTATAATATTGTTTCAATTAAATGAACTGTGGTAATATTTACCACCAGTTTGAAAAGCAGGATGCCCTGTAAACTGCTGTGGGGTGCAAGGAGATGGAGCACATAGATGTGATGTTAAAAATCATGGTAGTGTTAAAATTTAGGCCTTTCTTTTCTCTTGGGACTGAATCAACATTGATGATGTAACGACTGGAGTTTGAAGGCATACAGAAAATGCAGTTGCATCCTACCCTCTTGTGGTGATATGATGCATAGCTCTCTGCTCATGTGAAACCCTGACATTTATAAAGAGAAAGATGAACATACTTTGGTCCTAATACTAGTCCTTAGTTTGAGGTTTTGAGGTTTTTCCATCCTTTCTGTTCTAAACAATGCTTAGAAGTAATAATAACCTACTCCCCTGGTAGTTCCAGGGGAAAATTTTATAACCAGGTAGTGTCTAGATAGTTCAAAAGCATTAATTTTCCCCCTAGTCCAATGTTAGTGAAGAATTTTAAATTATTCACTTAAATTACAAATTTGAATCTTCTCAGTTAAAAGCTAATACCCACCACTGAAGAGATATGCCTGATTTTGGTTTCAATGTCAACCAAATTGCCTAAATATTTGCATAGACATTAATAGCCAAAGGCAGGACACCAATTTAATTCTGGGTAGAACTAGTCAGTTCCTTTAGTAACACTGCATTGTGACTAAGTCCAAGTGTTTTGTTTTCTTTTGTTTTTCAAATTAAAGCCAACTTGTGATGGTTTAGTGTAATTGTAGCTACTGATTTCCATTGTGTTTTATAATCACAAGGCAATATCTGTGTCACAGAATAGTATTGCCTTGAAACTATTTTTTTCCCAATTTTACCTTTCCCATCTTTTGTCTAAGCCTCAAGTAATGACCAGTTTTGTTTGTAGTTACAATGGAATAACTCCTAAATTAAACTGTTTCCTACTTTTTTCAGCCTTCTCAAATCCAAAAAGCACATGACTCAGCCTCCATCTAAATTGGCCCCAGGGAATGAATGCTATTTTAACAGTGAGAGGAACCTAGACTTCCCAGAGAGGAGATGCGGAGATAAACATGTAGCACAAAGGTGAAGGCTGACAAAAGGGAATCCAGATGCTGGAGCAGTGAGTGAACATACAGAAGAAACCTCAAGAAGCAGATCCAAGGGAGAGGGGTGAGTTGGCTACTTTATGCCAAGGGGTGGGATTTCTAGTATTACATATTCTTGGAAGTACTGAGACAGAATATTTATGGCACCAGAGAAGAAGAGAGAGAGAGAAAAGAATAAATCAGAATCTGACCTACATTACTTGTTTGTTTCAGTATTCATTGAATGAAAGGAAACTGCTGGAAATAAAGACAGAAATGGTGGCATTGGTAAGAAATGAGACTTAGTAGTTTTATTCATCTTTGCTTCATCTTATGTGATTACTGCTGTGTGTAGTAACGTGTTAATAGATGTATGCAAGTTTAATGTCACAGGTTTTTCTTAAATTGTGAAATACAGAAAAATTACCATCTTAGCCATTTTTAAGTGTACAGGTCAGTGGCCTTCGGTACATTCACGTTATTATGCAGCCATCACCACCATCCATCCACAGGACTCTTCTCATCTTACAGGACTGAAACTCACCTATGAAACACCAACTGCCCGTTCCACCCTGCCCAGCCCCTGGCAGCCACCCTTCTACTTTCTGTCTCTATGGTTTGACTACTCTAGGGACCTCATACAGGTGGAATCATACAGTATTTGTCCTTTTGTGGCTGCTTATTTCACTGAGCACAATGTCCTCCAGGGCATCTGTGTTGTAGTTTGTGTCATAATTTCCTTCCTTTTTTCCATTGTGTGAACATAACCACATTTTGATTATCCTGTCAATGGACACTTGGGTTGCTTCCTTCTTGTGGCCATTGTAAATAATGCTGCTGTGAACATGGGCTTCCAAATAGCTGTTAGAGACCGTTTTCTATTTTGGGGGGTATATACCCAGAAGTGCAGTATCCTAAGTTTTTTTGCATCTAACAAAATATTTGATTATCTTAATGAGAGTTTAAATCTCAGTGATTGAGAATAATAAGGAATGGAGACTTCTGTGTTTTTGAGTCATGGCATGCATTACTTCTCTATCTTGTTTTACCTGGGATCTCTGAAACCTAAAAGAGCTTCTGTGAGAGAATACTGGAATATTCCTCTTGGGAAGGACCTCTGGGACTGGCAGAGCAGAGGGAACGCATCCAAAGTGGTTTAACACTAATGAATCTCTGTTTTAAAAGCTTGCCCAGCAAGATCGTGGTGTCACCCAGACTGACAGGAAGATAGACACGGAGGTCGCTGGCCTTAAAACTATTGCTCGAGTCACACAAGCTTGACAAGATTAAATATGTAGCAGGTGAGCTTTTTTGTATCTAGGTAGTTAAAAACAGGTGAAAAATAAAGTAAATAAGATTTGCAAAACAAGTCAAAGACAAATTTGCACTTCGTTGATTCTAACATAACTTTTCTCATCCTTTAACATCTCCAAAATTAGAAAGATCTTAACAATTTCCCACCAATGGAGTATCATACTATGATTGGCATTTTTCCTTTCTTAGTGGTAACTTAAAAATTAAATACTTTATAATTGATGGAATTGATAAGGCATTATCTTTGAGCTATAGCTATTTGGAATTTTTTTTAGTGAAAGTCAAGACGGAATATTTCACAGATAGCATGAACAAGCTTTTGAGTTGTGATATTTCTGCTTCAATTGATGACCCTCCTTCTAAGGAGTTATTTTGCTTTTGCGGTTTTTGAGCCATAAGAGGGAATGAAGATTCATGTACCAAAAAAATAGTCTTTGTATTTTAACTCACATTTAACATTTTGGATTAATCGATATTTTTAAATTAAATAGAAGTGAAATTTTGCTCATAAAGTTTCCTCATAAAGGGTGTGTTCCTGTGTAGT
Source organism: Manis pentadactyla (assembly GCF_030020395.1). Lineage (NCBI taxonomy): Eukaryota > Metazoa > Chordata > Mammalia > Pholidota > Manidae > Manis > Manis pentadactyla. The sequence continues at coordinate 53,504,981 of NC_080034.1, forward strand.
ACATATACATATATTTTATGACCACAGAATTTTTGTGATTCAAAACTTTTTTGCATATTGGACACATTTGTGCTTTGAAAATGATTTCAAGGTGTGGGGATTTTTTGATAGGCAGGTAGTTCATGGACTATGGTACATTAGTGAGCAATCTAAGGTTTTTGGGTTTTTTTCACTTTGCTATATAATTGTCTGTATGTTTTCTTAATAAAAAGATGTTCCCTCAAGTAACTTAATAAAACTAATGTCGTGTTCAATTGTTTTTTTCTTACAGGGTCTGTGTTTACATGCCTAACAGTAGCTCTGGGATTTTATCGCCTAAGGATGTAATAAACTCTCTATTTAAAGAGCTCTCTTAATTGTTTTGCCTTAAAAATACCAGGTTGTTGTGCTTTTTGTTTTTCTCATTTCAAATTTTAATGCTGATTTTGATTTAATTTACATTATTTATTTTATGCAATTTATGGACATATAACCAAGGCAAAGAAGTCAGGAATTTCATAATTGCCCCTTTCACCTCTTCTATTTAATTGACTTCATAACACTGAGTGGTTTTGGACAAAGCATTGAAGACTCCACGCAGCTGGACCAGTGAGCTTGGTCTAACCTGTGGGATATACCAGCAGTAAATATTGTATAACTCTCTTTAATTTTAAATCTTTTGTCACATGGAGAATTTGGGGTCTCCACTTAAAGGCACAATGGCTTTACTAAGTGCCAAAGAATCATCGAAACTAAACCAAGAGCAGCAATTCCTCCTCACCTAACGGCCCATCCCTGAGGGCAGCCAGTCTCTGTCTGAAGAGGATCGTGTTTAGTGTTTGGTATGTTAATGATACAGCTGTACTGTACACTGAAAGGAGTATTTTTCTTTAAATTTCTACTGTCTTAGTAAATTATTGTTACAGCTATTTTTTACGTGTCTTCCAGTAGAAAATCTTGTTGCTTAATCAAGTGTTGTAATTGTAATGGGAACTCTCTTTACCTCTTAGAGGGCTAGGCTTCTCTCTCCCTCCCTGTCACTGGTCCTTCTCCTCTGCCTCTGAACTTGAGCGCTATAATGATCCTCCACTTGTGGCATTGCCTGCCTAGAGAGTCTCGGCATGGATGCCTACTTCAGTTTGTGGGACAGCCTCTACTTCCCTGCTGGTCTTCACTTGCTTCTTATACAGGGGCCGGCACTCCATCCCTGTGTAGCAGTGTGCGGATAGTTAATGTGCACGCTTCTTAGAAATGTCTTTAATCAATACGCTCTTGCCCACTACATACTCAGATCATAGGCTTTCAAAATTAGAGAACTGTCATGCCAGGTATCATCCTAGTGTAGGTCGATTTCTTTGGTGGTTCAAGACATTCGCATACCTGCCTGCCTTCTATATCTAATACAAATTCCTAGATGCACCTGGGGTTCTTTTGGAGCAGTGCCATCTTATTTAACAACTGGCACCTGGGAGAGAGTAAGCATTTGGAATCGATGGCATTAATAGCAGCTTTTCTGCCTTTCTCCACATGGATGCATGTGCCTATCATCTGTGTGGTGGAGAAACCACATAGAGACTTCTGACCAATCTGGTGGGATAAATTACCCATCATCACGGTTCCAACCACATAAAAAGCTACCTCTTATCCTTTGGATGTCCCTTCTAAGCTTTGGCAAGTGTAAGTTGGTGCCTTTTCTTAAAACATTTGTGTAGCACAAAAAATTCTGAACTTAAAATGTATGGAAATCAAGGGCCTAGAGTGTAGCTACTCCGAACTAATACCCAAGCACAGAAAGTAGTGAATGCAATTATGTTTCAAAAAAACACTAACTTGTATAGTTTAAAAAGAGAGTGAAGTGACCTTCTGTCCTGATAAAATATTTTTTAAATAACATTGAGTGGGGTGACATTCTTTCATCTGCCAAAAGTATTCCAAATGGCATTCCTGGTGGTGACAGTGGGCTGCATCAGTCTGTACTTAATTTGGGCCATTGGTTTTGTTGAAACGTTCCTTGCAGTACAGAACAGCCTTCCTCCCCACCCACCTGGGGAACAATGAGCACTCCTCTCAGTGTTGTGGATTGCGTGCATACAGGGACATTATGAGGGCCCAGGACTGTGTTCCATTTATTTAGTTAAATGTACTGTCTTTGAAAAGCAAATGAGCCAGATATACCAGTGCACCCTTCCCCCTGCTGGCCCGGAAGTCTGAACTGTGCACAGTAAGCATGCTATATTGGGACACAGTGTGACAACTTCCTGAGCTAGTCTAGCTTAGAAGGATTCAGATCACTTTAGGAAATTGGGATCAGCCCTCAGAAGCGGGAAGATGCATGGCAAGACTTAGATGACCTGTGTCTACCACGTTGCAAAAATAACCATAGCTGCATGTTGAAAGCCCACCCCTCTAGGCACAGCTTCCTTGGGCACAGAGACCTAAAGCACAACATCAAGTGGACAGAATCTTTGCATTTCCTTTCCCTGCCCTGATCACTCTGTGAGGAGTCCTCTGCTTTCCCACTCTTCTACCCCCCACCCCACCCCATCCCTTTTCCCCTTCCCCTGCCTTTTATCCTTTTTAAAGAGCCAGAACTCTCCATTATTAAGCAAAACCTGTTTGTGTGTACAGGAAACACGAGTTCAGTTTGTGTGCTGGTCTTACTCCTCAGCTGCTTTAATAGCTTAATATCTAATAAAGCTAAATCTGAGTGTATTCATTTTTTCCCTAAAGTATGCCAAGTACTTCATTCAGTTGAGAAGTCACAAGTTCAGGAAGAAAAGCTTGACTCAAACAAGACATCTTGCTGGACTTTGTCTCTGAACACTTTAAAAACAAATCCCAAGCCACAGTGAGCGTGAGTGTGTCATGCCTGGGTCGTCTCCAGCTCAGCTCGTGCTTTTCTCTCTGCAGCCACACTTGGTGACATGATCTTCCCTCTTAGGCCTGTCTCCTTTCAGCCTCTCTGCCTGTTAGATAGCCATGTCAGCACTGGCAGGCATCACTCTACCCGCGCCTCGATACCCTATGTTGATGCTGATTTCTGAACCAATACAGTGTAAACAGTACTGCAGAACCCACAGCTCGAAAACTTTGGCTTTAACATATGTTTATCCTATTTGTTGTGGCTGTTCTGACACAAAAGCAAAAACATGTTAACCAGAAATAATTTTTTCTTTATGTAAAATGTTAGATAATATTTAACCTTTTATTGGCATTTTACTTGGGAAATATCTTTCCAGATTTACAGCTATACTCTGATTTAAACCAAATCATTTCTTAAAAATCCATTTATTAAGCAAATATTGTTATATTTTATTATATAACATAGAAGATATAACATTTTTATTGTCTAAAGTGAAATATTCTGTGACTAATATACTTTCCTATTCATTCTAATTGAATATGAAAAACTAGGACAACTTAAGCCTATGCTGCATTTCAACTGTATTCTCTCCAATTGTGTATGATAAGTCTAATACCTAAAAATCTGCATTTACATAGATAAATTTGAAAGTGATTTTTCAACTTAGAAAATAAATTTTTATTCAAAAGAATTATTTTAGCATGCTCATGTAAAATATTTTAACTACTTGTTTGAGGAGAAATGAGGTTTATACACAAGGTTTTAGAAATAACTGAGGACTACATCAGTAGATGAATGGATAAAGAAGATGTGGTACATATACACAATGGAATATTATTCAGCCATACAAAGAAAACAAATCCTACCATTTGCAACAACATGGATGGAGCTAGAGGGTATTATGCTCAGTGAAATAAGCCAGGTGGAGAAAGGCAAGTACCAAATGATTTCAATCATCTGTGGAGTATAAGAGCAAAGAAAAACTGAAGGAACAAAACAGCAGCAGAATCACAGAACCCACGAATGGACTAACAGTTACCAAAGGGAAAGGGACTGGGGAGGATGGGTGGGAAGGGAGGGATAAGGGCGGGAAAAAGAAAGGGGGCCTTACGATTAACATGTATAATGTGGAGGGGGTACGGGGCAGGCTCTACAACACAGAGAAGACAAGTAGTGATTTTACAGCATCTTACTACGCTGATGTACAGTGACTGTGAAGGGGTATGTGGGGGGGACTTGGTGAAGGGGGGAGCCTAGTAAACAATGTTCTTCATGTAATTGTAGATTAATGATACCAAAATAAAATAAAATAAATAACTGAGAACTCAGGTTGCAAGAGATAGAAATCCAGTTCAGATCAGCTTGAGCAAAAAGGAACATGCTTTTTTTTGGCTTGCATGATCAAAGCTCAGAAGGGGCAAAACTGAAATGCCATCAGAACTTACCTTTGTACCTCTTACCTCCACTTATTTGGATGGGCGTAATTCTCTCAGACCAACCCCCTGGAAGCACCCAGCTGTGCCCTGTGGCTAGTGGTTGGAGAGCTCCACTCGGGAAACGTCTGGGAGAAAGCATTCCAAACAAGGCCCTGAGCCTGGCCAGTGGAAGGGTCCTGAGGGCCGCTGTGGTTCGTTGGTGTGCACTTCTTCCTGTGGGCCTGTCGAGCACATGTCCCACCTCTGGAAACTGACTTCCATCCATCAGTCTGTCACTGTGAAATGTCTACTCAACAGGAAAGCAAAGGAACACCTTGGGAAAGCAGATAAATGGGATAAATGAACTAGAAAGATAGCCTGGAAATTAATTTTAGGTACATTTCATTTTCTCCAACCAGAAATCTTTTACTAAGGTTAGAGAGTCAAACCAGATTTGTGGGTGGGCCATAAAGTTCCTCAAAGGCCCTAAGTGATTTGCAACCAGCCTTCGTGTGCAACGTGTTAGATGTTGGTCGTCCATCCACAACTTCTCCCCTTGGTCCCACATTGACATCTGTGGTCTGCAAACAAGCTGAAAACTTTTTCTTTGTCTTGGGTCTGAATTCTTTAAAAATAAAACTGCTTTCTCTCTGGAATCCAAACCTCTGGCACCCCACAGCCGGGCCTGCTGTTCCCTGTGCTGCCGACCTTTCCAGCTTAATCCTGAAGCTTCCTCCCCAGGATCAGACTGCCGGGTGATGGCGAGGGGTCTGAGCATCAGCATCCTTAAGTAGAGCACAGTAAGCTTTTGGTTTTTGCATATTACAAATATGAAGATAATGCTTTTTAGGCCAATACTCTCAGGAATAAGAAGTTGAAATATGTGGGCATTTTACAAGGTACTAACTTCCTCTCAGTTTAATCTTTTTTTCCCTAAGTTTCTCATGATTCTGAAGCTTCAGGTCAGCTTTAACACTAAAGCCCAGGAAAGCGGCCATCATGCCTGGAGCTTAGCATGTCATTCCTGCCGTTGTCTTTTAGAGGTTTTTCGATTCCTCCTCAGCTTCCTGAGGCTCCACAACACACATTTTTCCAGGAGAAAGGAAAGAGCTGCTTAGTGGCATCCTGTTCCATAAGGCATGAAAGTCAGTGTATTTACCTAACACAGAAGCCTTTCTTACTATTTCTTACTTTTATGGTACTTGATGTTTGTGAACCTCACAGCATTGTAAGAGGCACTGTTACAGGCAGTGCCTCTATCACAGAATTGCAATCTCTGAAAAACTGGTAAGGCATTGCAGGGAAAACCCTGGGGATCAAGATTAAGTGAACCCAGGAAAACAGATTTTTCTACCATCTGCAGGAAACATGAAACTAATAGTGTCCCATACCTGATGACTTTACTTACTTGAGTATAGAAAGAGGTGATTCTCAGTGTTGGGTTGGCATCTCAGTGTTGCCTTCAACGGCCCAGTTCATCTTTCCATTCTTAGCTTGCTCTGGGGTAGCTTTCAACTTCAGCCCTGGGGTTACCCAATCACAGCATGGCTGCCACAGCTCCAGGCATCATATACTCAGAAGGCAGCTTCCAAAACAAACAAGGTACAAAACGGTTCTCAGGTTTTTCTCCTTTTAATAAAGGAGAAAGATAACAGCTGTCCTCACATATACACACACAACACAAAAGACCCCATGTCCCACAGGCCAGGTTTAGGTCACACCTACAGCAAGGCAGTTGTCAAAAGGAATGTTGATCTTTTTCAGCCCCTCTGTTAGGAGGTGAGCAAAGAAGGAGGCTGGAAGTGTTGTGGGGTTGGCATCCAACAAGTCTGGTTACAATGTTCATGAAGATAAAACACAGGCTGCATACTAAAGAGAACCATACCAAAGCTGTAAGGTACCATCCCTTACTGGCTAGAAACACTTAAGAATGTCCTTTCCCTTTAGGTCCAATAACAGGGGTAATTTTTTTCCCTGTAACAAAATATTTTTACTGGTTCACTAACTAAAACTTCAAAATTCTTGTTTTATTTTATAACTAGTTCCCAGGATCCCCACCATTGTTCCAAGTAACTTGTGCAATTGAGGAAAAATATAGTTGTTACTGAACAAAGTCACACACATACTTTGAGTATTTCAAAATCCCTCCTCTATATACAAGGTTATACACATACTTTGAGTATTTCAAAATCCCTCCTCTATATACAAGGTTATACACCCTTAGCTTTGCCGTATTCTTTTAGCCAAGCACAGCATAACCCGGGTGCCACTTTTTTCCACTCCAAAGGAGCAGGGGAACTGGCCGCAGGTACTGTGCTCCTCAACTCAGCGGTTTGTTCCTGCCCGAGTCGCCTAGGCTGTGTGGCAGAATATTATCCTACCCTCCCCCTCCTCTTTCCAGCTTCCATACCCTCTTCTGTAACTATCTTGTACAAGAACAACCCAGAGCGCATATACTTAAACTGAAATTCACATGGTTGCACAAAAAGTGTAAAAAGTAAGTCTATATTTGGTCGAATTCAAGGTTAGGGAGGAGCGACTATGGCACAGTCAGTGGCCCTCAGGCTTGTTTGGGGGGCGGTGGACATCACGTTCTCTCCTGAACAATAGGTTCTTTGTGGGGTGTTGCAAATTACTGATCAATCCAGGTCCTTCCTGTGACCCCAGATGAGTGTCCCTGCAGAAAGCCTGCCCATGATAGGCATATGCGACTAGACCACAAAGTCGGGTGTTCGTGAAACAAAAAAGCCATTGAACCACGCACCGTCAGTTCTGAGGTTTCGCCAGTCATATTTCAGGGGCTGCCTCTCTGTGGTTATGAGCTCCAGTGAGCACTAGCAGACAAAGCAGTAGCAGGTCCCCAAAGGGAGACGTTTAAGATGGAGGAAAGCCTATTAACTTCTTCCTGCCAATTAACAAAACCATGATTATTTTGTTTTAGCAGCTGAGTGTCCTGGTCTGGTTGCCAAACACCAGTTTTGACAGGCAGATCATTTCACAACCACTAATATGGTGAGTCAGGAGCCCTGGGTTTGGCACCCAGCCTGGCCACTTATTAGGCTCTTGGGAAAGCCATTTAACTTCCCAAGTCTGAGTTCCCACATTTCTAAAATAAAGCTAATAATGATCATGAGGATAATTATAGAACATTTGCTTACTGTATTCCAGACACTGTTCTAAAGGCTTTACACGTGCACTTAAGCTTTATGACTTTCCCATTAAGTAAGCACTAGGACAATCTCTTCGCAGATGAGGAAATCAAAGCAGAGAGTTGAAGTAACTTGCCCAGGAGCGCCTAGCTAATAAGAGGCGACCCCAGATTCAAACCCAAGCATTTTGACTTAAAGGAATAGAGACCTTACCCAACTGATAGCATGTGGTAAGGCTCAAATGAGGTCCAAAGTGTGAAAATATTTTGTAAATTTTAAAACCACGCATTCACTAAAAGTATAAAGTAGTCCTTATGCTGGACCTCTTACTCTAATAAGAAATATTACACCAATAGCCAAGCAAGTACATTTCCCTAAGTTGCTCCCTAGCAACCACCCAGAGTGCCAAGACACATGAATTTATTGAGAAAGATGGGCTATCCCAGCACAAAACCATAATCCTTTGAAAAGCTAGTGTTAACAGCCCACCAGTCCTTATATAAATTCCAGGCTGATTGTGAATGATCATAATTTTTTGGAAGTCTTCATACAAAGGAATTCATGTTCGTATGGGGGCCACTGTCTGAGCCTTATATTTATCCAAAGTTTAGACTTTAAATAATTCCTTATCATTCAGTTAAGAAGATTTCATTCATAATCAAGTCAGCCATCTCTAGCACTACATGTGAAAAGAAAACAAGTTTTAGCTTCTTCTCAAAAGCTGGGCTTCTAGAAAGCTGGGTTACCCAAAAGGATTTGGGAACCAGGCCCTTGGGAACATTCACATCTCACGAAACTTCCATTTTGTTTGTACAAAACCCTGCCTGCCTGCTCCCAGCCTTCCATGGAAACCGTGTGTCTCCCACTCTTCCCCAGCAAAGCAGGACCTCAGAACTCAAAGAGGTGGGAAGAGAAATGGGCACACTTGACAGGAACACCATGCTTTTCACCCCCACCTCTGTATTTTTTTAAAAAGTATATAAATTGTGTGTATACACACACACACACACACACACACTCCTGCACCAGAATAGGCAACTCCAAGGGAAGGGACAGAAAGTAGACTGAAGTTGCCTTGGGCTGGGGACCAGGTGGTGGTAATAGAGAATGAGTGTTATCCTATGAGTTTCTGTTGGGGTGAGGAAGAAGTTCTAAAGATTGACCATGGTGATGGCCGCACAACTCTGAATATGCTGAGAACCACTGGCACACTTTAAATGGGTAAACTGTATGTTAACTCCATCTCCATAAGGCTGTTGTTTAAAAGCATGTCCACTCCACTTGCTTTTAGATGGGCAACCGTGCGGCTGGCTGCGCGGATGGCGCCCCTGGCGCCCTGCATGGAGGCCCCTGTGCGGTCTGCGGGCCCAGCTCCACCTCCAGCCACATCCAGGTAGCAGTGCAACTCCTAACTAGTCTCCCGAGGTGATTCTCTGGTTATGTTAAATCCTAGATTACCCTTTACTGGCGCTCACTGATAACTAAATGAAATTACCCAGTTATCATCCCTGTATTTAAAATGCGTTAGAAGGGGCTGAGCCTCCTCCTGGTCAGTGCGGGGAAAGAGACTGGACTTGTCCGTTTAACGCGTTTGTCTCCCCGTCGGCAGTAGACGCCCCTGCGGCAGGGTCAAGTCTTGCTCATCTCACCCCCAGTGGCCGGCATCGAGCTTGAGGAAGCCCAGTGGGTGCGGAGGCCGCACATCACACCAGCCGAGGCCTCTTCTAGGGAGGAGTCTGTGTGCAGCTGTAACAGGCAGCAGGGCCCAGAGGGTGGCCGAGGAGCCCAGAGCGCCCCACTCCACAGAACAGCCCTCTGACAGGACCTCAGTGTGCCCCAAACTCTCAACTGATGCCACCTTAGCTAATCTAAGTAAGTCTCAGAATGTGCCTAAGAATCCCCCACCGGTGAACCAGTATCCTCAGCACTGCCGGCGTGGTCCCAGGCCCAGCAGGTGGCTGCCTGCGGGAGGTCACGAGCAGGAGGGTGTGGGGTGGGGGGAAGGCCTAAACTGAAAATCAGGAGGCTGCAGCCCGGTGGTCTGGGCACCACGGGGTGTCTGTGAGCTTTACTTTCCTTGTCTATACAATACGGAGGGCGAGCCAGGTGATTTGATTGTCCTTCCCACACCTACGACTCTGCTTCTAAAGCACCCTGTCTTGGAACTCAGGGCAAGCAGGGCCCCCAGTACTTGGGATTCATAGAATGGTCAAAGTCAAGCATTTAAGGAGGAAACTTTCCATTACAGAATGCCTGTTGCCTTAAAAGTAGCACAGGATAGCAAAGCAGGCAGCCCCTTCCTTAAATCCAACTCATTCTCATTTACTGTCAGCACTGCCCTGAATCTCCATCATTCTTTTGTCAAACTTACCTCCTCCAGGGCACTGTCTGGATCAACCCCATCCTCCGTGTGTTCCTCCCTGGTAGCACGCATGGCCTCCAGAGCTATGCTGCTTCCGTTTGCATCCGGTGTGACCTTGGGCAAATGACCTAACCTCTCAGGGCCTCAGTTTCCTTATCAGTGAAGTAGGGATAATAACATACCTACACCATCGGTTCATTATGAGGATTCAATTCGTGTATATATGTAATAATTTTGTAAGTGTTAGCACATCTTATTATCTTGAGTATGTGATTTTCTACATGTTTTATGGTTGTTTCCAAACATCATTGCAAGGAAGGCCCCTAACGGGTATCCTTTCCCAGAGCTGAAATAATGCCACGCATATGGCAGAGTCTTCAATAAATGCTTGCCTTTTTTTTCCCAGAGCAATCTGTTTCAGATTAGGAGAAATTCCTTTATTGGACTGTTTATCAAGGATGATCTGCCCTTATTTCAAACTCTGGATGATTGTTGGAGAAAAGAGCTGTCTGCCTTCCTGTTTGCCTTGTTCTCTAAAACCTGTTTCATGTTTTCCCTGAAAATGTCCTTTAGCCACAGCCACCCTGGTACCTTGGGACTGCTCTGTTTCGGCTTCAGATTACAGGTTAAAATTAGCCACCCCCTCTGTGAAGGGGGTACCAGGAGAGGCAGGACTGTGGTGGTAGTGGATGAAGCAGACCCACAACAGAGACGGCGGTGTGGTGGAGCAGAGGCCAGAAACCCCACAGAAGTTGGTGTCCACTGAGGGGTCACAGAGTCCAGGGAGGCCAAGGTTATACAAATCCTGAATTCATGCCATGGCATAAGTCTCTTGTGCAAGATCTGCTGCTGCTCTACTTTAGCTGCATTGACAACTGGAATCTTCCAGACTGTTCCTTTTGTGATTATAAACTGTCTTCGACATACAAACTGTATGCTGTAGAAGGATGCTGTTTATAGAAGAAGTTGGAACAATCAACATGTTCCTCAAAGGAATACTTTCTTTATACTCTTCCAGGGTCATTCTTACAAAACAGCTTAGTATGTCAATCTGTTCTGGGGGCAAGGAGAGAAGAAAGGACACCATTCAATTTAATGCCATGAAGAAATACCAGTGCCTAGGCCATCCCTGAACAGAATTCAGCAGGCATTACCTGTCTTTCATGCATCCTCCCTCCTCTCCCTGGACTTTCTCATTTCAGGGCATCCCTTCTGTGAATGCCCAGGGCTGTCATGTATTCTTAGTACCCTGACCCACCAAAAAAATACACAAAACATGCTACTCTCAGGAAAAGAGCAAATCCTACCCTTTCATGGCTTCATTGACAGGGCTAGCTTTGGAGACATGGCTTCAAATCCTAGCTCTTCTGCTTCCTAGTCATCTGGACCACTGCATGCTACCGAACCTCTCCTGTGTAAAATGCAAGATATAAGGCAATGTGCTTTCAGCTGCAAGTAGTGGAAAGCCAACGCACATGGGTTTGACCAATAAGGAAATTGGCCCATAAATTGAAAGTCCTGACGTGCAACACTGAACCCTGGTGTCAGAGGCCCTTTATGCACCTCTGCCTTCCACCTCCATTGTCAACTGCTTCTTAAGCTTGGCTCCTTTCACAGACTGGCCACCAGCAGAAAGATGGGGCCCCTGCTGACCAGCAAGTAATGCCTGACACCAAGGGGCTGTTGTGTGCTGATTGGCTTTGGTCTGGGATCCTAAACCAATTGCTAGCAACATAGGGACAGGATACCATTATTAGTAAATAGACCAGTGGTTCTCAGACTTGAGCATGCATCGGAATTACATAAAAGGATTTAGTAACAGGGCCTCAGTGCCAGAGTTTCTGATGCAGTGTGTCCAAAGAAGAGCCTCAGAATTTGCCTTTCTAACAAGCTCTGTAGTGATACAGATGCTGCTGGACCACACAGAGAACTACTAGCATAGTCAGATCAGGAGGACCCCTAAGTGGCCCATAAACCTAGTGTGAGATGGCTGGGATGGCTGAGGGCCAGCCAGCAAGGCATCTCTTTCTCCACTCAGCCACTCTCCATTGCTTGCCTGGGCTTCCTTACAACGTGGTGGTTTCAGGAGAACTGGATTTCCTATGTGCCAACTGATTCCCCAGAATGACTGCTCCAAGACACCAAGGCAGAAGCTGTAAGGTTTCTCATACAGTGACACTTCTGCCCCATTCTCCTGGTGACATGTGAGTCACAGGGCATCCCTGTTAAAGGGAAGGGCAGCATACAAGAGCATGAATATGCAGGGGCAAGGGTCATTGAAGGGCCACCCTGGGGACCAGCTACCACAGGGATTAAAGGAGATCATTCATAAAATCCTGACTCTGAATGTAAGCACTGACCATAAGTAAGGGCTCAGGAAATGAGCATTATTATCATTGCAGTTCTTTTCAGGGGACTTTGTTTCTGTTATTGAGGAACTTAAGGCTTTCTCAACTACTAAAGAATTTTCAGATACTAGCCAGCAGATGAAGCAGTATTTTCTTGGAGTGTTTCTTTCCAGTAGTCCCAACACCATGCATACAAGCAGCTATTACCTTAACCAGGAGCAAGAACTGCTCTCCCAAATGCATCTGCTACATGGTGGAAATGCTCGTTTTCTGTTGGCTTCCACCTGGTTCCTGTATTAGAACCATGTGTTTTGGTGAGAGGTTTTTACCCAGGCTTCCACAGATTGACTGATTTTACTAAAAACTGATTTTATTGTTTACTAAAAATAAAAAAGTAAACAGCTTTTATTCTGAATCATGACTTAAGTAAAGCTAGTCCTCTGCTGTTCTGGCTTACACTTCCGTTATGGGAAATCTCTAGAACAATAGCTTCTCAAGTGACTCCGCATCACTCCCATGCAGCCGCCTCTACTCCGTAGACAAACACAGCTTCCCAGTTTGAGCAGCACTAGGCGTCCCTGAGCTCCAGAATGCTCTCGCAGACAGCATGGTGTTCCTTATTTTTGCCAAACATGAACGCATATATCTCAGTTTTTTTTCTTTTCCTTTATTGTGTGAGAGTGAGTTCGGCTTTATTCAACAGCATTACCCAGAGAAACTTGAGGGGTTTTCCGATTCTGCACGTGTTTGGGGTGGGAGAGGAGCAGGTGCAATCGATAAGAATCTTCTGGTTCAGAGGGAAGAGGCCTGGGGATCTAGAGTATGTTGTCTGTCACCTACTGTGCCCAAGCAGCCCGGCCAAGCTCTGACATTGTTGAGACTCAAGCTTCAACACGAAGGTTGCACACAGGCAAGCTACCAGGATTTGTTCTGTAGTCTGAGGAGGTTGGGGTGTTTGCACCAGGCTATTTCTGTATAACAAGCTGACCAGAACCATCTGAGAATCCACTAGCCACTGGGGTTTACTATGACATACCTTCCAGTCACTCCATTGTATCATTTCTCCTGTTTTATCCTTGAGAGAATGACCGTGTGTGAATGTGGGTCTGTGTGACTGTGGGCAGTGTGTGGCCCAAAGTCCCATTACCAAGGAGAGTTAAATGAACCATGTTAGCCAAACACACAAAAATGCAGTTCCAGAGTCAAAGCTCGTCTTCTACGCATCGACCCCGTCTGTGGGGACACACAAAACTTGGCGGTAGCTGCCTCTGGAGAAGGGAAGTGGGTCCGTGTGCTGAGGGAGACTCCCTCTTCCCCACGTGCTGTTTTAGTTTTGTCGCTGTTTTTCTACCATAAGCATGGAATACTTTTTAAAAATGAAAACTAGAGCTTAAATGCCAAGGCTTCCCTTGGAAAACCTTTGATGACTCAAATATCCCCTTGAGACCTGCCCTCAGCTCCCCAGGAGGAAACTGGGACAATCTGAACAGCCAGGGGCTGCCATGGGGAAGTTCATTGCCTGTCCCCTTGGGCACATACTTCATGTCCTCAAGGACGCGCTCTTCACCCCTATCCACCGCCATGGGGGAAGCATGTTCAGAGCAGATACTATGTCTGTCACATTCAGAATCAATGATGACTTGAAGCCATTCATCCTGGCAGTATGGCAGAGAAAATGCAGCTGGTGGGGAACGGACAGCCTGCCAATTGCAGGGAGCTAGACCCGTACAGCACATGATGCCTGAATTGCCTGCCACGCCAGCACAAAACAGCTCATCCAGTTTGGACAGGGAAGCACCATACTTGGTCATGTAGAAGAATATCAAACACTTTCGTAACGTGTCTCCACATGTTTGCATTCTCCAGGAGATGATGGCTCAGGCTTCGGAAATCGCCTTATTGCATATTTCTTATATTCTCTTTGCTGAGCTGGTGACCCACTTCCAAACCCAGAGAACAAATTACAAATGAACAGCCCAATGACCTTTCTTTTTCCATTTTTACTACACTGGGAGTCCATTAAAATAATGAGTGTCAACACAGCACCTCTCTTTGCCACTATACATGCAATGTGGACTAACTGGATTGAACTAGACAGAGTTCTATTCATTGGGAATTGTTAGCCAGCTCAAAAGGGAGGAAAACAGAATAAAAAAGAAAAGCATTGCCCATCACAAAAATAACTTGAGAATTGTGCAATCTGCCAACCTTGGCCATTTGTGTTGAACTTGCTTTCATCCCACAGTTAAATACACCACACCCTATGGCTAAAGCAATTACTGCCTTCCTTTTGAGCAGCAAAGTAATGGGAACTAGAGAAGCTCCTGTGGATTTGGCAAGGGTTAGTATAACAGTTTCCATTAAATCTGGGAGAGGCAAGGATGGGACTACTTATGCTTTAGTGCTTCCTGTTCAGCTCCCTTTCAGAGATGAAGCCATGTGTTCCCGTGCAGGGGTTAATGCCTGGACCTAGTACCCTTGGCCAACAACATAATTTTGCTGCATACATTATTGTTGTTTTGTTCCAGTACGGTTGAAATTATCATGGGAATTCCTGTAATGCTGAATGTTTTCCCGTGGGAAATATTTTATTTTGCATGTAGAGCTACCCAGTCTCAAAGTTTCCTCCTGAGGACATTGTGCTGCTCCATGGAACACAGTGGAGCAGATGTTTCAGAGGATTTCAGTATAATCAGGAGAAACTTGCTGACTGCCAGCCATGTGCCAGACACTTTTGTATGTCTTCGTGTGTTGTAGACAGCCGCTCTGCAGGTTGGCTGTCACTGACTGTGCTTTCAAAGGGAGGAAGCTGTAGCACAGGGAAGTGAGCAACTTGCACAAGGGTGCCCCACTGTGAGTGACAGAGCGGGGGGTGCACACCCAGGCCCTGCCGGCCCAAATGCACACTTCCTTCCCTGCAGCATGAAGCTGCCTTTTGATGCTCTCTTTGATGCCGAAGGTTAAGGTGAGGCTCACAGTTTGGACATGGCTTTCAGGGAAGCTAAGCAGACCTTGGTGGGACTGATTGATGAGATTGATGAGAATGGGGACTTGGACTGTAAGGGACGTTCCAGCAATCAACAATACAAGGGCATTTGGAGAGTGAGAGGTGGGATTCCTGCTAATCTAGCAGCAGATGGACAGGCACTGGCCTCGAGGGCAGGGTGGCAATCTCTAGAAAGTCTGAGGGGAAGATAATAAGGCAACAATGAGTGGTGGAGGAGATCATGGGAACCCTGAAGGCAGTGACTCAGAATCAAAGGGATCAACAGGGTCAAGGTGGGAACCCAGAAGGCAGGACTTTTTGTCACAGATGGTATGACACTGGCCAATGACTAGCATCAGGTCAGAGCAAGACGAGCACCAGCCTGACTTGGTGGTGAGATTCTACTATGTGGCAGGTGCTATTCTAGTTGCCATGGAAATAGCAGTGAACGAAATAGGTCAAGTCCCTGCCCTTATGGAGCTACAGTACAATGAGAGAAATAAACAAGGAAATATACACCAAATGATGATAAATAGTATCAAAAACAATTCCTCTTTGTAAGGGGATACTAATACTGGTGACGGTAGTGCCTGCTATTTTCCATGTGGTAGGCAGGGAGGGCCTCTCTCCACAGGCTATTTGAGCAGAAACTTGAAGGAAGTGGGGAGTGAGCTGTGCCCCTGTCTGGGAGGAGAGCTTTGCAGGCAGGAGGAGCAGGAACGGCAAAGCCCTGAGGACGAGGGTGCCTGGAGTGTCAGGAACAGCCAAGGAGTCATTTTCCGAGTCAGTTCCTGGAGGCGGCCTCTGAGAGGGTGATTAACAGGGCGTTTATTAGGGAATTCTCTGGGGCTCAGCCTGGGGGAGGGGAGGGTGGGAGGGCAGGGACACTGGGCAGGAGAAGGAAACGAGCTGTAACACGGTCCCAACGAAAGCCTCGGACAAGCCCACAGCGAGTTCTGAGGATGGGATGACCCCTCCAAGCCAGCCCACACTGGACAGAGAGGGCTGGGCCCTTGCATCCCTGTCATTCAGCAGGGGCTGTCACGGGGATTGTTGGGGGTGTTGGGGCGGCAGCTCCTAGCAGGAAGTCCTCCTTTGTGAAGGGTGCACCTCCCGCCAACCAGGGCATGCTGGTGTGACTGGGGCAGAGGGCAACGAAGCAGGGGCAGAAAATGAGCTCAGAGAGGCATCCGGGCACCAGATCGTGCAGGCCCTCCTAGGCCTCGATAAGGACTTGGGCTTTTGTTCCACATGGAATGATGGGGAGCCATTCAGCATTTCCAAAAAGCAATGTTAATGTCTAATTTATGTTTCAACCTGATCCCTCTGGCATTTAAGTGGACTAGACTGTAGATGAACAAGAAGGGCAAGTAGGAAGACATATGAGTTTGTGTAAGAATAGAAATAGGTTAGCATAAGAGTAGCCATCTTAAGGGCCTAATAGCCATTTCCTGAGTGTGTGTGAACTGGAACTGGGTAAGGCTGAGAAAAACAAGATGATCAATCATGAACACTGGACTAAGGCAGCGGTGACCCTTGGTCAGCTAACCTTGGTCAGTTAATCCTACATACCAAGCTTATCGTGCGGAACCGCCCTGACAATTGAGGAATGGTCTTATCTTGCTCTTGCCTAACCCCAGGATGTATGTCTTGCAAGAATAATGTATAGCTGTGGAAAATTACTATGAGTTAAGTGCTTTGAAAATGCTATATAAACCCTTTGCTCTGAGCGCTCGGGGTCCTTGTTGAAACCCGTTGTGTCGGGCAGACACTTGGACCCCAGCTAGCTGGAATAACAATAAACCTCTTGCTTGTTGCATCGATCTGCCGTGGCCTTCGTCTCCTCACTGCGGGGAAGCGCAGCCCGGAATAAGGCCATTGGGTCTTACATTTGAAGTTGGGAGAAGTCCCAACTGAAAAATGAATTCGATAGTTTCTTGATATGTCTAAGGCCACGTGAGCAAAGCTACCACCTAGTGAGGGAGTGCAGAGGAAGAGAGGAGTCTGAGGGGCAAGTCCCAGAATATCCCGGGGTCTGGGGACTGTTGACATGCGGGGGACAAAGAGAGACAAGTGAGGCCGGAAGTGAAACATGACAGCGTGATGGTCCCGAGGCCGAGTAACAGTGGCTTTCACAGCAGAGAGTGTGACCATTACTGAGAGGCTGAGATGAGGACTGAGCAGTGCCCACCAGGCTCAGCCAGTGACCTTGACAAGGGCAATTTTGGAGGAGTGCTGAGGGGCAAGCCCGGTGAATGCAGGAGAGGGACTGGAGACAATGGGCACAGACAACTTTCTGAAGAGTTTGGTGGAAAGAGGAGCAAAAAATGAGGCAATAGCTGGAATGGGCTTGGGATCAAGAGAAGACTGGGGAGCCTAGGGTCCTCAGGGGACAGCTCCAGCCCCAGGGTCTGGCTGGGTGTGATCTGTGGGCAGGCACAGAGGGGGCCCCCCGCTGCGGGTGACAGCTTACAGGGGGAGGGAGGGAGAAAAGAGCATGACAGATGTACCTGTCTATGCAATAAACATCTTCCCACAGAGGCTGAGAAGCTGGATGTAAACTGAATTTTTTTGAAAAGTTGATCTTGTTTCAACTACACTGGGGAAATTATTTCAATGAAACAAAAGGTGTTTAATGTGAAAAATCCATTCCAAGTATAACTGTGTATGAGAATGTTAATGTGTCCATTTTTCTGAAGGTTGGGTACACCTATAATTTTGGTTCTCTGCTACACCTGGTATGAAACTAAATATAATTATATAGTTTTTTTTTTCAGAAGGTCTTCGCTCACCATCGGCAGAGACAGCATTCCTGAACGCTCCGTGCAGACTAACACAAGCACCTGGGCCACAACATCTCCAGCCCTCTTACCTGCTTCATTGTTCTCCGTAGCATCTGCTGACATCTTCACACATTCGTTTATTGGCAGACCCAGGGCTTGGCAAGTCAGAGGTGCTTGACAGAAATCCGTTCGGTGAAGGAGCGGGATGGAGCCCTTCAGCAGCACCCTTCCGGAAGGGATGCTCACCTACTTGCCAGTCATGCTGTGGACGTTTTAAGGAAGCTCTTCACTCTCCTGACCAAATAGTGACTACCCAAGGTTTCCCTGCAGACAGTATTCCAAATAATCATTGAGAAGCACTTTGCCTTGTGAAGAGTGGCCCCCAAAGCTTCTTGTTGCTCCAGGGAGACCTCCTGTGTAGGATTTGGGGTGCCCTGTTTTGATGAGGTTCTGACTAAGGCCTGAGGAGAGAATGAACACATGGGAAGAATCCACAAGGTCCTGCATCATTTACTATTTCAAACATTCAATGAGAAATGGGAAGAATGAGAGCGAGAGGAAAGTGGGGGTCTGGGTGGTCACCTTCTGAGGCTCCCATAAAAGCTCTTTGCTTTCCCTCGACATGATCAGGATGAGACCCAGGCCGTATGCCTTCCTTAGAAGGCCATCCTCCAGACACAAAGCTGGGCCACATCTTTCCTAGGCCTGCCGAATTCTGTCATGTTTTCCTTCTGCAAGAGACACTTCAGACCCCATCACCCAGATCTCCTTGGCTTTGATGGGGACCCTGAGGCTGCTTCCTGCAATGCCAGGGACCTCAGACTGCCTTCACCCACCAAGGCCACAAGCCACTACTTGTTTCCACTTTAGGAGTAGAGGCCTCAGCTGCCACCAAGCCATCCTTTGTTTACACCTTGAGAGCAGTGCCACATGCAGGTATGAAACATTGCTGTTAATGAGGAATTAAGAAGACTCACTCTTGCCTCTGTGGCAGACGTCACTGTTATCTTACACTGGCAAACGTCAGAAGTCTTCTTCCTGAAGGCCGTCAACACAGCACCATTTAGTCAGCATTGGGTGGTTTTCTGAGTGAGTGTTCAGTCAGCTTTGAGTCTAGTCTGAGGACACAAACTGTCTTTATCCATTGTTATACACTCAGCACATAAGCAGGGCTCCAGGCACAAAGAGACCTGATAAGGATTTGTTGAATGATTAGATAGGTGGGTAAATGAAATTTTATGAATGATCCTTGGTGATAGATAGGGCTGCAACCTACCACCGAAGTAACTGTAGGGAATTTAGAGAACTTCTCCAGGCCTCAGTGTCCCTGCATGTACATGAAGGTGGGAGCAATACTCACAGCAAGGTTGTTTTCAGAGATTAAATGAGATGGACCACATGGCACATAACACACTGGGACGGGGTCCAGCACGTGGCGAAAGCTCAGTACAGTATCCTTATTACACAACCGTTTCACTTTCAACCCTACTCTCCTCATAAGACCTGAAACTCATCATATTCATGAACTGACAGCTACTATTCAGGAGGTACTCCTGTCTTTTCTCTGTCTTCTGTGATGTAAAATGGGATTTAGCTGAAACAGTTTTTCAGTAATACTTTCTTGTTGAAAATGATTCCTTGCTTATAAGTGATTGCCACCTAATCAACAAAGTTCTGATAAACAAATTCACATAGTGTGTTAATGACTGTTGATAGCATTTGCACTTTAAGAAGTAGTGTTCATAGTGGCATTTGAGGCAGGTAAGAGTGAACTACGGGGTAAATATTTTTCTAAGGCATTATTGTTTAAAATGTCATCCTTGGACCAGCAGCACTGAGATCCCTAGGGGCTTGTAAAATACAGACGCTCAGGCCAGCACCCCAGACCTACTGAATCTGAATCTCTGGTTTAACAAGGGCCCCAGGAAAGGCATATGCCCTGTAGCGTTTGAGAAGCGCTGGTCTAGGTGGGGAGCCATGACACTGAAATGCTCTATTCCATCTCTATGGAAAACATCCTCTATTAGAAACTGGACGGGACAGACGGATGTAGCAAGACTCCTACTGAGAAGTGTCCATTTCCCACCAGTTTCTGTTGCTCCACCTCCCTACCTGTTTAAAATCCACTTGTTGTCATTACCAAGGCCCTCCTCCCACACTTACACACACCTTGTCTGACTGCTACACATAAATATACTACCAGTGCTGAATATTATGAACCTACTTACCTATTTTTGTATTCTTATGGTTCATTTGTAATGAAGATGGATTAAAATAAATATGTTGCTGATTGGCTTCAATTTTTATAATAGAGGAAATAAACTCAGTTTCTCTATCATTCTTAACAAATCCCCCACTTATATAGTCTACTAGGTCTGTTCTCCCTGAGTTGGCCTAATCTAACACAGTTCTAACATCTGTATTTTTCACATGTATTGTGGCATCAACTGGTCAATCTCCCTGATATCCAGGAGAAAAAGAAATTTGTAAGACTGGGTGGCCATCATGTTACAATGAAAAAAATAGAAACTATAAACATTTCTGCAGGGTTCTGTGATGCCTGCAGGGTCTGGAGAATAGGAGTGGGCTTGCTGCATTTCTGCACAGTAACAAGGGGGACTCACAGCTCCTAGAGAGTAAAACCGGAGCCATGCTCATAGGAGAACATCCTTTCTTTGATATAAGATTGGACTAATACTGGACCCTGAGGAAAATTGTCTCTGTAATCTGTTTACTTCATAAAGAACTTAGGGAGGAAGCCATTCCATAACCCTTACTGGTGGAAAAAATAGATTAAAATTAGGAAGCTCATATTCAGCTTCAGTCACAGTTTCAGTAACACCCTGTATTAGTCAGGGTCCTCCAGAGAAATAGAACCACTAGAAGATTATTGATTGCTTGAATTGCTTCACAAGGTCATGGCAGCTGAGAAGGCCCGAGATGGTCAGTCAGCAAGCTGGAGACCCAGGAGAGCTGAGAGCGGAAATTCCAATCCCCAAACCAGCAACTCAGGACTCAGGAAGAGCTGATGTTTCAGTTTCAGTCTGGAGGCAGGAAGAGACCAACGTCCCAGGAAATCAGACAAGAAGAGTTCCCTCTTGTTTGAAGGAAGGTCCACCCTTTGGTCCATGTGAGTCTTCCACTGATTGGATGAGGCCCAACCACCCACATTGGGGAGGGCAATCTGTTCTACTCAGTCTACTGATTCAAATGTTGATCTCATCTAAAAACACCTACACAGATCACACAGAATAATGCTAGTCCAAACTGCTGGGCACCGATGGCCCAGTCAAGTTGACACACAAAATTAACCGTCGCAGGAGTACAGACTAACAGTGAGGCAAAGAAGTGTGTTGGAGGCACTACTTGAGTTCTCTGAATGGCAAGGCACCTAGGAGAGAACTCTCCTCTTACAAACAGGAGTTTGCCTGTCTTCCTGAAGACTGTTCCTGGCTGTTCTCTCTCTACATGCTGGGTGGGCTGGAAGGGCGGTAGCTACTGCCCTGGAGGGAGTGGTCCTCAATAAATGATTGGGAATTGGTCAATACCCGAATTTCATCACCCCTCATACCAGGCAAATGTAATGCACAGTCTGTGCCATCTCCCAGAGGACCTCAGTGGGACTGATCCCAGATATCCAAAGATAACCCCCTCCTCTTTCAAACATCTTCCTCCATTACTTTTCTTGTCTTAACTCCCAACTCCCCTACTGGGGCAATCTGACATCACCCCCAAAATAAACTACTTGCACTCAACTCAGTTCTCAGGCTATGTTTCTGGGGCAACCTGGCCTAATATAAGAGGATAAATTGGACTGACTGATACATTCCCTTTTCTTGAGCTAAGGATAGGAATTCACACTACATGGTCCCCCCAAAAAACCTCTACACCAATGAACTGTACACATGTTCACATACAGCACTAATTCATTTATAGCAGCATTATTTGCAATAGATCCAAACTTGGAAACTACTCAAACATCCATCAACAGATGAATGAATAAATACATCATGGTGTATTTATTTATATATATTACATGTATTCACATAAAGAAATATTATACAATAGGGATGAACAATTTAAAACTATATTCAACAACATGGATGAATGAATCTCACAAACATAGATTGGAATGGAAGGAGACAGACGCAAAAGGACAGGCAAAATGATTCTTCCTATAAAAAGTTCAGCAACAAGCAAACCAATATGGATCAAAGTCCACTCGGTCACTCTGAGAGTGCACAGGAGCTGGAAGAGAGCTTGACAGTCGGCGGTGCTCCTGGGTGCCGGTAATGTTCTGTTTCTTGATCTACCTGCTAACTGCGTAGATGTAGTCAGTTCTGTGAAAATTTACTAGGCCAATCACTGTGACATAAGCACCCTTCATCTGTATGTTGTACTTCAATAAAAAATTAAAAACATCTTAGAACTCCTCATAAGGGTGACTAAAGGAAAATAGAAGAAAACAGTTACTGAAACACATTATGAAGTTACAAGAATGCAGAAAGTATGGTATTGGCCCAAGACGAGGAATAGAGATCAATGGAACATGTTAAACATGTTCCAAGAAATATACTTTGGCACATGAAAGAATTAAGTATGTGTTCTAGATGGTGTTTTGGATTAGCAAGGAAAAGGAGAATTACTAAAAATAGTGTTGAAGCAATGTATTAACTAGTTAGATGGGAAAAAAATTAATACCTTCCTTAAACCATCACTAAAATCAAGTGCAGTTGAATTCAAAGTATACATATATTGTGTGTCTTTAAACTTTTGTTTGCTTACATAAAAATATTTATATAAACATGAAATCATAAAGCAGTAAGAGGAAAATTCAAGGTGAGGCTTGTTGGTGACCTTTGTGATAAGGGAGGAGGGAAACTTTTCTCACCGTAAAAAGAGATGAAAAAACTACAGGCAAAGCTGTATACGTACAATGTAATTTATAAAATTAGAAAATATAAATGGAAAGATCACTTACAATGGCAAAGGACTGACATCTTTAGATATAAAGAGCTCTTTTGAAATAATAATAATAATAAAATTAATTCACTCAAATAGAAGTACATATAATGTATTGAAGTGGCTCAGAGCAGGCTTCCCCAACATGTACCTCACTGGCGTGTGGATTATTTTGAGTTAAAGGCAACTGAGACCCCATAGGCTTAAGAGAGACTTGTGCCTATCCCTTAACTCTCCAGAAGAATTTAAACTGGAGTCTTTCACAAAATAGGAGTTAATACCAGAAACACATTTTCTCTGAGTGATGATGTATCTGTATGGTAGGGCAAACATCTAACTGCTCAGTGCATTGCCCGCCTCCCCTCTGCGCCCCAGGCCCTTATCGGATTCTTTAGCCTAGGATGGCATCGATAACTCACTTTACTTTTCTATCTTTGAACCTCTCATGTATGTGGGGTTCCCATATGTACAAAATTAAATTTGGTTGTCTCCTGTTAGAACAAGAAAAAAAAAAGGACACTGGATATGGATCAAAGACCTGAATGTAACTCATGAAACCATAAAACTCTTAGAAAAAAACACAGGTAAAAATCTCTTGGACATAAACATGAGCAACTTCTTCATGAACATATCTCCCTGGGCAAGGGGGAAAAAAGCAAAAATGAACAAGTGGGACTATATCAAGCTGAAAAGCTTCTGTACAGCAAAGGACACCATCAGTAGAACAAAAAGGCATCCTACAGTATGGGAGAATATATTCATAAAGGACATATCCGATAAGGGGTTGACATCCAACTTATATAAAGAGCTCACGCACCTTAACAAACAAAAATGAAATATCCAATTAAAAATTGGGCAGAGTATCTGAACAGACACTTCTCCGAAGAAGAAATTCAGATGGACGACAGGCATATGAAAAGATGCTCCACATTGCTAATTATAAGGGAAATGCAAATTAAAACCACAATGAGGTATCACCTCACACCAGTAAGGATGGCCACCAAAGAAAAGACTAAGAACAAGAAATCTGGCGAGGATGTGGAGAAAGGGGAACCCTCCTACAGTGCTGGTGGGAATGTAAGCTAGTTCAACCACTGTGGAAAGCAGTATGGAGGTTCCTCAAAAAACTAAGAATAGAAATACCATTTGACCTGGGAATACCACTCCTAGGAATTTACCCAAAAAAAACAACTTCTCAGATTGAAAAAGACATATGCACCCCTATGTTTATCACAGCACTATTCTTAATAGCTAAGATGTGCAAGCAACCTAAGTGTCCATCAGTAGATGAATGGATAAAGAAGTTGTGGTACATATACACAATGGAATATTATTCAACCATGAGAAAGAAACAAATTCTACCATTTGCAACAACATGGATGGAGCTGGAGGGTATTATGCTCAGTGAAATGAGCCAGGCGGAGAACATGTACCAAATGATTTCCCTCATTTGTGGAGTATAACAACGAAGCAAAACTGAAGGAACAAAACAGCAGCAGACTTACAGACTCCAAGAAGGGACTAGTGGTTACCAAAGGGGAGGGGTGGGGGAGGGCAGGTGGTGAGGGAGGGAGAAGGGTTTGAGGGGTATTATGAACAGCACACATGGTGTAGGGGTGATCACAGGGTAGACAGTGTAGTACAGAGAAGGCAAATAGTGACTGTGGCATCTTACTACACTGACAGTGACTGCAATGGGGTATGGGGGGTCCCGATAATATGGGGGAATGTAGTAACCACACTGTTTTTCATGTGAAACCTTTATGACAGTGTGTATCCATGATACCTTAATACAAATAAAAAATAAAAAAATAAAAGGGACTTACACCAAGTCCCACAGCAACCTGGGATGATAACTAAGGAGCTGATACTCCTCAATGGCAGGTAACAAATCCTACCATTTGCAACAACATGGATGGGGCTAGAGGGTATTATGCTCAGTGAAATAAGCCAGGCGGAGACAGACAAGTATCAAATTATTTCACACATCTGTGGAGTATAAGAACAAAGCAAAAACTGAAGGAACAAAAACAGCAGCAGACTCACAGAACCCAAGAATGGACTATCAGTTACCAAAGGGAAAGGGACTGGGGAGGATGGGAGGGAAAGGAGGGAGAAGGGGGAAAAGGGGCATTACGATTAGCAGACACAATGTGGGGGGGGGAGGGGCACGGGGAAACAGTACATCACAGAGAAGACAAGTAGTGATTCTATAGCATCTTACTATGCTGATGGACAGTGACTGTAATGGGGTATGTGGGGGGGGCTTAGTAATGGGGGAATCTAGTAACCACAGTGTTGCTCATGTAATTGTATAGTAATGATACCAAAATTTTAAGAAACACACAAAGAAAATAATATTGGGGTTTTGGTGCTGCAGAGATGATGTTTTGGGGTGAGAGTTGCAAAGCAGCTTTCCAGAGCGTCCAGACTGCAGCAGCTATGAGTGGCATCATTCAGCTGGCAGCAACTGGGTTGGGCACCCTGGCACCATGAGCAGGTGCTGCTGAGGTTGGAGCAATGGCAGCTGGATTGATCATCGATCCATGTGTGGCAGGACAACGATCCACAATGGGGTATCAGTTGGGGGACAGCAGAATCACCTGTGGGGAAGAGGAGAGAGAGAGAGAGAAAGTCACCAAGAAGCCGCTGGAACTGGGGGCTGAAGACTGTAGTTTCCCTCACTCATGGGGTTGGCCAGGTTCCTTGTCTTCTCAAGCCCACCCTTGTCCTGCTGGCCCGAATCCCACTGATCCCCCCGCCAGGTCTGCGTAGGGGCACCATGGAGCGTGATAACATCAGGCTTCCAGAACCTGTCTTTCCTGCATCAAGCCCCAGAGTGCACTCTGCCCATATCCTGTCCTAGGCTCCTCTGTCTCTGGTCGGAAGTCCACTCTCAGCTCCCTGTGTACCTACTGCCTGGCCAGGCCCTTGGCCTCCCTTCTCAGGCCTACTCGAGCTTCTCCTCTCCCCTAGGCACCTGGCTCTGCTCTACCCCACTCCAGGCCTCACAAAATCACCTTCCCTGAGAAGCTCCTGGCAGCTGCCACCTGCAGCTGTGCTTCCCCTCTGCCTGGGAATCCAGCTCCAGGGCCCAGCTGGCTTGCCAGACTCCTCACCACCAAGCCCCTCCCTTGTCCCCAGCCTGGCCTGCATGCATGCAAAGCCTGTGACCCTGCCCTGTGTGTCCCTAAGCTCCCACTGTCCCTGGTGCTTTTCTGCTTGAGAGCTGTCCACTCCCCTGGCCTAGCCCCTGACCTCTTTGCCAGAGCAGAACAAACAAGGCTGCCTATGTTAGTGCGTGAAAGGCCACAAGGGGCCCAGCGACACCCCGTCCTCTCAAGCCCACTGCACATTTGCAGACTCTCCTCACCCATTCCCCCACCTTGTCTGTCATGCCACATTCCTAAGGCCAAACTGGGGGCACTCTGGCCCTACAGCCCCCAGAACACTGGACCTGGAGCTCCCTTCTCAGCACCGACATCAGTCTTCTTGTGCCCATGGGGAAGTCCCAAAGAGATGAACTGTTCTCTCTTGGGCACATTCTTAACTGTTTATTTTTTCAGGTCAACTTTAGAATCATTTTGATCAAATTCCCTAAGTGTGTGTAAACAGCAGCTTTGGTCCCTGCAGGGAGCTGTAGGAGGAAATGACACTCATTTTGTCTAAAAAGGACCTCGAGAGGGGGTGGTCATGTGAGCACAGCCCTGTCCTTGCGAATGCTCTCACCCTGGCCACCCTCTGAGTCACAGAGTCCCAGGACCAGTTTTCTCTAAGGAGAGCTGCCTCGGAACGAAGGGGATATGATGGAATTTCTTGCCCTTTTGGGGAACAGCTTTTTTTGCAAACTAAGAGTTTGCTGGCTTTTCACCAGGACGGCTCTCTCCTAAGGGACAGGGTGCTACCCCTTGGTCCTTGGGTTGTCCCAGCAAACGTTGCAGAGTGGCCAGTGACAGGTGCAGGGCAACAGCTACAGTGTCCCTACCCCAGGAGCTGCCTGCGAGGAAGCAGACACTGTTTTCTCTTTCTAGAGCCCTGTGTCACCACAGATGTGCCCCGTGGTGATTATGTCATGTTGTAATAAAGGCAAAACAGGAGCGCAGGTGAGAAGGGCCCTAGACAGGTGCTGATACCCCAGGCTGGGCGGGAGGGGGACAGGGGCAGCCGGCTCCTGCCCCACAGGCACGGGCCCAGGAGGCCTGGCTTCTGTGGTGCTGAGGTCATGGGTGCTGGGCTTCGATCACTGGGCGCCACTGTACAAGCCACCATCCTGGCCCTAGAGGCCTGGGAGAGAGAAAAGGCCTGAGGGCCCATATTCCCCCCACCAGCAGGCTGGTCCCAGCCCCCAGGGCTCCCCCTTGGCTCTGGCTCCTGGATGCGGGTGGCTGCCCGACAGGTGCCAGTCCGTGGTTCGGGCAGAGCTTGTCGTCCGCCCCAGCAAAGCTCGGGTTTCACCGGCCCTCAGGTGGATCGGGGAGAACAAACTGATCGGCACGAGCCCGCACAGGTCAGGGAAAGGCGGGGAAGTTCTGTGCCAAGTTCTTTCTGCCATTAACACTCCCCGGAAATATGAGTGTCACCTGCTGCTCTTGCAGAAGTCCCCTCAGCAGAGTGAGGGAGAGAACGGCAGGGTCCCTGTGACCCACTGAGAAAGGGTGACGGGCGCCTAGAGGAGGGGCCTGAAGGAACCCACCACCCCCAGGAAGAACCAGGGCCCCACCCAGTGAGGAGAACCCAGTCCTGCAGGGCCCAGAGATGGCAGGGGTGGATGGGCACTCGGTTGGCAGGTACTGAGGAAGAAAGAGCTCTGTGCACACCTGGGCTGGGCCTCCCTCACAGCCTAATGCCACATAAGATGTCCTCCACTCTCCCCAGCCTTGCTGCCCCCAAAGGCCAACCCCACTGTAGCCCCTCTCTCAGCCAGGATTCAGGGATGAAGGCCTGGGAAATGCAGCGCCACATACCTGAGAGCCCAGAGGAGGGGACCGGGTCCTGAAACCTGAGTCACTTCACCATAACTCCCCTGAGTCCTACGGAAGAGCCTCCAACACACAGGCCTTTGGGAATTGAACAAAAGACCTTGTTTCAGTGGGAATCATAGCAGTTGCTGAAACAGGCCCGAGTTGCTATTTCAATGAAAGAGGCCCTTGGTCAGGCTCTGATGGGAGCACGAGAAGGGTGTCCTCTGTGTGACACTGTGAGTCCCACATCTTATAGGGGGTCCCTCTCTCTCTCTGCTCAGGTCATGAGGGCTGGAGGGTGTGGGGGGATCTCCCTGGGATTCGGGAGGCCTCATTGTGAAGGCCAGGGTGCCCGCAGGCTCTGACACCATCACAACCAAACAGGACCTACCCCGTCTGGTTCTGGTGGCAGCTTCTGGGAAATAGAAAGTTGGAGTGATGAACGCAGGGTGAGAAGGGCTCTGGCTCAGCCACACCCCCAGGAGGGGACCTGCTCTGCAGCAGAGGGACGGACCAGGGCCTTGGGTGTCCCTCTGAGTGCTCACTGCATGTGGGTCTGTGGCCGGCTGGCTCCCCCTGCCTGAGTCCACACTTCCCTGTGGGTCCCTGGGGAGACATGCCTCGTCCTGGGACAGGTGTCTACCAGGTGGTTCTCATCAGCAGCCTCTATGTCTTATGAAGACAAGATATCTTCCCCTTCCCTTCCTGCTCTCTCCCCTTCCTCCGCACACTCTGAACTGCCCCTGTGCCCAGCCCTGAGGGGAAGTCCACCCAGCACCCTGGCTTCCTGTCCTCATGTCCCCAGTTTGCAGACCTCAGGCCTGCCGGCATCTTGCTGGCGCTGACCTCCGCCGGTCCTTCCTCCCGCAGGGCTCCCCACACCTGTCCTTGGGAGCCCAGCTAGCCAGGCCTCTGTGCCCACCCTCCCCAGGGGCTGCCTCTGGCTTTGCTGTTGCTCTGGTTAGGCAGGACACAGGACACATGCCATGAAGGTGACATTTTCCCCCGGTACCCCAGGGTCCAAAACTCGTCAACACACCAGACCTGGAGCTGCCATGGCAGGAATGAGGTCACTTCATTTCTGTCCCCTGCCCAGCATGGGGCCCAGCACACCCTGGTGCAGGACAGGGCTCTAGAGACGGGCAGAGGCCATGTCTTTTTAAAGGCACAGCTGCCAGAGTGGAGAGGAATCCTGGGGCACCTGGCCCTCCCTTTGGGGCCATCCCTGCCCATGCAGGGTCTCTGTTTTCCTCCAATCCACAGTAGAGGTCTCTCCCCTTTCAGTCCTTCAGAAGCCTGAGTCAGGGCCTGGGGTCACTTCTCCTCAGGGGGAGGGCAGCTCACAGGTCCCCTCTCTGAGGCAAGTCTGAGGCACAAAGCCCCTTAGAGGCCAGCTGTGCACCCAGGAATGGGAGGGCAGCTCTGAGCCACCATGTGCTCAGGTGATGACCTCGGAACTGATGGGAACCTTCCCACAGGCGGAATCCTGGGGCAGCCAGGAGTCCCGATACTTTGGGGGGCTGGGGAGGGCCTGGGCCACAGGGCTGTGTAGTCAGGAGTCACCCACACATTTAATGCAGTCAGCAGATACAACAGCACAGCAGCAGAAAAAAGAGCAGAATCCCGAGAGACACAGAGCTGTAGAGAGAGATGGTAGTGAAGAAAACTTGAAGGGAAGACTGTTCATCCAGGGAAATATCCTGTGTGACTTCCAGCTCAGCAATTTGAACGACATGTTGTTGGGCAGCTGGTGGTACGGCATCCAGTAGGGCAGGTGGGGTCCCCTCCTGAAGAAAGCACACATGTTAAGTCCTCGTGCACCTGGGCAGCTTCCTGTGGTGCCTGTCACTTGGCATCCCACCCCATACCTCCAAACCTCCTTTCCCCCTTACACTCTGATTGCCCCACTCTGAGAGGGCACGGTGGGACTAGGAGCCCAGGGCTGGACCCTGAGGGCCCCTGAAGAGCCCTGGGGCACAGACCCTGCTCAGAGGCTCTGCCCCAGAGCCCCGTCAGGGAGTCCGGTATCCTCCGTGCTGGGCCACAGGCAGCCCCCACTGCACAGCTGGGCTGACAGCACAGGGGCCTGGGGAGGAGCACACCAGTGACGGCACACAGCGGGTGCAGGGGGGGCTGCTGGGGCTGGGATGAAGGGGGATTGCAGGATCAGGGCAGCACCCTGGGTCTATCTCCGCATAGCCTTGCCCTCCCTGCCCCCTTCCACAGAGCCGCTCAGCCCCTCTGAACCTGCACTTCCACATCTGCAGGAGCAAGTGAGGGGACACCTGTGAGGTTTAGAGTTCATAGCATGTCTTAGTACAGGGCAGGCCCATAAGGAATGGGGGCAACTGTCCTGTTGTTAGTCATAGCCAAGGAGAAGTTCACTACATCTGTGCACTCAGGTGCTGCAAGGCCTGAACCGTTCAACCAAGTGAGATGGTCAGAGAAGTGGGAGAGGGACAGGGCGAGAGTGACTCAGTGCCCAGGAGGCAGGGCCCAGGAGAGGAGAGGCCAGGCCAGGGCTGGGGGAGAAGCCACTGTGCTGGGAGTAGACACCGCTTGGCTCCTGAGTTCTTTTCCCAATGTGCCTATTGAAGGGCGGTTGTCACCGGGTGGGACTCCTGATGGGCAAATGGGTCAGTTCTGTCTGCTGATCTGTGAGCAGACATCCAGGGATAAGTATAAACAGACATGCCCAGGAGTGTCAGTGCTGTTGGAAGCCAGGTTTGGGGGCAGGGGCTGTGATGGTCACAACTGGGCTCAGGGCTGTACCCACAGCTGGGCTGGAGCACCAGTGCAGTGGAAATTCACCTCGACTGTGTAGGGTCACAGGTGTCCCAGCCTCCAGGGCTCCTGGGTCTGGGACCCCAGTTCGAGGGCCTGGACTCTAGCTCCCTGCACACAGCCTCCAGCCTCCACCCCTCACCTAAGCCAGACCCAGAGGGAGCTCTGAACTCCCCACCAGGAGAACTAGGCCAGGGAGGCAGCAAGGTGGGAGTCAGGGGGCCAGTCTCAGCATTGTTCCGGAGTCTATTTAGAGCTCCAAGTGGTCAGTGCCGTGTGCCTTCAGGGACCCTGGGCTTGCAACAGGGCAGAGGAGCTGCATGGCCCCAGACGCTTTACAGAGGTACCCCCAGGGCACTTCTGAAGCCTGAGTGGGGCACAGCTCCCCAGGGAAGGGCTCAAGGGGCTGTAGTGGCTGTGACGTGCTGCACAGGTGCCCAGCTGTACAAGCTACTTGCTGGGCCAGCCCTGGACACTGTTCCTGCCTTTTGCTTCCCAGTGCGTGTGTGTCTCCGTCCAGTGAATGGACTCAGTATAGTCCCAGAGGGAGGCAGCAGTCTTACCCTGGAAGTCACACAGTTCCTCCTGCTGACATCTAAATCTGTCTTGATGAAGGTGAGGCCATTATCCAGGCTGATATCGATGAAGACGGCCCTAAAGGACAGAAAGGGCAGACGGTGACCAGCAGCCCAGACAGCAGTGCGTGCACTTGGCTCAACCTGCAGCCCAACAGTGGTCCTCTTTGTAGTGGCTCTGATCAGTAGGCATTCAGGACACCATGTAGGAGGCAGCACGGGACTCTCCCTTCCCTTTGCAGAGATGAGGTCAACCTCTGCAATGAAGGCTGAGCGGGCCGAGGAGCCCTGCATGGCCCAGATGCCCTCGTGGCCATGGGCTCTGTGGCCAGGCTGGCTGTTTGGTGTCACCTTCCAAACTCTTTTCTATGACACAGTGTGCTGACTTGGCCCTGAAAGGCTGCCTGGGCCAAAGGGACCATCCCTGGGGCCCGTCACCTCCTGCATCCTGCCCTCCTTGATAGAACCTGGGTGATGGGGGATCACAGCCCCTCAGGGGACCACCCGCACAGGTGGGTGCAGAGGAAGCCCTGAGTCCTCCCAGAACAGGTGTGAGCAGCTCCGCCAGAGGAGGCATCCTCCACGCTGGTCACGCCATAGTGCCAAAAACTGACCACTGTTCCCTGAGCTTTTCACTTACTGGCCCGGATTATTTATCTTTGGTCCTGGGCATGTAACGGAGGTATCTTGCACAGACACTGCCTTTTTTCCTGGAAGAAATTTACATGCAAATAATGTAAATGGACATGTCCCCACATCCCCGTCTCCCCTCCTGTGGCCCTTGGCAAGCAGAGCTCACCCTTTGGCAGATGTCAGCCTCTGTTCTCTGCCTCCTCAGAGCACCTACCTCACACCAAGTGCCAGGCTGCTGACTCGACTGTCAGATTAGCTATGACCTTCTGAACATTCTTACCCCTTTGTCGGAGCTCATAATGAACACTAAATGCTAAGTATGGTCAGGGGAGAGGATAGGTGTCTGGGTGTGGAATGGTTAGGATTGAATAGGGAAAAAATCCCCAAAGAGGTGCAAGCTGACTTTCCCGTTGGATGTGCACCGTCCAGAGAGGAGAATGATGGGATGGCAGCCCAGCAAGCAGAGAGGCCTGGACAGACATGACTGACTGGAAAGGAGTTTTCAAACCAATATTACACACATGGGATGAATTCCCAATTATTAGTGTCCTCTTTAATTTCTCTTAAGAGTGTCTTGTAGTTTTCAGGGTATAGGTCTTTCACTTCCTTGTGTAGGTTTATTTCTAGGCATTTTATTCTTTTTGATGCAATTGTGAATGGGATTGTTTTCCTAATTTCTGTTTCTGCTAGTTCATCATTAGTGATTAGGAATGCAACAGATTTCTGTGTATTCATTTTGAATCCTGCAACTTTGCTGAATTCAGATATTAGCTCTAGTAGTTTTGGAGTGGATACTTTAGGATTTTTTATGACATCATCTTTCAATCTCAAGGGAACACACCATCCTGGGAGACCTGGCCGAGACTCAGAGCCCTGGGGCTGCCTCAACTTCCCTCCCACAGACTAATGGACTTGAGTCCTTGCCTCTCAAGGGAAGGGAGAGCCCAGGAAAGGGAGGGGCATGCAGCTCTTAGGGCACACTCACCCCACACCCAGCCAGGGCTGCAGGAAGGCTGCTCCCAGGGGTGTGATGGTGCTGGGGATCGATTAAGTACTGGGCACTAGTGGCAGGTGCCCAGGCTCCCAAACAGTTACCCCTTCCACTGTCTATGTCACTTGTTTTCGGTGTGTACATAGCGAATGGTCAGCACGGGCTTTGAAGGCTTGGCTTGCTGTGGGACAGCTGTCCCTGGAGGAAAGGAGGGGCTACTTACGGATGGTTCTCTTTCCAATTCGAAATTGACAGATAACTTGATCTTTGTCTATGTTTTCAAAACCGTTTCCAATAACCTTGACTTCATTGTTACCTGCAAGAGTAATATCCAAATGTCTCTGTGAGGAAGCGCTGAGTTATCCTCCTCAGACCACAATTATGGCAGGCCGCCCCCAAAACAGAAACCCCATGAACTCTTGGGAGACTGCAGCTATAGCTGCAGCTGTAGCTGAACCCACATCTGGGCAACCCCCTGGCCAAATCCTCTCCTTTTGGTCACTGAGGGCCTAGTCCCAGGAGCCTGGGCTGGGCCTAGCCTTGGGGGCCCCTCCCCACTTCCCATGACCCCCGAAGCCCATTAAAGGCACCCAGCCTAGTTCTCTAGGGGCAAACCAGCCACGGGTTTCTGCTCTGAAATACAAAGGTGCCCCCTAATGGGCACAGGCAGGGACCAGGCAACCCTTACACAATTGAGAGGAGCCAAGACATCCTGGTGAGTCAGCCCTGGGTCATGTCTGAGCTGCACACACACACCTGGGGACCTGGAGACTTCCTGCCACCTGGAGTCAATTCTCTATTCCTCCTCCCCCACTGTCTTTCTGGGGGCCTATGGCAGAATGGAAACCAGGGAAGCCAAGCCTGTTCTTGCGGAAAGAGAATATGGGGTTTCAGTAGGGTACGTGGCTTCCCCCACCACCTGGCAGGCAGAGGCTCAGGATCTGATCTCAGGGCCCAATCCAGGACTGCACAGGATACCACCTCTGCTCTACACCCAGCTGAATAGCTATCACGCAGCTCCTCTGTAACGCCCTGGGCTCTGGTTTTCTGCCTCTAGGGGGCCCATTACAAACCTGGGCAAAGATGTCATCACATGCCCAACCCCAGCACACCGCAGGCACCCGTACCTCACACAGACTTACATACATACCTGACACAAACAT
This sequence comes from Manis pentadactyla, assembly GCF_030020395.1. Lineage (NCBI taxonomy): Eukaryota > Metazoa > Chordata > Mammalia > Pholidota > Manidae > Manis > Manis pentadactyla. The sequence goes on from NC_080034.1 coordinate 53,538,935, forward strand.
TCTATGGACCCAATGCACATTCCAAACCACAGTCCCCCCACAGACACCACATACACGTACACACAGCACATTATACACATTCACACCACATGTGCCACACACACACACGGTGCGCCCAAACACACCACACAGACTGGAACCACGTACACCACTCCCAGCACACACATGGCACATGCACAAAACAAACACACACACACTCCTACGTTTACAACAGCGACCCCAGTTATTACCTCTAGTGCAGATAGAGGAGAAATTCACAGATATAATCTGCACACAAGACCTCTCTAGGAGCTGAAATAGAGAGAGAGGAGTGGCAGGGTCACGGGAGGGAACGGCGGGGCACGGTGTGCAGCCCCCTTCATCTCCCCCCACTCACTGGGTCAACGATGTCTTCGAGTCCGCTGTATCCAGTGTCCACTCCAAACACATGACCCTCTTCGCCAGCAATTTCCAGTAGCTGAAAGGGAGAGGAGACAGCCTGGGCCCACAGCCAGGGGTGATGACCCAGAGGTCCCCATCCCAGGAGACAGACACTGAGGGCTAGACCCTGGCACCCGCCAGCAGCCCGCCCTCAGGGGAGGGAAAGCTCTTCCACCCTCACCTCTGCTGGGTAGGTCTTACACAACAATTGTTATTCATTCTGAAGGGCCACCTTGCACATCTTTCAACTCCCTGGGCCCAGCTTAAGCAGAGAGGGCCCCCACCCCACTCCCCAGGCACTCCTTGGTGAGTAGAGGCCCATCCTCTGGGCGACCCTGAGAGAGCCGTCTTTGAAGCTTTCCCCAGCTAGGCTCACAAGTGACCCCTCATTACCTGCTCAGAATTACCTGGGACAGCTGATAATCTTGCACACCCACGAAATACAGAGTTGCCCCCAACTGCTTGGATTTTGCAGCCTGAGATAGAGGAAGTGTTGGGTATAATAAATTTGGTCCAAATTTGTGGACCAAAAGGCTGGTAACAATGGGCTTGACTCACTTCAACTTGTGTCTCTGCGAACGATTCTGGCAGCAGTTCTCCACCTGTCAGCACGATGATGAGGCTGGGTACCTTCACTCCTGTGGGAGAGGCAGGGCATGACTGGGTCAATGAGAGCAACTGCCACAGGCTTCCAGGTCCCAAGCACTGCTCCCCACACCTCACCCTCCTGGAGAGAGGCCACCAGACCTGAGCACCTGCCACCTACATGCCTGGAAGGCTTTGCAGCTTATCACGCAACAAGAAGGGCCCCTAGCCCAGGACCCACTTTGCAGGTGAGGAGACTGAGCCCAGCTTAGGGTTCTTCTTACAGAACTGTCACTTCTACCAGACAGTACAACCTTTGCCCTGAAAGGCAACTCCAGCAATTTCACAGGATAAGCATCAGCCTTCCAGGTGAGCAAAAGCAGGAGTGGGCACACCTACTGTGCAAGACTCCTGCAGGTCCATGCAGGCCTGTTCCAGCTCTGGGCCTCACCCACAGCTCTCCCGCGGGCACCTGTAGACTCAGGCTCAGGGCTCGAGGTCAGAGGCAGGTGAGCAGTAGACCCCCTCCCCAGCTCAGTGCCTCTCCCTGGGCCACACATCTTTCCTAGACCCTACAGCCAAGATGAAGAGGTTTCTGGGACAGGCACAGTCATTTGCACTACAGGAGACACAGAGCAGGAGCATCAGCCCAAGGGAGGGAGCTGGAGGGAGGACGAGTCAGGGAGCAGTGTGTGCCCAGCAAGGGGGAAGGTCAGGCTCCCTTCTTACACTTAGGCCCCACTGCTCTAGGACCCTCTGGGTTTCCCACTTTCTTCTTCATGCAGCCCAGCTCCAGGGCCAGTGCCTCCTATTTCTTAGGAACCATGGCATCACACACGCGACCCCTTGCTGTGCTGTGGAACATCACCGACCTCACTGAGGCCCAGGCCTGGCTCTTCCCCCGGACATCATCACCAAGAAGGCAGGAAGCAGCTCACTTACCTGCAGCACGTGTTCTTTCGATCTGCTCATTGGCCTGCAACAAAATGAAGGAAAATGTGTGTTGTGGGGACAGTGAGATGACCCAATGATGACCCTCTGAGAACTTAATAAAGCAGAGCCACATCTCAGAAATCTAGATTCTGTACCTTTTTCAATCCATGCTGCATATTTAGGGCTCCTGTAGGCAGCACATTGAGCAATTTGACAAGAGAAGTGCTTATTTTTTTTCTGAAAAAAAAAAATCAGAGCAGGTGGGAGATGGAATGAGGGGTTGCCTCTTACAACCAGCCTCTGGCTGTCTTTGTCCATCTGCACATGCAGCCCTGTTGGGACGGGAAAGGCCAAATCAAGGAGCCCTGTCCCAGCCCTCTGTCCTGTGCCTTTGGCATTGGCTGGCCTAGTTCCCACCTTTCCAGTCCCCTATCTGGTAAGCAGGGTGGCAAGGGGACGCTGCTTTCTAGCCTCATAGGTATGGCCTGGGCTTCTCTGTGCTCAGCTCTGTCTAAGCCGTGCAGAACTGGGGGCCTCACCCAGGGGTACACGCTGACTATCCATGGTGAGTATGGGGAGATCCCAACTGTGATTCCATCACAGTGTGACTGGCAGCATGACTGCCCCCCGGGGGCCCTGGTGAGGGCACACTGTACCCCCACACTTAAGGCAGAGCTTGGAAAGGTCACCATGCTCACCACTGGCTCCTCCTGTCCACAGACCCTGGGACCCTCCAGTGCAGTGTCCTTGGGCTCTGTCTGGTGCTCCTCCCACTCTCAGGGGGGCTCCAGTCATTTTCCTACATGAGAAGCTAACCTCTCTGCTACTCAGAAGTTCCATGATGTCCCACCTCCCACCTAGACCCTCCTGAGATGCAGGCCCATGGTGCCTTCCTCCAGCACCCTGTCCATCTGGGGTTCAGAGCCCACTCCTGGGCTCACCTGACCAGACTCACTGGGAACATGTTCCCCTCCACTGAGGCACCCACACTTGGATGACACCCATCCCTTTCTCCCTAGTTCTGACTGTCTGCCCCTTTCCCCAGCGGCCCAGGGCAAAAAGTGACACACAACAGCAGGTGCCGGGCTATGTCCCAAAAGGCCCCCCACATCTGCTCCACCTGATCTGGGAATCTTCACAGTCAGCCTGCTCTAGGGAAAGGGTAGAGCACAGAGGGAAGGACTCGGGTGGGGTGGAGGGCTGGGCTCTGAAGGGAGGAGTCTGTCTACTAGTACAGGGTCCAGCCAGTGCCAGTGCAGAGGGGGCCAGGGCTGAAGGTCAGGGTGGGCAGTGAGGGGAGGGTCCAGGACAGCCGTGCCTGCACACCAGTAGGTTCCTCAGTGTGGGCACAGGGGCCCCCTTTGCTCCCTGGCCTCCCTGTGCTCTGATTGCTGGGTCTGCTTTAGGGGATCAATGGAACACTTACCTGTTCGAGGTCAGCTTCATATTGATGTGGCCATGTGTCGAGTAGGTAATGAATGACATACGCTGTGTGGAGCTTGGGAGGAAACATGGGCTTGTGAGCAACTATACACACAGGCTGGAAGTGATGCTGATATGTAACAGGGAGGGGGTGCCCACCAAGTTCCCTGTTCTCCATTCTGTCTCTTTTAGTGTGGAGTCCATTTCCTGGACTCCAGAAGTTCTCATCACTTTTGTGAAGGATCATGAGGCCTGGAAGGCGTGCAGCCCAGCACCCTGTAGATCCAAATCCCAAAAGGCTGTTTGCTCTCTCTACCTCTCTCACACACACACGTGCACACAGGGCTGCTACATGCACAAGGGGATAGACAGCGACATGCTCTTCCACGAGGGCCCTCCCAAGCTGGCCTCTCCTCTCCTGTCAAATTCTCTGTACTTTCACTTCTCCTCCTCCCTGGGCTATCTTTCCCCACCTCCCTCCCCTCATCTCAAAGAAATCATCCTCCCTCATCACCATTCATATTCTCCCCTCCCTTTTCACCTTCTGGCCCCTCTCTTCTGATCACCTGGCCCTCGTTATCCTTTAGTTACACTGTTCCCACAGGTCCCTATATGAGCTCCCCACTGGTCCTGGCTCTTGCCCACCATTATGAGACTTCTCTGCCTAGAGTACAGTTGGAGTCTCACTAGTCCCCTCTGATCACACGTCACCCAGAGCTCCCTATAGCCCACAGCAGGAAATCCAGGCCCTGCTTCCTGGCATTATTGGCCTCTTTTGCCTTGGCCACAAGTGGACCTCTCGCTTCATCTCCCAGCCTTCCCATGTTAACCATGTTCAGCCAAATAGACCCCTTACTGCTCAAATGACCTTCATAGTTCTTGTTACCCTGTGTTTCTCATCCTTCAAGATCTAGATAAAATTTCCACATCCAGATGTTTAGTTACAGTGTTAAGGAGTTTGCCTATTTCCTAGTCTGTGAGGTCCTCCAGGGAAGACTATGCCCCTGAGAACAAGGCCTGACCCCCAGGAAGGAGCCAAGCAGGGCTGCAGAGATCTTAGGAAACAAGTGTGAGCTGTACTTTTCTCCGGCTTCAGAACACTGCCCTGAGCTTTGGGACCTGAGGCAGTCCCATGTCTGCTGCATCTAAATAGCAATGTACTCAGTCAGAGGAAAACGCCCCGCAACAGAGCTGAAAAGCCGTACTTTTTAAATCTGTTCACCAAATCCTTCACAAAGCTCTGTGTGAACTCCCAGTTGTCATTTACACAGTGGGATCTGAAAAAGAAGAAGACATGAGTCAGAGACGGAGGTGCATGTATCATGTGAGCATAGTTTCTGCCTCCCTGCCTTCCTGCAGGCCCTTAGCAAGCTCCTCCACGAGAGCCCCCAGCTCCTGAAATAGCTAAAGGCCACCACAGCTCCTGGAGTGAAATCAGTGGGTTACCCTCGTAGTGACTTTAGTCAATGTGAGTGGCAGCAATTGACCAATTAGACTTGTGTGGTAGGGGATGAGGGACTTCTCAGATGAGGGGCTTTTAGTGGCAAACACGGATGGTTGATCATGCTACCTGGGAATGTTAGGAAATGAGGTGGGATGCATTGGTCGGTAAAGCCTCCAGAGATTCTGATATGCTGGCTCTCCTGGTCCCCCATTTCCCCTTGGGAATCGCCATTCCCAGCCCTCTGCTCCTCTTCCAGCCCTTGAACACGGGGGTGGGTCATGGCTCTCGGCTCTTCCTCCCCACCATTCCCTCTGCCTCCACGGCTGCATCTAAAACCGTCAGCAAATAGTGAGGAAACTAAGGATAGATGACCCGAACATCAAGATTCCCCAGTGACTACATATCTATCAGGCCCTTACAAACATGATTTCTGATTCCAGAACAACCCTATGGTAGTACAATTATTCCCACTTTTCAGATGAGAGAACAGGATTCCACAGGTCATAGAATGTGACACAATTCCAGTAGCTAGCATGGATGTGAACCTAGCCCTGGCTGCAAAATCCACTCTCTACCCATCACACTTGGCAGATCAGAGTGACCCTGAGTCAGACAACTGCTGGGTAGCAAAGCAGCAGACTTTGTCCACCTACTGAAATAGAGATTTGCTCTCAGACCCACACCAAAGTCCAAGACAACTCCATGCCTAACTAATGATGGTAACACTTTCTATTTTCCTCCCCATTACCTCTCTCCTCTGTTTTCCCATTGAATGAAAACGACACTCCAAAGACAATTTATAGGAAACAAGAGTCTTCAACCCACCTATCTACTCTGGGATAGTTGTTAATTTATGATAATTTTGAAGGAAACCCTTGATTCTATAACACAAGAATGTGAGAGCTCACAGGCAACCACAGGGACCTACAGTTCCCCAGCAAGGAGGCAGTAGGGAACAGAGCAGGCATGTGGGCTTCTGGCATTCAGGGCTCCAGTCATGATTCAGTGCCCCTCTCCTAAATGAGAATGGAGAGATGGGTATCCATAGACAGCTCCACAATTAAACCTTGAGGCCAAAACATCCTGGTGATATAACTATTCTGGGAGAACAGACACATAGAGCAGAATCATGTGAGGGAGCTGAGATGTAACTCAACTCATTTCCCTTCTTCCACAGTAAGAAGTTAACAGAGACTACATAACCTCAAGCAGCAAGGAACATGACAGAGTATAAACACGTTTTAGAGTGTGAACATATTATTAGATACATGGTCACAATGTCAAAAAAATACTATCTGGAACACTTGCAAATGGCTGTCCCTGAGGAATAGGATCAGAAGTGGGTGGTATGGGGCAAGAGCCTCAAGGTTTTGTGTGTGTGTGTGTGTGTGTGTGTGTGTGTGTGTGTGTATTTGTAATAGTGTTCCATGTTAAATTTATGTTCAAGCATTTCCTTGATAAATTTAAAAATGAAATTACAGACGAATTGTGGCATGAAGTGTGAAAATGTCAGACGTGGAGGCTCTAAGCCTTAGATTCCACAAAGAAACACTGAACAAACAGAGGCTTAAATCTGATACATGCTACACCATGGGTGGACCTCACACAATAAGGCAAACACAAAATGCCAACGGAAGTGTCTGAAGTGTCTGGGACAGGCAAATTTGTGGATACAGAAAATAGACAGGAGGTTGCCAGGAGTTGGGGAGGGATGAATGTGGAGTTATTGTTTACACAAGTTTGAGAAGCCTCTGTCCCTGAGAAAGCACAGAAGCCATGGCTCGCTTCGTGAGGAACAGCTGGGAAGGGCCCTGAGAAGGAAAAAACAAAAGACATGGAACGGCCCATCCAAAGGGGAGCGCAGATCATCAGCCAGGCCTGCACAGCTCTGCTCTTCCGCTCACCGGAACTCGGGAGGAAGCCGTGCAGGACGCACACATGCTGAGTCCAGATGCTTCACTGACGACGCCCCTTCAGCTGTCATCCTCTCTGAGAACCTCTCACCCTGCCTTTCCCGAGGTAGCCCCACGCAGTGAAGGGAGGCCCTAACATTTGGTCCAACTTGGGACACCCCTGAGTGCCAGCTGAGGCTGTCAGACCTGCACGGAAGCTCCACCTAATCCTACCTCTGCCCATGCTGTCGCACAGGGGTTGGCGCCAAGGTGTTGGTTAATGAGCATCCTGCCCAGGCTCCATGTCCGGAGTGGACGGATCTTGAAGCTCTGCTCTCGCCCCTAGGCCATCCCCTCTTCCTCCACCTTTGTCACACGTGTGGGTGCTCCCCTGGATTCTGCCTCTCCATTATCCTCTCACTGGGCACACCAACCTCGGGACCCTACTTGACTTCCCCCAGCATAGAATGAATGCACAGGCCTACTCATCACATGATGACGGCGCCCAGAGAACCTCCGGAGGGCTCCCAGCAGAGACATTAGGCTCACACATCCCCCACCCCAGAAGGCCCATGGGGAGGAAGGCTGAGTCAGGGAATCTGGGCTGAGTCGGCGGCCCCTGGGGGGCAGGGAGATCCCAGGAGGTGTGATTTTGGCTTAACTGGCAGTTCACTTTATACTTATCTTGCGTGACTATGTCTGATGCTGTGCTGAGCAAACTACCTACAAATTCCCCTTCACCTTCATTGCAACACGGTGAGATGGGTATGAAGACGCCGACTGTACAGATGGGGACACTGAGGCACAGAGAGATGAAGCAACTGGCCCAAGCCTCTCTGATGGCGAATGGAGTCTGCCTGATTATAGGGGTGGGGCTGGCTCCCACTGCCTGTTCCCCTGGAAGGGCAGGGAGCGGCCCCAGGAGGGAGGATGTTCTCACCCCCAAGCACTTCTCACCCAGCCAGCCCTGTCTGGGGCTGCGCAGCTCCCAGCCCCGGGGCTGAGGTTGCCGTGGTTTCAGGTCTGGCCTGGCCACAGCAGCAACACTCTGGGCCCATTCCCCACTGGTGGCCCAGGGCTGGGAAGTGGGTGTGTAAATGCTTCCTTGGGCACCCTCAGCTGCTCCTCCCATTTGCACAATCTGGCAGGATTTAGTCCTGGCCAACCAAAATGGCAAGTGTCAAGGCGACGGCCATGGTGAGGGGTGGGGGGCACAGTGCCGTGGCACCTCCTGTCCTGGAGCCTGAGTGGGGTGCAAGGGACTTCAGTGGCTCCCCTCCCTCTACTTCCCTCTCCACCTTCAGGGCAAGGCCTGTACTCCTCACCCTGAGCTGCCGGGAGAGCCAGCTGTGGTCGGAGGGGCAAGGGCTGCCTGCCAGCATTTAAGAAGCCAAAGGAGGCAGTGGGAAGAGAGGGGCAGGAGTGGGGAGGTCCTGGCTCCAAGAGCTGTTTCCCTAGTGCCTTTCTCACACGCCCGTGTCACACCTCCTTGGGGGAGAGGGGAGTATCTTCCCACCGTCTAGCGTTTGGAAGCAAATAAGCTTGGCTGACATTGAGTAAATCACTTGCACCTCAGCCTCAGTTCCGTCATCCCCAAATCAGGAAAGATCCATTGCCTTAAGGTTTGGGAGGCCTACATGGGAGGGCACGTTGCCTGGCACATAGTGCCCAATTATTATTATTACACATGCCCCTCCTGCACCCTGAGCCCTTCCCCATGCACCCCAGGGCCTAGATGTGCCTGAGCAGGCCCACCAGCAGAGACCAGGGTGCAGGCAGGGGCACTAAAACAGCATGGCAGCTGAGAGGCCCCTCTGCGCCCACTGGCCCTCTCTGGGAAGACAGACCCAAGGAGGCTCTCAGTCCCCCAGGACCATTCAGACCGCAACCCAAGCCCCAGGTGGGAATCACTAGCCCCCTGGGCTGGGCTGGGGATCAGGGAGGCAAGAGCTGCCCAGGGCAACGCAGAGCCTTCCCCGAGACAGTGACGAGGGACCTTCCCTCCTTGGCAGGGGGCGCTCCCAGCTCTGCGGGTTCAGCTGGGCCTGCACTCCCCTATCAGCAGGCTCCAGGGAGACTAGGGGGAGTCAGAGGCCGTCTCCCCTGGGAGGGAATGATTCAGCTCAGTGGGCCTGGGTCCTGCAGCCCCCCCCCAAGTCTCTGGGCTGTTTCCTCCAGCCCCCAGGAGCTGCCCCCCTTCAGGAGACTGCACATCACAGGCCTGCCCTGCTCTCGCTCCAGGGATGGTTCTGAGGATGACAGAAAGGCCAAGAAAGTCCTTGGACACCACAGAATCCTTTAAATATATTGACAGTCATACCACTGTCAACACTGAATACGCAGCATTTATTCCCAGCCCAACACAGGAGGTGAAAATGGAAGCAAGGTCATCTCCTCCAAAGACAGAGACCACCTTCCTTCTCTGAGGGCTTGCAGGTGCCTAACCCACAGCCTAGCTCCCCCAGGCTCTGGACAAACCAAAGTGTCCTGGAAGTGCACATACACTGTAACTTGGGTCTCCAAGGTGTCCAAGAAAGAAGCAAAGCACTTGGCAGCATGAAAGCAAAGGCCTTTCTCAGTAGTGACACTGGGGATGCCCAAAAGCCACCTGGCCATCTCCCTGGGGCCCATTTACACAATAGTCATCGGTGTGAAAAACAAAACAAAACAAAACAAGCAAGCCAACAGACAAAACCCAACAGCGAAGCCCAGAGGGCGCTAACCGCTGAGAAGTTTGCTCCCAGGAATTTCCCCGCCAGCTGATTAAGGGGCCTGCAGGTCACAGACCTGGGCCATGTGGTTGGAGGGACTGTGTCATCTAGAAACCAGATGATCGCCTTTCATCCTTTTCAGGAGAAAAAGTCCCAGGGAACAAATGCCTGGGGCATTCTTTCTGCCCTAGGAACAGGGAGACCACAGAGAGTCTGTTCCTTGAATGTGACCAAGACAGTCCCTGCTTCCCTCTCTCAGAGCCTGGGGCCCCAAACTGACCCCAGGGACAGCACTGCTCTATGGCACTGACTAGAGCCGGTGGGCCACTCACGAGTCTAAGACGAAGTACACGTCGTAAGTGCTCCAGCAGGAGTCCCCATCTGCTGGGCTCTCCTGGAGCCTGGAGCTGGGGTGGTGACCTTGGTCCTGGGTGAGGTAGCGGTGGAGGGTGCTCCCGGTGGTCAGGAGCGGAGACGGCAGCAGCAGCAGCAGGAAGATGACGAGCGTGGGACCCAGCATCCTGGGGCCGCTGTTCTTGTCTCATCCCAGAAAACTACAGGCTTCCTCTAGCCACACCTCCTCTGCTTCCTCCTGTGCTCAGGGGCCTCGGCACTCCCAAACTCAGCTCTACTCACACTTTAATCAGTATACCTTGCACCTGCAAGCAGCCACCTGATACCTGCCCTGTGGGTCCAAGTAGCAAGTGGTTGGCTATGGGGTGACAGCCCCACTACTTATGCACCTTCACCCCGCGCCCTGCTGAGGTATGTCCATTATGATGGACAATAAGTTGCCATGGTGACCTTGTGAACTGCAGCTCTGCCCACTGTTCTCCCTGTGGGCAACCCCAGGCAGGAGTTTGAAGGGGTAGTCAGATGAGGCCTCCATTTGTCCCTTATCCCAAACCATCCCAGGGTCTTTACAATTTCAACGAAACCCAGCCCTTTGGTAAACTGAAGGAGGGTACTGAGGGGGCCTACACACGGACATCACTGAGTGAGGAGGGGGAGACAGGAGTGTTGTAAAGTTTATTTGTGGGGACACTGAAGTCACCCAAGGGATAGAAGGATCTAGAGGAAGGTTGTGAAAGCAGGCCAGTGTCCTTTGTGAATGAGGGACATTCCAGTTATCTGCTGCTGTGTACTGAACCATCCCAGACCTAGGGACATAAAACAGAAACATTTCATATGCTCACAGGTTCTGTGGATTAGAAATTCAGAAATGTCTGAGTGGGAGTGGGTTGACTTTCCTCCATGGAAAACCCACTTGCTCTTTCATGTAAATTTTGGAATCATATCATAAAACTCTCCACTCACCTAAACTTCTCAGTATCTTAGCAAAATAAAGTTAAATATGTAGATGCATTTGGAGGGATTTGAATCTGCTATCTGGATTCTCCTACCAGTGAACATCAGGCACCCGGCCTACTTCCCTCCTTAGGGGCCAAACCAGCCATGGGTTTCTGATCTGAAATGCCAAGGGGCCCCCTAATGGGTGCAGGCAGGGGTACACAGAGGGGGACACAGCTCTGAGGGCACACCCTGCCCCAAACCCAGCATGGGCTGCAGTGAAGGCTACTCCCAGGTGTGTGGTGGTGCTGGGGACGGATTAATTCCTGGGTGTCACTGGCAGGTGTCCAGGCTGGGCTCACTGTGGGGAGGCAGCCTGATGCGGGACGGTTGTCACTGGAGGAAAGGAGGGCCTACGTACCTGGGGATTTCTTGCTACCAAATCTGAATTGACAAATAACTTCCTCTGTGTTGTCTACATTTTGAAAGCCTTTTCCAAAAACCTTCAAGTTCTTGTTAACTGCAAGAGTAACATCAATATGTCTGTGTGAGGAAGGGCTGAGGTATTTTCCTCAGATCACAACTATGGCAGGCCGCCCCCAAACAGAATTCCCAGGAACTTGTGAGGACGAGCCTGCATCTGAACCAACATCTGGGCAGCCCTCTGGCCGGATCCTCCCCTGGGGTCACTGAGGGCTTACTCTCAGGAGCCTGGGCTGGGCCCAGGGCACTCAGGGGCCGCTCCCCACTTCCTATGACCCCCGAAGCCCATTAAAGGCACCCGGCCTACTTCCATCCCTAGGGGCAAACCCAGCCATGGGTTTCTGCTCTGAAATACCAAGATGCCCCCTAATGGGCACAGGCAGGGACCAGGCAACCCTTACACAATTGAGAGAGGAGCCAAGACCTCCTGGTGAGTCAGCCCTGGGTCATGTCTCAGCTGCACACGCACACCTGGGGGCCTGGGGACTTTCTGCCACCTGGAGTCAATTTTCTGTTCCTCCCCCCTGTCTTTCTGGGGGCCTATGACAGAATGGAAACCAGGGAAGCCAGGCCTGTTCTTGCGGAAAGAGAATGTGGGGTTTCAATAGGGTACGTGGTTCCCCCCACCACCTGGCAGGCAGAGGCTCAGGATCTGATCTCAGGGCCCAATCCAGGACCGCAGAAGATGCACCTCTGCTCTAGACCCAGCTGAATAGCTATCACGCAGCTCCTCTGGAATGCCCTGGGCTCTGGTTTTCAACTCATGGGGCTGTGATTGCTGAGCCTGAAACCCTAGAGGGGACCTGGCTGGCCTGAGCCTCATGGGGAAGTTTGGGCCCAGCCTCTACTCCCATGTCTGTGACACACAGGGAGTGTGGCAGCTCAGGGCAGGGCTGAGAGCCCAGGGCACAGCAGGTGCTGGCACTCCTGGGAACGGTGCACAGCGCCCCTCTGCTCCGTGCATCTTACCCTGCCTTGTGTCCCTGCTGCCCTTCAGGCCCTGCTCTTGACCACTTGTCCTCTTGCAGGAACTACAGCTCCCAGGGGTCTGGTTCACTCTGGGAATTTTAGACAAGTGGGGCCAGGATGAGGTTTCAGGGTTTTGAGCAGAGATGTTGAGTTAAAGCGCTGTGCTCTGCCCAGACAGCTGCACCTTTTACATTCTATCTGCCCTCACCCTGTTCCTCCAACAGCAAAAACCCCAAGAAGAAAGGGAATCCAAGAGTGAGCGCAGCCGGCTTGCAGGGAGCTGTACTTCCCCCGCTACACTCCCACTGCCCACCAGCTCTGAGAGCACAGAGGGACCTGCCGCCCCAGGATGGAGACAGATCCTTTCCGGAAGGAAGGGCATTCTTTCTGGGAGAAAAGTTATACAACAGGCTGCCTGGGATCCAGGGACAGGGGATGGAAGGCGGGCAGCTCCCTGGGAAGATTTTTTAACAAATCTTTTACTTCCTCCACAGCACCTTACAGCTTGCATTCTCATGCTGCTTCCTCCTGTATCAATGCCATTTTATTCTTCAGTAAATCCGCAGACCTTCGCAGTTCACATTCGTGTGCTGCCATTTCTAATGTCTCTTGCAGGAGCACATTCTTGTCATCCGTAGACTTTTTCAGTACTATTAGAAACAGCCAAACCACGGTTCCCACTGCCCAATGGCCACACTATTTCTTAAAGAACCCCCTTATTATGCTGTGGGCTCCACCTTCCTCAAGTCCTGGGACAGGGTCCAGTCCTGTAGAAGGCAAGCCACCTCAGATCACATGCCCACTGGGGGACGCTCAAATATCTCCCCATTCATAGGGGTATCCTGCTGAAATAACCCTCCCATGAGGGTAGCCTTTTCCATTCCTTGGTCTACAATGAATCCTGCTGGCTAAGCCAGTTGTCTTGACTGAGTGCTTCAGTCCCACACAAGTTCACTATGGATTCAGCGAGACTAAGAAATGACAACGAAACATTCTTGGGGTAAAAGGGTTACACCCAGCTTCATTCTCCTGGCGAAAGGTTGATGAGCACTAGAATCACATCTGCATCCAACTGTCTGCAGGTCCATAATCCTCCTCCGTCTCTGCCTCCACCCAGAGCACTGGGCAGAGCTCTTTAGATCGAGGCTCAGTCAATATTAGCTTATTGCCTATGGATGCGCAAGCATTAGCCTAGCAGTAGGCCAATTAGATCATCAAGTAGTTTAGGGTCAGGTAAGGATCTTGGCCATAGGAGCTTCCATTTCCCCACACTGAGATAGCGTTCCTGAGAGACACTGTGGAGAAGGTAAAGGATGTAGCAGAGGACATGCTCTGTGGAGCAAGATAGCTCCCATCAGCTCCAGAAGTGGCAGAGGGTTCACTGAAGAAGAATAAGGAGGTAGAGGTGGTGCTGGAGACACCAACCCTCCTCTATTGAAAGCCTGCCCAGCTGTAATCAAGTAAATGAAGAGATAGCAACTGCAGGTTCCTCCAGGAGAGGTACAGCCCCCTCTCCAGGGCATAGTGCACTTTATGTTCCCCTAGACACAGGCAGAGCTGGTGGCTTTGGGCTTCCAGTTTCAGCAGAAACCCACAGAATCCATATCAGCCTGGCTCCTGTACCTTTGGGACATAGAGGTGGATAGTATCCTCCTGTCTGAATCAGAGATGGGAAAGCGGGCTTCCCTGACAACTCATCCTGCCTTGCAACAGCCAGTGCAGAATGTACACCAGACCCCTAGGACCCACTCCCTTCTCAAATGGCTGATGGCCACACTCCACACTGTACAGCCCAATCCGGGTGACTTACCATATTCCCCACTAGATGGCAGATGCATGCCAAGCTCTAACAGGTGTTACAGAATTGGGGCATGAAAAATACCATGTATAACCCAGTAAATTATGACTCAAATCAGAAGCTGTTTATGGTGGGGATAAGGGTATGGTGCTGCAAATGGCTCCCTCAACCCTCTTTGGGCCCTTAGTAGCCATTCTTGCCCCTCACTTAAGGCAGCCAATAAATGAGGTTACCAATATTGTGACAGATTTGGGGGAAGCTGAAGTGATGAAGGCACAGAAGGGAGTGCGGTCCCCTACTGAGAGGAAGGGCTTAAAGGGCCCTTGTGACGGACGGTCGTAAGGACCCAGATATGGATTGATTTGAGAGGGGCAGGAGCGGACAGAGAGAAATTGGATGGGAAGTTAAATAGAATTTTATTGGAGCTGTGGCAACAACTGAAGCCAGAGCAGCAGTTCCAGCAGCTGAGGATCAAGAAATGGAGACAAAGCCACAAGTCTTGGCCTGTGAGCCTGCAAGACTTCCTGCTAGACAGTGAGCCATCCTCACCTGAAACCACACAGGAAGGTGATTGGGCTATACAGTTTTACTGAGTGGAGGGTCAAGGCACCCACCTTGGGGAACCAGGTAGGGACCAGAGGCCACATGTTCAAATATCAATTCATTGGTACCCAGTGAATGTTCAACACATCCCAGCTCTGGTAGACACAGGAGCTGAATAGTCACTGATTTATGGCAACCCTGAGTGGTTTTCAGGGACCCCCCCCCCCACTGTTATAGTTGGATACAGAGGTAAGGCTATCAGAGTGAAACAAGCCTGAATCCCATTGGGAATAGGGCATCTATACCTGAAGGAATATACTGTGTATATCTCTCCAATCCCGGAATATATTTTGGGGATTGATATCCTCCAGGGCCTGTGGTTGCCGACCACTGCAGGTGAGTTCAGACTGAGAATATGTGTGGTAAAGGCAGTTCTGAGAAGACATGCTAAGCACCTGCCTGTAGCTTTTCTTGTGCATCAGCGGGTGACTAATGCCAAGGAATACAAATTCCCTGGAGGGCATAAAGAAATTGGAGAACCCCTCTAGGAACTAGAAAAGTGGGCATTATAAAGCCTACTCATAGCCCTTTTAATCTCCTGGTGTGTCTAGTAAAAAATCTAGATGGCTCCTGGCATATGACTGTGGATTACAGGGTACTGAGTAAGCATACCCCCTCTGCAGGCTGCTGTCCCCTCTATTACAGCCCTCATGAATACCCTAAGTCATGAACTAGGGACATACTGTGTTGTGGATCTTGCTAATGCTTTCTTCTCCATAAACATAGCACAAGAAAGTCAGGAACAGTTTTCCTTCACATGGGAAGGATGGCAGTGGGCTGTCACTGTCCTTCCACGAGAGCACCTCCACAGCCCCACTGTCTGTCATGGACTTGGAGCCCAGGATTTGCAGCATGGAAGAAACTGCCAATGGTGCAGCTGTACGATTATATTGATGATATCATGCTTACTGTTTATTTTCTTACCAGAAGTCCTGCATGCAACAAACATTGTGCAGCACCTAGACTGCTGCAACACTTACAGGAGAAAGGATGGGCTGTGAACTGCACCAAGTTTCAGGGACCTGGTTTGCCAGTCAAATTCTTGGGGGTTGTCTGGTCAGGTAAGACTTAAGTTATCACAGAAGCAGTGATTATAGATAAAGTTCAGGCTTTTCCTACCCCCACAACCATCACACTATTGCAAGAGTTTTTTGGTCTTTTAGGCTACTGCAGAGTGTTTATCCCACACTTGGCACAAATGATAAAGCCCTTATACCATGTGGGATATAAGGGCATCAGTTGGGCCTAGGATGAGACATGTGCATTTTCTTTCACCACTGCAAAATGGGCAGTCAAGGCCTTCTAGGCCTTGAGTGTGATAGACCTGTCAAGACCTTGTGAGATGGATGTCCATGTGACCAAAGACAGTTATGGCTGGGTTCCCTGGAAGTAGCTTGAATGGACTCACCAACTTATTGAATTCTGGTCAAAATTCCAAAAAAGAGCAGATGCCATTTGCTGCTGGCATCTCCATGAGTTGATGAAGCAGATGAACTGGCCCAGGTATGTTGGCTAGAAGGAAAGCCTGACTCTGATGTCGCCCAATGGTTAAAAAAATGTTTGTTGCATCCAGGGCAAAAGACAATGTGGGCTGTAGCCCTTCAGCAGGGCCTGGACTTTAACCTTTGAAGAAGTCATCAGAGCCCAGCACGAGTGCACTGTATGCTCTAAAAGGGACTTAACACCAAGGGAAACAAAAGCAAAAATGAACACATGGGACTACATCAAGCTAAAAAGATTCTGTACAGCAAAGAACACCTATCAGAAAGATGGCAGCGTGAGAGGTGAGACAGTGGCTTCCTCCTAAAACTGCATACAATTTGAAAATATACTTGGTGCAACTAATCCTGAGAGAGCAACAGGAAAGAGGACTGCATCAGACTGTATACACCAAGAGAAAAGAGCAGACCTCATGTAACAGGGTAACAGTACCAAAGCAATTCCCCCACCCCAGCTCACCAGCAGGAGGAAGAGAAATAGAGCAGGGAGGGAGTGGAAGGCCTGGGACTGCTGAATACCTAGCTCAGGAGATCTGCTCTGGGAGCACAAACCTACATTTCATGGTGCTTTCGTGATACTCGTGTGATTATGGGGTTGGAAAGCTAATACAGGCAGAATTCCTGGAGAGACTGAGATTCCAGCCGCTTGTGGAAAGCAGGGATCCATATCCAGCTGCTCTGGGACAAAAGCTTATACCTGTGTGCTCCGCCCACTGCTTCTGGCAGTGGAGATAGGCATAGCAGCCCGGAAGCAGGAAACAGCTCTTTCCTCCCCACAGGCACCAATACCGCTCCCCTGTGACCCCCAACATTACTTCAGGGGATGAGCAGCTGCAGAGAGTAGAGCTTTTGGACACTAGAGGGTGCCATATACAAATATGAAATGCCAAAGGAACCTGGTCCCAAGTAAAATTAATATAACTCTGGAGAAAGATTTAAATGACATGGACCGTATGACTCTTCCTGAAAGGGAGTTCAAAAATAAAAATTATCAACATGCTGATGGAGGTACAGAAAGATATCCAAGAACTCAAGAATGAATTCCGGTCGGAGATCTAATCATTGAAGAGCACAATGGAGGGTATTAAAAGCAGGTTGGATACAGTGGAGGAGATGATAAATGAAACAGAAACTAGAGAAGAAGAATACAAAGAAGCTGAGGCACAGAGAGAAAAAAGGATCTCTAAGAATGAAAGAATATTGAGAGAACTGTTTGACCAATCCAAATAGAATAATATTTGCATAATAAGGATACCAGAAGAAGAGGAGAGAAAAGGATATAAAGTGTCTTTGAGGAGGTAATTGCTGAAAACTTCCCTAATCTGGGGAAGGAGATAGTCTCCCGGACCATGGAGATCCACAGATTTCCCAATACAAGAGACCCAAGGAAGACAACACCAAGACGTATAGTAATAAAAGTGGCAAAGATCAAGGATAAGGAAAGACTATTAAAAGCAGCCAGAGAGAGAAATAAGATCACATACAAAGAAAAGTCGATCAGGCTAACATCAGACTTCTCAGCAGAAACCTTACATGCCAGAAGGGAGTGGCATGATGTATTTAATGCAATGAAGCAGAAGGGCCTGGAACCAAGATTACTTTATCTGGTGAGATTATCATTTAAATTTGAAGGAGGGATTAAACAACATCCAGATAAGCAAAAGCTGAGAGAATTTATCTCCAACAAACCATCTCTGCAGTCCATTTTGGAAGGATTGCTATAAATGGAAGTGTTCCTAAGGTTGAATAGCTGTCACCAGAGGAAATAAAACCACAGTAAAGAAAGGAGAACAGCTAATTACTAAGCAAATGCAAAATTAAATTAACTATCCCCAAAGACAACCAAAGGATAGACAAAGAATACAGAATATGATACTTATATATAAATAATGAAGGAGGAAGAAAAAGGAGGAGAAAAAGAAAAGAACCTTTATATTGTGTTTGTAACGGCATATTATGTGAGTTAACTTAGACTCTTAGATAGTACGGAATTTAACCCTGAACCTTTGGAAACCATGAATCTGAAGCCTGCAATGGCAATAACTACATACCTATCAATAATCACCCTAAATGTAAATAGACTGAATGCACCAATTAAAAGACAAAGAGTCACTGAATGGATAAAAAACAACAACCATCTATATGCTGCCTACAAGAAACTCACTTTAAAACCAAAGACATACACAGACTAAAAGTGAAGGGCTGGAAAGATTTTTCATGAAACTAACAGAGAGAAAAAAGCAGGAGTTGCAGTACTTGTATCAGACAAAACAGACTTCAAAAACAAAGAAAGTCACAAAAGACAAAGAAGGACATTATATAATGATAAAGGGGTCAATCCAACAAGATATAATCATAATAAATATCTATGCTCCCAACACAGGAGCACCCACATATGAGAAAAAAATAATAACAGAATTAAAAGGGGAAATAGAATGCAATGCATTCATTCTAGGAGACTTCAACACTCCACTCACTCTGAAGGAAAAATCAACCAGACAGAAGATAAGTAAGGAGACAGAAGCACTGAACAACACAATAGAACAGATGGAACTAACAGGCACCTACAGAACTCTACAAACACACACACACAAACAACACATTCTTCTCAAATGCACATTTAACATTTTCAAGAATAGATCATATACAAGGCTACAAACAGAGCCTCAGTAAATTCAAAAAGATTGAAAGTCTACCAAAAAGTTTCTCAGACCACAAAGGTATGAAAGTAGAAATAAATTACGCAAAGAAAATGACAAATCCGAAAAACACATGGAGGATTCACAACATGCTCCTAAATAACCAATTGATCAATGACCAAATAAAAACACAGATCAAGCAATCTATGGAGACAAATGACAACAATAAGTCAATAATACAAAATCGGTGGGATGCAGCCAAGGCTGTGCTAAGAGGAAAGTGCATTGCAATACAGGCCTACCTCAAGCAAGTAGAACAATCCCATCTAAGCAGTCTAAACTCACAAAAAATGAAATTAGGAGAAGAACAACAAATGAGACACAATGAGAGAAAAAGGAGGGACCTAATGAAGATTAGAGAAGAAAAAAAAATCAAGAAAAATAAAACAGTAGTAAGTAATCGATGAAAGCAGGAGCTGGTTCTTTGAGAAAATAAAATAAATAAGCCCCTAGCCAGACTTCTCAAGAAGAAAAAGAGAGTCTAGACACATAAACAAAATCAGAAATGAGTAATGAAAAATCACAACAGATGCCACAGGAAAAAAAATTATTAGAGAACACTATGGAAAATTATATGCTAACAAACTGCATATCCTAGAAGAAATGGACAACTCTCTAGAAAAATACAACCTAGCTAGGCTGACCCAGGGAGAAACAGAAAATCTGAACAGACCAATTACCAGCAACGAAATTGAATTTGCAATCAACACACTACCTAAGAACAAAACGCCTGAACCACATGGCTTCCCTGCAGAATTTCATCAAACATTTAGTGAAGACCTAATACCCATCCTGCTTAAAGTTTTCCAAAGAGTAGAAGAGGAGGGATTTACGCTCATTCTATGAGGCCAGCACCACTCTAAAACCAGGCAAAGACACCACAAAAAAGAAAATCACAGGCCAGTATCCCTGATGAATATGGATGCAAAAATACTCCAAACCAAATTCAAAAATACATCAGAAAGATCATCCATCATGATCAACTAGGATTTATTCCAGGAAAGCGAGGATGGAACAACATTCCAACACCTTTCATCATCATCCACCACATCAACAAAAAGGACAGAAACCACATGAGCATCTCCATAGAGGCTGGAAAACTATTCAACAAAATTCAATATCCATTTATGATAAAAACTCTCAACAAAATGGGTATAGAGGGTAAGTACCTCAACATAATAAAGGCCATATATGACAAACCCACAGCCAACACCATACTTAACAGAGAGAAGCTGAAAGCTTATCCTTTCAGATCGGGAATAAGACAAGGATGCCCACTCTCCCCCCTTTTATTCAACATAGTTCTGGACTTCCTAGCCATGGCAATCAGACAACACAAAGAAATAAAAGGTATCCAGATTGGTAAGGAAGAAGTTACACTGTCACTGTTTGCAGATGACATGGTATTGTACATAAAAAACCCTAAAGAATTCACGCCAAAACTACGAGAGCTAATATCTGAATTCAGCCAACTTGAAGGATACAAAATTAATACATAGAAATCTCTTGCATTTGTATACACTAATGATGAATTAGGAGAAAGAAATCGGGAAATCAATTCCAGTCACAATTGCATCAAGAAGAATAAAATACCTAGGAATAAACCTAACCAAGGAAGTGAAAGACATACACCATGAAACTACAACACACTCATTAGAGAAATTAAAGATACCAATAAATGGAAACATGTCCCGTGCTTATGGATAAGGAAGAATTAATATTGTCAAAAGGGCTATCCTGCCGATCCTAGCAATCTACAGATTCAGTGCTATCCCTATCAAAATACCAACGGCATTCTTCAACAAACTGGAATAAATACTTCTGAAATTCATCTGGAACCACAGAAGACCATGGATAGCCTAAGCAATCCTGAGAAGGAAGAATAAAACAGGGGAGATACTGCTTCCTAACTTCAAGCTCTTCTACAAAGCCACACTAATCAAGACAATTTGGTACTGGCACAAGAACAGACCCACAGACCAGTGGAACACCATAGAGAGAACAGATATTAATCCAAACATATATGGTCAATTAATGTATGATAACGGAGCCATGGATACACAATGGGGGAAATGACAGCCTCTTCAAAGCCTGCTATTGGCAAAACTGGACAGCAACATGTAGGAGAATGAAACTGGATCATTGTCGAACCCCATACACAAAAGTAAATTCAGATTGGATCAAAGACCTGAACGTAAGTCATGAAACCATAAAACTCTTAGGAAAAAACACAGGCGAAAATCTCTGGGACATAAACACGAGCAACTTCTTCATGAACATGTCACCGTGGGAAAAGGAAAAAAAAAAGCAAAAATGAACAAGTGGAACTATATCAAGCTGAAAAGCTTCTGTACAGCAAAGGACACCATCAGTAGAACAAAAAGGCATCCCACGGTATGGGAGAATATATTCATAAATGGCATATCCGATAAGGGTTGACATCCAAATTATATAAAGAGCTCACGCGCCTCAACAAACAAAAATGAAATAATCCAATTAAAAATTGGGCAGAGTATCTGAACAGACACGTCTCCAGAGAAGAAATTCAGATGGTCAACAGGCACATGAAAAGATGCTCCATGTCACTAATCATCAGGGAAATTCAAATCAAAACCACAATGAGGAATCACCTCACACCAGTTAGGATGGTCAACCTCCAAAAGACCAGGGACAACAAATGCTGGCGAGGATGAGGAGAAAACGGAACCCTCCTACAGTGCTGGTGGGAATGTAAGCTAGTTCAACCATTTTGGAAAGCAGTATGGAGGTTCCTCAAAAAACTGAAGATAGAAATGCCATTTGACCTGGAAATTGCACTCCTAGGAATCTTCCTAAAGAAAACAACTTCTCAGATTCAAAAAGACATGTGCACCCCTATGTTTACTGCAGCACTGTTTACACAAGCTGAGATACGGAAGCAACCTAAGTGTCCATCAGTAGATGAATGGATAAAGAAGAGGTGGTGCATGTACAGGATGTAATACTATTCAGCCACGAGAAGGAAAGAAATCCTATCATTTGCAACAACATGGATGGAGCTAGAGGGTATTATGCTCCGTGAAATAAGCCAGGCGGAAAAAGACAAGTATCAAATGATTTCACTCATACGTGGAGTATAAGGACAAGTAAAAAACTGAAGGAATAACACACCAGGCATCACGCAGAACCTAGAATGGACTAACAGTTACCCAAGGGAGAGGGACTGGGGAGGGTGGGTGAGAAGGGATTGACAAGGTGGGGAAAGGGGCATTACAATCAGCACACACAATGTGAGTGGGGCACAGGGATGGCTATACAACACAGAGAAGACAAGTAGTGATTTTATAGCATCTTACTACGCTGATGGACAGTGACTGTAATGGTGTATGTGGTGGGGACTTTATGATGTGGGGAGTCTATAACCATAATGTTGTTCAAGTAAGTGTACATTAACGATATCAGAAAAATAAGAAGCAACCCATTGAAAAGAAGGCAAAAGGCTCAAAGTCACAATTAACTAGAATGGCTATACAAACGACCAATAAAGGTACCAAAAATGTGTTCAGCCTCCTATGTCATCATGGAAGTGGAGATCATGCCTTGATGCCACTCACACCGGTTTGGCTAAAGAAATAAGGTAGGAAATACTAAGTGCTGGGAAGAGTGTGGGTAACTGGAACTCTGATACACTGCTGATAGGATTGCAAATTACTACAGCTGCTCTGGAAAACTACCTGTCAGTATCTACAGAAGCCGAACATATACTTAGTCTATGAACCAGGAATTCCACTCCCAGGAATATACAGAACAGAACTGCATATGTATGTCCACACACCGATGAACTGTATACATGTGTTCACATACAGCACTAACACATTTATAGCAGCATTATTTGCAATAGATCCAAACTTGGAAACTACTCAAACATCTGTCAAAACAGTCGAATGAATAAATACATCATGGTGTTTTCATTTATATATATTACATGTATTCACATGAAGAAATATTATACAACAATAGAGATGAACAATTTAAAACTATATTCAACAACATGGATGGATGAATCTCACAAACATAGATTGGAGTGGAAGGAGACAGACGCAAAAGGACAGGCAAAATGATTCTTCCTATATAAAGATCAGCAACAAGCAAACCAATATGGATGAAAGTCCACACAGTCACTCTGAGAGTGCACAGTAGCTGGAAGACAGCTTGAACATGTATAAACAGAGTCAGAAATGAGAATGGAAAAATCACTACGGACACTGCAACAATACCAAGAATTATTAGAAATTACTATGAAAATCTATGTGCTAGTAACCTGGGTGTCCTAGAAGAAATGAAAATTTTCTAGAAAAATACAACCTCCCAAATCTGACCAAGCAATGAAAGGAAAATCTAAAATGACCAATTAACAGCAATGAAATTGAATCAGTAACCAAAAAACTACCCAAGAAGAAAACCCCTGGATGAGATGGATTCACTGCTGAGTTTTATCAGATATTTTGAGAAGACATAATACCCATTCTCCTAAAAGTTTTCCAAAAAATAGAGAGGAGGGAATACTCCCAAACTCATTTTATGAAGCCAGCATCACTCTAATACCAAAGCCAGGGAAAGACACCACCTAATAAGAAAATTACAGACCAGTATCCCTGATGAACATAGATGTAAAAATACTCAACAAAATGTTAGCAAACCAAATTCAAAAATTCATCAAGAATTTTGTCCATGATCAAGTGTGATTCATCTGCTTGGATAGTACAACATTCGAAAATCCATCAACAGCATCCACGACATCAACAAAAGAAGGACAAAAATCACATTATCATCTCCATAGCTGCTGAAAAAGCTTTCGATAAAATCCAACATCCATTCATGATAAAAACTCTCAACAAAATGGGTGTAGAGGGCAAGTGCCTCAACATTATAATGGCCATATATGACAAACCCACAGCCAACATTACACCTAACACAGAGAAGCTGAAAGCTTTTCCGTTAAGATCCGGTACAAAACAAGGATAACAACTCTCCCCGCTTTTGTTAAACATAGTACTAGAGGTCTTAGCCACTGCAATTGGACAACACAAAGAAATTAAAGGCATCACGATGAGTAAGGAGGAAGTCAAACTGTCACTGTTTGCAGATGACATGGTACTGTACATAACAAACCCTAAAGAATCCATTCCAAAACTGCTAGAACAAATATCTGAATTCAGCAAAGTTGTGGGATACAAAATTAATACACAGAAAACTGTTGCATTCTTATACACTTATGATGAACTAGCAGAAAGAGAAATCAGGAAAACAATTCCATTCACAACTGCATCAAAAAGAATAAAACACATAGGAATAAACCTAACCAAGAAAGTGAATGTCCTATACCCTGACAACTACAAGACACTCTTTAGAGAAATTAAAGAGGACACTAATAAATGGAAATATATACCATGCTCTTGGGTAGGAAGAATTAATATTGGCAAAATGGCCATCCTGTTTAAAGCAATCTGTAGGTTCAATGCAATCCCTATCAAATTACCAACAGCATTCTTCAATGAACTGGAACAAATAGTTCTAAAATTCATATGGAACCACAAAAGACCCTGAATAGCCAAAGCAATCCTGACAAGGAAGAGTAAAGCAGGGGGGATCTCGCTTCCCAACTTCAAGCTCTACTACAATGCCACAGTAATCAAGACAGTTTGGTGCTGGCATAAGAACAGAGGCACAGAACAGTGGAACAGAATAGAGAGTCTAGACATTAACCGAAGCATATATGGTCAATTCATATATGATAAAGGAGCCATGGATATACAATGGGGGAATGACAGCCTCTTCAACAACTGGTGTTGGCAAAACTGGAAAATTACATGTAAGAGAATGATACTGGATTATTGTGTAACCCCATACACAAAAGTAAGCTCAGAATGGATCAAAGATCTGAATGTAAGTCATGAAACCATAAAACTCTTAGAAGAAAACATAGGCAAAACTTTCTTGGACATAAACACGAGCAACTTCTTCATAAACATATCTCCCAGGCCAAAGGAAACAAAAGCAAAAATGAACAAGTGGGACTGTATCAAACTAAAAAGCTTCTGTACAGCAAAGGACACCATCGGTAGAACAAAAAGGCATCCTACAGTATGGGAGAATATATTTATAAATGACATATCTGATAAGGGTTGACATCCAAAATATATGAAGAGCTCACACACCTCAACAAACCAAAAGCAAATAATCCAATTAAAAAGTGGGCAGAGGATCTGAACAGACAGTTCTCCAAAGAAGAAATTCAGATGGCCAACAGGCACATTAAAAGATGCTCTACATTGCTAATCATCAGTGAAATGCAAATTAAAACCACAATGAGATATCACCTCACACCAATTAGGATGGCCAACATCCAAAAGACAAACAACAACACATGTTGGTGAGGATGTGGAGAAAGGGCAACCCTCCTACACTGTTGGTGGAAATGTAAATTCAACTATTGTGGAATGCAGTATGAACGTTCCTCAAAAAACTCAAAAGAGAAATACCATTTGACCCAGGAATTCCACTCCTAGTAATTTACCCTAAATGCAGGAGCCCAGTATGAAAGAGACATATGCACCCCTATGTTCATTGCTGCACTATTTACAATAGCCAAGAAATTTAAGCAACATAAGTGTCCATCAGTAGGTGAATGGATAAAGAAGATGTGGTACGTATACACAATGGAATATTATTCAGCCATAAGAAGAAAACAAATCCAACCATTTGCAACAACATGGATGGAGCTAGAGGATATTACGCTCAGTGAAATAAGCCAGGTGGAGGAAGACAAGTATCAAATGATTTCACTCATCTGTGGAGTATAAGAACAAAGTAAAAACTGAAGGGACAAAACAGCAGCAGACTCACAGAACCCAAGAAGGGACTAACAGTTACCAAAGGGAAAGAGACTGGGGAGGATGGGTGGCAAAGGAAGGATAAGGGGGGAAAAGGGGCATTATGATTAGTGCACATAATGTTGGGGGGGTCACACGGGGAAGGCAGTATAGCACAGAGAAGACAAGTGGTGATTCTATAGCATCTTACTATGCTGATGAACAATGACTATAATGGGGTATGAGGTAGGGACTTGATAATGGGGGGAGTCTAGTAACCATAATGCTGCTCATGTAATTGTATATTATGATACAAAAAAATTTAGCATGTAAGTTATTAAACAATTGTATTTAGAATTAACCTCTATATTAAATCTAAATACATATATTTGTACATAATATTTAGACATATTTAGAAATATCTGATTGTAAAATTTTTAGCGATATCTGGACATATTTAAATGCTTTTCAGTATTTTTGTCATAATTATATGAAGTGTTTCTTTTAGATTATCTGTATCTTGAATGTTCAATTTTATCAAGACTAAGTGTTACATGTTAGTAATATATTTATTGAGTCCAAGCGACAAATTATATTGCAGAATATAAATTAAATGGCTCCTTCTTGTTCTTTTCCTTGTATTGGCAATATTCTACAGGACAGGAAAAACTTCCCAGAGCAGAGTGGTGCTTCCACAGCAACCAGAAAACCAAGAATGAGAAAGTGTTTATGGATTAGAATGAACCAATTAATTATATAGTGTAGTTAAATCTAAAAGCAATTAAGTGAAAAATCCATTCTTCATTTTGGGATGCTACAGGATAAGATAAGGAAAGGAGAGCCTCTGTGCTAAACCAACAAGTCATCATCAAACACACCGACACCTGAAGGTGTGCAAAACCGTGTCTAAATGCTGGAAGTGAAACAAATTCCTGGTGTAGAAGACTACATTTCCTAAAAATGGCCACAGCAGTATTTCTGACCCACATCCTTCTCCCGAGCCTTGCCACCTGCCCCCCTCCCTCCTCTCCCACCCTCTCTTTCACTCAGCACTCATCCTGGGAAGCCACCACCATTCTGTGAAGAAGCCAAATCTGGCTCCCCACAGGGAGAGACCCCATGGGGCAGGGAAGCGGAGGAGGAACTGAGGCACAGCTGACAGCACACGTCAGCCACCAGCACCCACGTGAGTGAAAAAGCCCTCAACAGATCCCAGCCTGCAACTCTCAAAGCTGCATCTCAGGCTCCGGGCATCATGGAGCAGAGAAAAACCATCCCTGCTACGCCCTCCCTGAATTCCTGACACACAGCGTCCATAAGCAAAATAAATCACTGCCTTATGCTCCTAGATTTGGGGTAATTTATTGTGCACCCTGAATAACTGGAATGCCTTGTTTAAAAAATAATCATAAGAAGTTAAACATGAAGGAAACAGAAGTATTTAAGGCAAAAACTGACTATAGCCATTTTCATATACCAAGAAAGTAGCATGATTAGTATTCATTAAATAAATAATTCTGTGTGCCAGGCACTGTGTTTGATGCCTGGCGTGGTACACAGAGGAGTATAAGCAGGCACGACACCTGACATCCTAGAGTTCACAGTCTAAGGGGAGAGATACATTTCAATCCACTACTTCACCTCACAAAGGTGAGTTCATTCATAACAAGTGCTAAAAAAGAGAAAGGCCCAATGTGCACCAACAGTTGGGGACAAGGTCCAGTCAGGACGGTCAGAGAGGGCGTGCCTGCGGAAGTGGCGTTTGGCTGGGGTAAGTGTGTGTGGAAGAGGCAGAGGGAGGAATGGGGAAGGTTGGGCCAAATGCAGTGAACAGCCAAAGGCAAAAGCCCCAAGATAAGAGCTCCGAGAGGTGCACCGTGAGCCAAAGGCCGGCAGTCCCACAGCATTGTGTCCGCTGCATTCTTTTCTTCCAGGCTGTCGAAAGTCTTATCCAGGTTCAGGTGAGAGAAAAACAGACTCCACCTCTTACTGCGGGAGTGGTAATGGCAGAGAACATAAAGCAAAGGAAGTGGTGGAAAAGTGGGTCTGGAAGGGTATGAGGCACAGGACAGCACTGTTCAAATTTTACTAACCACCACTCAAAGCAAGGACTACACCTTACACTGCAACCTGATTCACGCACACATACACACACACTTATTCAAAATCACCATTTCACAAAACAGTACATAACCCTTGCTACCAAATGGCAATCTAATATTGTCTATTTAATTTTTGTATATATTTGTCACAACTAAATTGACTTTCAACATACTAAAGCATCATGACCTGATGTTTGGAAAACACCAACCTACGGCATTATGGGCTATGTTAAGGCATTTATCTCTATGTCAAGAAAAAGGAAGTCACTGAAGATTTTAAAACCTTAATATTTGAAGAACAACTCAAAGATTTAATAACACAAAAAAGTTCATGTTATGCTATTTTACTTACTGATATATTTCCTTTTTCATGTATTTATGTAATGATGATGTCAACCATTTTTAAAACACCTACTCTATGGTCACTCCAGGGGGAAGGATTGGTAAGTATCACCTAGCATCTGCAGAGGGCTTTACAGTCAATCGGGCACTTAAATGTGTGCATCCTCTCCTTTCAGCCATGGTCTGCAAAAGCAGCCAGTATGATGTCTTATTCCATTTACCAGCTACTCTATTCATATGAGCCTTATTACCAGCAGAAGGAATGTGGTAAAACTTCCATCCATTGAGTTCCACCAATGTAAGTGGCACAGTGCCAGGAATTTAGTATACATCTACGTGTCTTTAATCTTCACAACAGTTCTTTTAAGAAGGTATTATTATTTTCATACTGCAGATGAAGAATGTGAAGTCCATAGAGATCAAGTGACTTATACCCTGAGATACTGGGGGGTTGGGGGGGCGATGCAGTTTGCAGTTTGTCTCCAACACACGGTGCATTCCCTCTTCCCTTCTCCCAATCCTACAAAGTTGCTTTGTTTGCCTAGTGACTTGGGAGATGTTACTCAAACCATCTGGTCAGAAATGCTAAAGAAACAAAATGGCCTTTTGACAGTAAACATCATGAAAACAAAAATAAATAATTCGTGATTCTTGGCTCAGTATCTCTTCTTTAATCTCTTTGCACTCTGTAGTAAATTTCCATGTAAAAATATCTTTAGTTTCCTGTGAGAGTCCTTTTATAAGCAGACATGTAAAAGCCACTTCAAGTGCTGTATTGGAAACATTCAACAGAAATAGCCTGTCCTATGGGGAATATTAGCAAAGGCAAAAAGAAGGTCAATAGAAAATACAACTAAAATAACTCTAGGCAAGGACGGCTTGTTAAAGAAGAACATTAAGAAAAATGAAAGAAAACTGTGCCCCTTTTTTGGATTCAATTCCTAATTTTAGTCTTCCTTTATATATCTTTTCCTTCCTATCATCATTAAATCAAAGCATAAATAAATAAAACCGGTCACCCTCAAAATGCCCTTTTAAGAACAAGAAGACATCCAGTGATCATCTCCATTTAATTCTGTCAGCTCAGTAGAAAATGTTTCTCTCTGCACTAACTCACAATATACTAACACACAGTCCCTCCTGACTGAGGTTTGCAAGACCATGACTTAGTCACCAATTTCCTCCTCTATGAAATGGGATAAAAACAATCCCTACTTCATAAGGTTGTTGGGAAGATTAAATCAGGTAGTATTTGTAAAGTGCCTAAGCCCTACTAAGCACACAGTAAAGAAATACACACTCATGCACACTCACACACTCACAGTCACACACTCATGGTGAGGTTTGGTTTCAGACATCTTCCAGCATTTGGATTGACTCCATGTTCACAGTTAAAACTTCAAATATTTCTGCCACTGTTACCTAGGAACAAACATTGTCCCTGTCTCAGTGAACCCAGCTGCCCAAGACAGAAATTCAAGAATCGTCCAGTGAATCTCTTTTCATTATTCCCACATCCACTGGTCACTAAGTCCTGCCTCTCAAAGCTGATCCTTCTACCATTTCCACAGCCTCTCCTGTCACAAGTACCACATTCATGCCCATCGCGTGGTCTTCTGGCCACCAAACTTGCTGCAGCAGCAAGAGTGATAATATCAATTCCCTGCTAAAACCCCTTCCATAACTTCCAATCGGTTTCAGAGAAAGTCAAAACGCCTAAAAGCCTTGGTCCCTTTCTGATGCCTCCATCCCCACCCTTGCAGCCCAGTGCTCTCCCACGCTTCAGCCAAACAGGATCTGTGCAAGACTGTGAATGTGCCATGCACTCCCTCATCTGCAGACATACACACATGCTGCTGCCTTTGCCTGGAACCCTCTTCCTCCCCATCTGCCTGGCTGCAATCTACTCATCCCCGCTAGATCTCCACTCAAATGCCACTTCTTCCAGGAAGCTTCTGGGGATTCCCCTAGGCTGTGGGAGCTGCCCCTTGGGCACCTGTGCCACTGTACTGCCCCTATACAGCGTGCTTCATTATGATGGCTTGTTTATTCACCTGCCTTCCCACTAGACCACAAGCTTCACGAAGGCTGTGACCTTGTCTGGCTTCCTCACGACTGTAAACATAATTAGCATGAAGCCTGGCACATAAATCCGAGCTCAAAACTTTTTTGATGAAAAAAATGTGTGATATTAATATTTTCTTACCAAAAAGAGCCATAAATTTGTGATTAGTAACATTTCCTTGAGCTCCAAACCCTCCCACATGAAAATATGCCTAAAATAAGAGCAGAGACAGAGCAATTCACCTCCAGACTCCCCTTTCCCAGATACCGCGAACAAAGACATCTACTGTAATCCTTTAGGAGCACCTAAATGGGAGAGGAAGAATGCCATTGTGATTTCTAATTCTGTCCATATGTTCAGAGTAATCGCATGGTGCCTGGGACACACAAGCTATACCCTAATGAAGGCTGTTATTTCCAGGAATGAACTTATTTACAATAACCATTGGACAGGAACTCCAGTGCACACCACTCCGCTGACTTGACTTGTGTCACACAGAGCACAGGGAATTCCCAAACTGATGGGGAACCACAATTTGAACATGGTTGTATATAAGCAATTGAATTATGGGAGTGGAGGAAGGGAAGGGAGTTTAGAAATAAGTAAGAGTCACTAAGTAATAATGCTGAAAATCCTGAAGGGCAGATCACATTGCCCATACTTCATCACATACATATACACCCACGCAAATGCGTTTAGATGGACTGATAGGTGAGAAGAACCAAGTTAATCAATATAATTGATAAAATAATTGAAACAGGAATAACACAAGGGAATAGCAATCTGATTAGTAGAAGTGCCAGCTAGAAGAAGGTAATTTAGTCCAATTTCTGTACACTATTTGACTAAATTAAATATTAGCCAACTGAGCATTTGTTAGAAATAAGCTATATATTTGCATATATTTGCAAAAGACATACTAAAAGAGTCTCTTTGCTACATCTATGACTTAAACATTGATATTTCAAACCACTTTTTAAAATCTAGCTTTTAAAAACCAGCTGTGAAAGATTCCATATTAGCTAATGCAAAACTTGTAGTGCTGGAAATTGTGTTAATTTTTTTACTTCTAGGAAAACAGTCTGTGAATACAGAATTTTATCAATTAACATTAAGTTTATAAAGTGCAACTTGGATAATATTAATGGCTTGTTTTATAACGTTTTCTAAGAGGTGGCAGCTCAGTTACATTAGGGGGTATATTTGAAATAGCAAAGATGGACAAGGAGGCTCATAAATCTCTGAAACTCAGAAAGTTCGCATTTACTGCCAGAAGGTGAGAGGAAAACAAAAAGCCACCTAGGCTGCCATCAGAAATTCCCTGGAGAGAAATGTTCTGGGTTAAACATTAGACACTGCAAATATAACCAGGCAGCTTGGTGCCCCCTCTCCCACAATCCTTCGCCACTTAGTTTTGCACCCCCCTAACAGGTGGGCTGAAACCGACCTTATTTCAAAAATTTAAACATCCAAACTATGTAATCATGGGGTAACTTCTGAGCTTGATCTGTCCTGCTGCTTATAAAGGAGTCTTCTATAATGATACATAGGAATTGTCACTGCTGACCAGGCCAGACGCTAGGCTCAGTCTGTAGGCCAGTCTGAGACCAACCAAACGCCAATACAGCCCTACCTTAAAAGGACCTCCACCCTTCCATTTTAAGTGCACTGAAATTCATTTTATTTACTACATAAAGGTAAGACTGTTGACCTGCTACCTGTAAACAGAGACCACTGTTGTTTTTCCAGGGTGCTGATAGATGTAATCTAAATTACACAAATGGAGATCACGGGAAGATGGCGGCATAAGTAGTTCAGTGGAAATGTCCTCCCCAAAACATATATTTATGAAAATACAATAAATACAACTATTCCTAAAAGAGACACCAGTGGATGCAGTACAACAGTCAGGATACATTTATATCTGCGAAAACTCAACATCACACAAAGGGGGGAGAATATACAAGCTACGGCCAGGCGGGACCCGAACGGTCCCCCACCCCAGAACCGGGCAGGAAGAAAGGAGTTGGAACGGAGAGGCAGTGAAAGGCCAGGACTGCTAAACAACCAGCCCTAGAAATCTGCCCCTGGAGCACAGACACAAGGTGCACGGGGTACTGGATATTAGAGAAACAGAAAAGCAAAACCTGTGGGCAGGTCACCACAACTGGCACCTCTGAGACAAAAGAAAAGCGAGTGCTTTCTGCAAGTCTTAAAGAGACAGGGACCCCACAGCTGGACGAAGTCATCTTGGCACACTTAGCCAACAGCTGGGAATCCCGGGGAACTTTAGGTGCCCTAAACCCTGGGGAGGCAGCACGGCTCTGACGTCCCTGACGGCACCAAGCAGCCTGCCAGTCATTCCTTCAACTGGCACAGAACCCAACGAAACGGCCCAGTAGTGGGAGAGTGGCAGCGCGCGCTGGGGTCGGCGGTGCCGGAAGGGACCGGGAGCAGATCGCATGTGCCGGCAGCACCACACACACACACACACACACACACACACACACACACACACACACACACAGGGGACCGGGAGAGGCTCACGTGAGCCCGTAGCAGTGGCGACTGAACAGCCTGGGTGCAGCTTGCGCATGCCGGTGGCAGTGGTGCCAGAGGAGCCCGGTAGAGGTCTGTACGGGAGAGGGCTGTGCAAACCTGCAGTGGTGCCAGAGGGAGCAGCCAAACTCCCAGCAACCTACTGGAATCCCAGCCCCAACGCATAGCCACCTGGGCCAGAACCAAAGGCCGCTGCTGGCACACAGCTGCCGTGCAGGGGCACTGCTATCACGGAGGAGTGCACCTGGTGTGCCTGCCACTCCCCACAGAGCTCTGCATTGCTCTGACAGAGACGCCCACAGCAGCTTAGGGGACTAACCCAGTGGCTGCTGCAGGAGTGCGGGTAACCGACACAGGCAGCAGAGAAGGGCAAGGCATCCAGCAAGCAGGAAAGGACTTTCTTCTCTCAGCTGACACACACGCAACCTGCCTACAGCCACTGCTATCACCTTGAAAAGGCAAAAAAATTTAGTCCAGTCCAAGACAGTTCAGACAACACCTGAGAGGATCTTCAGAGACAGACCTAACCAGTCTCCCTGAAAAAGAATTCAAAATAAAAATCATAAACATGCTGACAGAGATGCAGAGAAATATACAAGAGCTAAGGGATGACGTCCGGAGGGAGATTACAGAAATGAAATAATCTCTGGAAGCATTTATAAGCACAATGGATAAGATGCAAGAGGCCAATGATGGAATAGAAACCAGAGAACAGGAACGCATAGAAGCTGACGCAGAGAGAGACAAAAGGATCTCCAGGAATGAAACAATATTAAGAGAACTGTGTGACCAATCCAAAAGGAACAATACCCGCATTATAGGGGTACCAGAAGAAGAAGAAGAGAGAAAAAGGATAGAAAGGGTCTTTGAAGAAACAATTGCTGAGAACTTCCCCAAACTGGCAGAGGAAATAGTTGCTCAGACTACGGAAGCACACAGAACTCCCGATAGAAGGGATCCAAAGAGGACAACACCAAGACACATAATAATTAAAATGGTAAAGATCAAGGACAAGGAGAGAGTATTAAAGGCAGCCAGAGAGAGAAAAAAAGTCACCCGCAAAGGAAAACCCACCAGGCTATCATCAGACTTCTCAACAGAAAACTTACAGGCCAGAAGAGAATGGTATGATATATTTAGTGCAATGAAACAGAAGGGCCTTGAACGAAGGATAGTGTATCCAGCATGATTATCATTTAAATATGAAGGAGGGATCAAACAATTCCCAGACAAGCAAAAGTTGAGGGAATTTGCCTCCCACAAACAACCTCTACAGAGTATCTTAGAGGGACTGCTCTAGATGGGAGCACTCCTAAAAAGAGCACAGAACAAAACACCCAATATATGAAGAATGGAGGAGGAGGAATAAGAAGGGAGAGAAATAATCATCAGACTGTGTTTATAACAGCTTAATAAGCAAGTTAAGTCAGACAGTAAGGTAGTAAAGAAGCTAACCTTGAACCTTTGGTAATCACGAATCTAAAGCCTGCAATGGCAATAAGTACATATCTTTCAATAATCACCCTAAATGTAAATGGAATGAATGCACCAATCAAATGACACAGAGTATAATAGAATGGATAAAAAAGCAAGACCCATCTATATGCTGTTTACAAGAGACTCACCTCAAACCCAAAGACATGCACAGATTAAAAGTGAAGCCATGATAAACATACGGTTGCATCTGTCTTTTTCAAACTGGAGTGCTGCATTCTTAGGAAAAATTCCTAGAAGTGGAATTCCTGGGTCAAATGGTATTTCTATTTCGAGCATTTTGAGGAACCCCCATACTGCTTTCCACAATGGTTAAGGGGAGGGCTCTGCAACACAGAGCAGACAAGTAGTGATTTTACAGCATCTTACTACACTGACGGACAGTGACTGTGGAGGGGTATGTGGGTGGACTTGGTGAAGTGGGAACCTAGTAAACATAATGTTCTTCATGTAATTGTTGATTAATGATACCAAAATAATAAAATTAAAAAAAAACTCAAGGGATGCAAAAAGATATTTCATGCAAACAAGAGGGAGGAAAAAGCAGGTGTTGCAATACTCGTATCAGACAAAATAGACTTCAAAATAAAGAAAGTAACAAGAGATAAAGAAGGACACTATAATGTTAAAGGGCTCAGTCCAACAAGAGGATATAACCATTATAAACATATATGCACCCAATACAGGAGCACCAATACATGTGAAACAAATACTAACAGAATTAAAGGAGGAAATAGAATGCAGTGCATTCATTTTTGGAAACCTTAACACACCACTCACTCCAAAGGACAGATTCAGCAGACAGAAAATAAGTAAGGACACAGAGGCACTGAAAAACACAATAGAACAGGTGGACCTAATAGACATCTATAGAACTCTACACCCAAAGGAACAGGATACACATTCTTCTAAAGTGCACATGGAACATTCTCCAGAATAGACCACATACTCGGCCACAAAAAGAGCCTCAGTAAATTCCAAAAGATTGAAATCCTACCAACCAACTTTTCAGACCACAAAGGTATAAAACCAGAAATAAATTGTACAAAGAAAGTGAAAAGGCTCACAAACGCATGGAGGCTTAACAACATGCTCCTAAATAATCAATGGATCAACGACCAAATTAAAATGGAGATCCAGCAATATATGGAAACAAATGACAACAACAACACAAAGCCCCAACTTCTGTGGGACACAGTGAAAACAGTCTTAAGAGGAAAGTATACAGCAATCCAGGCATATTTAAAGAAGGAAGAACAATCCCAAATGAATAGTCTAATGTCACAATTATCAAAATTGGAAAAAGAAGAACAAATGAGGCCTGAGGTCAGTAGACGGAGGGACATAATAAAGATCAGAGAAGAAATAAATAAAATTGAGAAAAATAAAACAATAGAAAAAAATCAATGAAACCAAGAGCTGGTTCTTTGAGAAAATAAACAAAATAGGTAAGCCTCTAGCCAGACATATTAAGAGAAAAAGAGAGTCAACACACATCGACAGAATCAGAAACGTGAAAGGAAATATCACGACGGACCCCACAGAAATACAAAGAATTATTAGAGAACGCTATGAAAACCTATATGCTAACAAGCTGGAAAACCTAGGAGAAATGAACAACTTCCTAGAAAAATACAATCTTCCAAGACTGACCCAGAAAGAAACAGAAAATCTAAACAGACCAATTACCAGCAACGTAATTGAATCAGTAATCAAAAAACTACCCAAGAACAAAACCCCCAGGCCAGACGGATTTACCTCGGAATTTTATCAGACATACAGAGAAGACATAATACCCATTCTCCTTAAAGTTTTCCAAAAAATAGAAGAGGAGGGAATACACCCAAACTCATTCTATGAAGCCAACATCACCCTAATACCAAAACCAGGCAAAGACCCCACCAAAAAAGAAAACTACAGACCAATATCCCTGATGAACATAGATGCAAAAATACTCAACAAAATATTAGCAAACCGAATTCAAAAATACATCAAAAGGATCATACACCATGACCAAGTGGGATTCATCCCAGGGATGCAACGATGGTACAACATTCGAAAATCCATCAACATCATCCACCACATCAACAAAAAGAAGGAAAAAAACCACATGATCATCTCCATAGATGCTGAAAAAGATTTGACAAAATTCAACATCCATTCATGATGAAAACTCTCAACAAAATGGGCATAGAGGGCAAGTACCTCAACATAATAAAGGCCATATATGATAAACCCACAGCTAACATCATACTGAACAGCGAGAGGCTGAACGCTTTTCCTCTGAGATCGGGAACAAGACAGGGATGCCCACTCTCCCCACTGTCATTCCACATAGTACTGGAGGTCCTAGCCACGGCAATTAGACAAAAGAAAGAAATACAAGGAATCCAGATTGGTAAAGAAGAAGTCAAACTGTCACTATTTGCAGATGACATGACATTGTACATAAAAAACCCTAAAGACTCCACTCCAAAACTACTAGAAATAATATCGGAATTCAGCAAAGTTACAGGATACATAATTAACACACAGAAATGTGTAGCTTTCCTATTCACTAACAATGAACTAACAGAAAGAGAAATCAGGAAAACAATTCCATTCACAATAGCATCAAAAGGAATAAAATACCTAGGAATAAACCTAACCAAGAAAGTGAAAGACCTATACCCTGAAAACTATAAGACCCTCTTAAGAGAAATGAAAGAGGTCTCTAAGGAATGGAAACTCATCCCATGCTCCTGGCTAGGAAGATTTAATATCAACAAAATGGCCATCATGCCCAAAGCAATATACAGATTCGATGTAATCCCTACCAAATTACCAACAGCATTCTTCAATGAACTGTAACAAATAGTTCAAA
The DNA here is from genome assembly GCF_030020395.1 of Manis pentadactyla. NCBI lineage: Eukaryota > Metazoa > Chordata > Mammalia > Pholidota > Manidae > Manis > Manis pentadactyla. The sequence goes on from NC_080034.1 coordinate 53,575,959, forward strand.
AATTCATATGGAACCACCAAAAACCCCGAATAGCCAAAGCAATTCTGAGAAGGAAGAATAAAGTGGGCGGGATCTGGCTCCCCAACTTCAAGCTCTACTACAAAGCCACAGTAATCAAGACAATTTGGTACTGGCACAAGAACAGAGCAACAGACCAGTGGAACAGAATAGAGACTCCAAACATTAACCCAAACATATATGGCCAATTAATATACGATAAAGGAACCGTGGACATACAATAGGGAAATGACAGTCTCTTCAACAGATGGTGCTGGTAAAACTGGACAGCTACATGAAAGAGAATGAAACTGGATCACTGTCTAACCAAATACACAAAAGTAAATTTGAAATGGATCAAAGACCTGAATGTAAGTCATGAAACCATAAAACTCTTAGAAAAAAACATAGGCAAAAATCTCATGGACATAAACATGAGTGACTTCTTCATGAACATATCTCCCCGGGAAAAGGAAACAAAAGCAAAAATGAACAAGTGGGACTATATCAAGCTAAAAAGCTTCTGTACAGCAAAGGACACCACCAATAGAACAAAAAGGTATCCTACAGTATGGGAGAACATATTCATAAACGACAGATCCGAAAGAGGATTGACATCCAAAATATATAAAGAGCTCACACACCTCAACAAACAAAAAGCAAATAATCCAATTAAAAAATGGGCAGAGGAGCATAATAGACAGTTCTCTAAAGAAGAAATTCAGATGGCCAACAGAGACATGAAAAAATGCTCCACATCGCTTGCCATCAGAGAAATGCAAATTAAAACCACAATGAGATATAAGCTCATACCAGTAAGGATCGCCATCATCGAAAAGACAAGCAACCACAAATGCTGGCGAGGTTGTGGAGAAAGGGGAACTCTCCTACACTGCTGGTGGGAATGTAAATTAGTTCAACCATTGCGGAAAGCAGTATGGAGGTTCCTCAGAATGCTCAAAATAGAAATACCATATGACCCAGGAATTCCACTTCTAGGAATTTACCCTAAGAATGCAGCACTCCAGTTTGAAAAAGAGAGATGCACCCCTATGTTTATCGCTGCATTATTTACAATAGCCCAGAAGGAAGTAACCTACGTGTCCATCAGTAGATGAATGGATAAAGAAGATGTGGTACATATACACAATGGAATATTATTCAGCCATAAGAAGGAACAAATCCTACCATTTGCAACAACATGGATGGAGCTAGAGGGTATTATGCTCAGTGAAATAAGCCAGGTGGAGGAAGACAAGTATCAAATGATTTTAGTCACCTTTGGAGTATAAGAACTAAGTAAAAATTAAAGGAACAAAACAGCAGCAGACTCACAGAACCCAAGAATGGACTAACAGTTACCAAAGGGAAAGGGACCTGGGAGGATGGGGTAAGGGGGGAAAAGGGGCATTACGATTCACACACATAATTTGGGGGCTCGGGGGCACGGGGAAGGCACTATAACACATAAGAGAAGTAGTGATTCTATAGCATCTTACTGCGCTGATGGACAGTGACTGTAATGGAGTATGTGGTGGGGACTAGATAATAGGGGGAGTGTAGAAACCATAATGTTGCTCATGTAATTGTACATTAATAATACCAAAAAAAAATGAGGCTATTCGGGTGGAGCTTTACTCCACTCCAACATATGTCCTTATGAGAAGTTGGGGCCTATGGAGAAACACCAGGTATGTGCATGGCAGACACGAAGACCATGTGAAGGTGCAGCAAGGAGGCAGCCGTCTGTAAGCCAAGGAGAGAGGCCTTGGGCCAGACCAACCCAGCCAGCCTGTGGATCTTGGTCCTTAAGCTCCAGAACTCCATGAAAATTAGTTTCTGTTGACTAAGCCACCCAGTCTGTGGACTCCTGTTAGAGCAGGAGTGCCTTCTCCCTCCCACCAGTCACCAAGTCCTACCCACCCTACTTCCTAAACATCTCTGCAGTCTAAGCTCTGTATACCCATTCAACCGCCCTTGTACATCACCCCATCAAATCTTTTGTGGATGCCTGTAGCATCCTCTGAGTAGTCCTTCTGCTATCACTTTGCCCCCAAGAATCCAGTCTCCAAAGAGAGGCCAGAGTGATCATTTAAAAATGGAATCCTTTCCCCTGATCTAAAACCCTTCAATCTCTGAAAGAATAAAATCAGAACTTAATTTGGCAGGCAAGCCGAACATGATCTTGAGGGCCGTCAGTCGGGGACGGGCAGCCAATGGGCGCAGACGCGTAAGCCTGGGGCGGAGTTGTAGCTGCAGGCACCGCCTCCGCCTTTATTCAACCGTCAGTAGCATCTTGAGCGCTGCAGGGACACCAGCGGCTGCTGCGCTCTCCGTGCTTCGAGCCGCCGTACCGTCTGCGTGGCGGCCCGACGGAGACCAGATGATGGGCCCGCGAAGTTCTGGGCCCGCTCTGTGCTTGGCTGCGCCTTCCTCCCGATCTCGGCCCCCAGCGTCGGATCGCCGCCTCGCACCCGTTGGGCTCCCGGCGCCGCACTCGCCCCTTCTCGGCTCTCCCGCGACGGGCGGAGGGCGGCGAACGGCCCTCACTTGGAGCCGCTGGCCCGGCCAGACTTCAGAGACCTCGGCTGAGAAGCGGCTCCCTCTTCCGCGGATCTGCGGTGGAGGGTCCAGAGCGGGTCCCGCTTCAGGGGAAAAGACGACAGCGACGGCTCTGCGGGCTGGAAGGTACGTGGCCGCGGGGCGCGGAGGGACCAATGCCTCCGCCTGAGGGCACGGGGAAACCGGGCAAGGGGGCGGCCGTGCGAGTTGCTCGGCGGGCAGCGCGTGGCCCGTGGGGCCGGGAAGCGGCCGACGCGGGTGGTGGGCTCGCGGGGCCCGGCCGGGGGCCTGGAGTAGGCGCGCTCCGCCGGAGGGGCCGCCCGGGAAGGGAAGGAGCGGAGCAGGTGCGCCCGGGGCGGAAGTCCGAGCGGCCGGCGAAGTTCGCCAGGGAAGGGCGGGAGGAGCTCGCCGGAGCCGCTGCTCCTCGGTCCCGGCCCTTGTGGTGAGGGCGGCAGGTCCCCGCCCCGCGGCGCGCGTCCGCCCGGCCCGGGGCCGCGCCGCCGACCTGCCCCCGCCGCCCGAAACGTGGCCGCGCAGATGGGGTGGCCCCGGTGGGCGTTTTGTCGTGTTTGGATTTTCTCGGCGGGGGCCTCGAGGGCGAGGGCCGGGCGGCTGAAGTTCAGGAGTGACAGGCGGCGGGGCGGCAGGGGAGAGGCCGCCTGGAGGCAGCGCCTTTAAAATAAAACATTTTTTCTTGAGGTACCTCTCGTCTTTTTTATTTGGGAATGAAGTTTCTTTACTTTGATCTGGGAACTGACAGGGCATTTTGTTGTATTTTGAAATTCGTATTTTTCTGTCATTTCGGTTTGTAATCCGCAGCTGAGTAATTTATAACTAACCACAGAGATTCTGGGACAGGGACCATGGGTGTAGTCAGAGTAGCGTGAGGGCCTCTGGAAAAAGACCCCTACCAAAACTCCGTATTAAACAATTCAGCAAAGTCAGAGTCACATTAATTCTCTAAAGTAAAATATCAAACTAGGAGTATAAGCATTCTTAAGTGAAGATTAGTTAAAACTAAAAAGCCAGGAGTAACCCGGCCTGGAATGTTTGAACATCCCCCAGATAAGAAAGTACCTCAGCATAGCCCATGTCTTCATTGTGTCCCTTAAATGAGGCTATTGTAAAATTCACTTTAGCCTGCTAAAAGGCCCAGTTTATCTTTAATTTTGCCCAGATTCCTCCTCCAGCCCCAAATCAAGTACTTTATAACCTGGGCAACTAATATGGCAATAAGCCCAGTCACCAACAACAAAGTTAAAGACAGGAAGCATCCCATCTTAAAGATAAGATTGCATTTCAACAGCCAGGAAGTTAACAAGATACTTTTTTTTAAAACTAAGGTATTACTGATACACATTCCTCTGAAGGTTTCACATGAAAAAACAATGTGGTTAATACATTCACCCATATTATCTAGTCCAGGCCCCTCATATCCCATTGCAGTCACTGTCCATCAGTGTAGTAAGATGCCACAGATTCACTATTTGCCAAGAAGTAAGAATCTTTTATTTTATTTTGTTTTATTTATTTTGGTATCATTAATCTAAAATTACATGAGAGGAACATTATGTTTACCATACTCCCCCCTTCACCAAGTCCCCCCCACATACCCCATTAGTCACTGTCTGTCAGTGTAGTAAGATGCTTTAAAATCACTACTTGTCTTCTCTGTGTTGCAAAGCCCTCCCTGTGGCCCCCCCCATATTATACATGCTAATTGTAAGGCCCCTTTCTTCTCCGCCCCCGTTCTCCCTCCCTTCCCACCCATCCTCCCCAGTCCCTTTCCCTTTGGTAACTGTTAGTCCTTCTTGGGTTCTGTGATTCTGCTGCTCTCTTGTCCTTCAGTTTTTCCTTTGTTCTTATATTCCACGTATGAGTGAAATCATTTGGTAGTTGTCTTTCTCTGCCTGGCTTATTTCACTGAGCATAAAACCCTCTAGCTCCATCCATGTTGTTGCAAATGGTAGGATTTGTTTTCATTTATGACTGAATAATATTACATTGTGTATATGTACCACCTCTTCTTTATCCATTCATCTACTGATGGACACAGGTTGCTTCCATGTCTTGGCTATTGTAAATAGTGCTGCGGTAAACATAGGGGTGCATCTGTATTTTCAAATTGGGCTGCTGCATTCTTAGGGTAAATTCCTAGAAGTGGAATTCCTGGGTCAAATGGTATTTCTATTTTGTGCTTTTTGAGGAACCTCCATCCTGCTTTCCACAATAGTTTAACTAATTTACATTCCCACCAGCAGTGTAGGAGGGTTCCCCTTTCTCCACAACCTTGCCAACATTTGTCGTTGTTTGTCTTTTGGGTGGTAGTGATCCTTACTGGTGTGAGGTGATATCTCATTGTGGTTTTAATTTGCATTTCTCTGATGGCAAGCGATGTGGAGCATCTTTCGATGTGTCTGTTGGCCATCTGAAGTTCTTCTTTGGAGAACTGTCTCTTCAGCTCCTCTCTTGTCTTTTTTTTTTTTGGTAGTGTCCTAATCTTGTTTTGGTAACAGTGTGATTTTGGCCTCATAGAAATGAATTTGTAAGCTTTCCTTCCTCTTCAATTTTTGGGAATAGTTTGAGAAGGATAGGTATTAACTCTTATTTCAATGTTTGAGTGGAATTCTATGAAAACATCTTGGACTTTTGATTGTGTGGAGTTTTTGGTTACTAGTTGTTAGTCTGTTCAGATTTCTATTTTCTCCAGAACAGGTTTTAACATCACATGAGTCTAGGAACTTATCCATTTCTTCTAGGGTGCCAAATATATTGCCATATAATTTTTCATACTTATCTCTTCAATCCTTTGTATTTCAGTGGTGTCACTTGTAACTTCTCTTTAAATTTCTATTTCTGATTTTGAGTCCTGTCCTTTTTATTTCTTGATAAGTCTAGATAAGTGTTTACCCATTTTGTTTGCCTTCAAAGAATCAGTTCTTAGTTTCATTGTTCTTTTACATTTTTTTAAGTGTTTATTTCATTTACTTGCACTGTGATTTAATTTTTTTCCTTCTTTGTATCTTCTAACTTTGCCGTTGGTCGGGGGCGGGCCTGCGCCGTGGCGCCTCGCGCTCATTGGCCGTGAGGGCCGTCTGTCGGGGACGGGCAGCCATTGGGCGCATAAAGCGTAAGTCCGGCGGCTGCGCAGTAGCTGCAGGCGCCGCCGCCGCTGTATTCATCAGTAGTGTCCCGGGCGCCGCTGAGAGAAGCAGCTCCTGGCAGCTCCTCCGTGCTTCGTTTGGCCGGCCCGGGCAGGAGCGGCCCGCGCCGTCCCTTCCGCGCAGTGGGTCCGCGGAGACCAGATGTGTCGCGTGCTCGGCGGCGCCATCCTCTCGGCGCGCATGCGGGGGCGGCACCGACCTCTCTCCCAGCGTCGTATCTCCGCCTCGCGCCCGCTGGTATCATCAGCGCTGCCTGCAGTCGCCCGTTCTTGGCTCTCCCGCGGCGGGCGGAGGGCGGCTGTCAGCCTGGGCGCCGCCCCGCGCGTGGTGGAGATCAGCCCGGACTTGGAGCCGCTGCCCTGTCCGGACTTCAGAGAGCTCGGCGGAGAAACGGCTCCCACTGCCGCGCATCTTCGTTGGAGGGTCCAGATCGTGCCCTACTAAGGAGTGAAGGCGACAGCGACACCTCTGCGGGTTGGAACTTACGTGGCCACGGGGCACAGCGGGAACCCGACGGGGCGCGGGAACCACTGCCTCCGCGTGAAGGTGTCGGGGGCCGGACATGGGGTCGACCGTGCACGTTGCTCGGTGGGCAGCTCGTGGCCCGCTGGTATGGGAAGCGGCTAACGCGCGTGGTAGGTTCGCGGGGCCCGGCCGGGGGCCTAGAGTTCGCGTGTTCCGCTGGAGGGGCCTCCCAGGAAGGGAGGGAGCGGAGCAGGTGGGCTCGCGGCAGACATCCGAGCGGCCGGCGAAGTTCGCCGGGGCGGGGGGAGAGGGGGTCCGCCGGAGCCGCTGCTCCTTCTGGGCCCGGGTGGTGAGGGTGGCTGCTCTCTGCCCCGCGGCACGCGTCCGTCCGGGACGGGGCCGCAGGCGGAGGGGACTGGACGGGCCGCGCCGCGCAGACGGGGAGGCCGGTGAGCGTTTTGCCGTGTGTGGATTTTCTCGGCAGGGTCCTCGACGGCGCGGGCCGGACGGGCTGAGGTTCAAGTGTGACCCGCGGCGGATGAGAGGCCGCCCATACGCAGCGCCGTTAGAATTAAAATTTTTCACGAGGCACCTCCCGTGTGTTTTTTTTGAATGAAGGTTCTTTACTTTGGAACTGTCAGTGCATTTTCTTGTATTTAGAAATTAATATCTTTCTGTCTTTTCTGTTTGTAATCTGCAGCCGAGTAATTTATAACTAGCCACAAAAATTGAGACAGGGACCGTGGGTGTAGTCAGAGTAGCGTGAGGGCCTCTGGAAAAAGACCCCTACCAAAACTAGCAAATAATAAACAATTCAGCAAAGTCAGATTCACATTAATTCTCTAACGTAAAATACCAAATTAGGGGGAGTATAAGCATTTTTCAGTGAAGATTAGTTAAAACTAAAAAGCCAGGAGTAACCCGGACTGGAATGTATGTTTAAACATCCCCCAGATAAGAAAATACCGCCACATAGCGCACGTCTTCATTGTGTCAATTAAATGAGGCTGTTGTAAAATTTACTTCAGTCTGCTAAAAGGCCTAGTTTATCTTTAACTTTGTCCAGATGCTGCTTTTCCTCCCCCAGCCCCTAATCAAGCAATGTATAGTACCCCATCCACAGACAACATAGTAAAAGGCAGGAAGCATCCTGTCGTAGAGATAAGATTGCATTTTAACATCCAGGAAGTTAAGTGGCCCGTGACTTCATTGTGTCGATTAAATGAGGCTGTTGTGAAATTTATTTTAGCCCACTAAAAGGCCCAGTTTATCTTTAACTTTGCCCAGATGCTGCTTTTCCTCCTCCAGCCCTTAATCAAGTGACATATAACCTGGGCAATTAATATGGCAAGTAAGCCCAGCCACAGACAATGTAATAAAAGGCAGGAAGCATCTCATCTAAAAGATAAGATTGCACTTTAACACCCAGGATGTTAAACCGGTAAGATTTTTTTTTTAAGGTATTATTGATGTACACTCCTATGAAGGTTTCACATAAAAGTGTGGTTACTACATTCACACATACTATCTAGTCCCCCCCACATCATACCCCACTGCAGTCACTGTCCATCAGTGTAGTAAGATGCCACAGATTCACTGTTTGCCTAGAAGTAATTAAATTGCTCTAACACCTGCAGTTAATTTTGCTCCCATAGTACTATATTTATATTATAGATTTTTTGGCACTTGCTATGTTCAATGTATTATCTTCCCAAGGTGTTAAGTAGACTACTTTGTCCATTCGTTTGTTTATATTGTCTTTGTAAAACTTAACATAATGTGTTATATATGGTAGGCATACTATTAACTAAAATAATTTAATTGAAAATAATATATTGATTAAAACCAACCTCAGCAATTGGAGTATTTTGGGAAGAGATCAATTTGAATTAGAAAAGATGCTTAATTATATAATTACACGTAGTGGTCTTTAAAACACCATAGAATAAATTAAACTGAATAGAATAGTAGGTTTCTATAAAGAAATCTTTAGGGCTCACTTTGATCAATAATGAAGTTTACTTGTGATTAGTGTAACAGTTATTCAGTTTGTTTTTTAGACTTTTAAGTAGTTCCTTTAAGGCCGAGTTTTCCAAAGTGCACTCTGAGGAATCCAATCACTTGGTTCTGTTGAGATGCTTTGGCTACTGCTGGATGCCTTCCTTGCCCCAAAGCACAGCCCGTTATTTATATTTTACTATGCTGGGCTCCTTCCTAAACAAGATTTTATTTAGGAAAGACTCTTCTGATGAAATTGTTTAAAATAATCGCTGAGTGTAAATACTTCAAGTTTATCCATATATTTAAGGTTTTCCAAGATCTTACAAAAAGACCTTCCCTCTTACTCCTTTATTACCGCAAACTGCAGATCAGTAGTTTATAGTGAATACGAGACTTGAAAAAGTTAAGCAAATGATATGTAATGGGCTTTGGGTATAGCAAGTAAGCTGTCTGTTTTCTGAATATTCTGTATCTGAATGTGAATTTCTGAGTTGTTAGAATATCAGAAATTACGGGAATTGGTATACAAATTGTTAGCTAGGCTGAAGAATTTTCTATATCATGGCTTGTAAATTTTAATGTGTGTAAGATTCTGATTCAGTACATGTAGGCTGGGGCTTGAAATTCTGATTTTCTTAAAAAAAAAAAAAAAAAAAAGTTTCAGCGTTGCTGGATTGTGGGCCACATTTTGAGTAGCAAGGAGCTAGCTGACTTCCCAAAGCCTATCACCACATTTTAGGACTGCAGTCTTGGCACTAGATAGCAGGGTTTCATTATTACAGTAGACATTTGCTTAAACTGCCTGTTTCTCTACAGTCTGATTTATATTTTGCCATTTTGATAGAAATTTTTGGCTGTAGCTCCAGGAGTAAGGGGTGGGGGGCTCCCCTCCAGAAACTAATTCCAGTGAAACCAAAGTAAGTCAAGGGAAAGGGCAGGTTGGGAGAAATCATTGTTATACTGCTCACAGCTCCAGGTGTCCTCTTGGCCACTGCACACATGCGCTTTATTTTGTTTGGCTGAGGCTGTTTTAGTTGGTATTGGTATAAGTACTGCTTTTTTTTTTAAGCAATTGTTATTATCATGAATTAACAGCAATTATATGCCACAGCAAGTTAAGCTGTTAATTTTATCTGTAGCACATGTGAATTGAAAACCTAATTTGTGTAAACAACCAATGAGACAGTTATTTAGCTAAATAGCTTATACTCAAAAAGAAATCAGTTTTGAGGGTCATTAATTATTTTATTTAAAATATGTAATAACCATTTTCATAGTCTTTTGGGCTTTTATAGAAAATTATAACTAAATCATAGATTTAAATAATAGTTTTTAAAGAAAACTCTCAGAATTATTTACTTTTGATAAATGGAAATTAGTAATTAACTTTGTAGATCAGGACCGCAGAGCAGTTTTGGGGGGAAAATCAGAATTTTTATCTAAACACATTAGAATAATTTTCATACTGATAGTTATTATGTCAGCCCTACAGTATTTCACTTAATAATTGTCAGTAGTAGAAATTGCTGGAGGAATTGCATTATTACAAAAGTGACTTAAAAATATTCATATTCCTTGTCAAGTAGGTACTAACATTGCTATAAAAGTTTTCGTGTGGAATTTATGTCAGATGTTGCAATTCTGAATAGGAATAAACTTCCTTTGTTTCTTCTGGTAGCATCCATTGATTTTTTTTTTCTCAAAGATACTTTAATAGTGCTGATAGAAGCAGAACAGTTAGAATTTACTTTAAAAATAAATGTGATGAATAAAAAGCACTACACTGCATTATAGCCTTGATTTTTCTTTACCAAAGTTCCAAAATCTAAAGGACAGAAATGCTGACAAGGTCAAGAAAAAAATGAAAGAAAAAGAAAATGACACTGAGCTCTTGGTTTAATACATATGTATTCCATCCAGGTTGATGGTTGATTTCATTAGCAAATCTCATTGTTGTGCAATGTCTGTTCTTCTGCAGCAAAATAAATATTGTATTCTCACAGGCTCTGTGTATCTATTTAATGTTGCATTAAATGAATACATACATATTTGTAGCTTTCTTTGGTTTATTCTTTACAGTCTGTCTTTTAAGAAAAAGAAAAATTGAATTACATTCTTTCTCTTGTTAAATTGGTAAAAGCTTTTCAATTTATAGATGTTTCCTACTTTCTCTGAAGTAAACAATTTTATGTGGTTAATATAAAATTCTAATTATCCTATAACTTTCTAAATTAATCGAATATAATACTGATTGATTTAAGCTTATGATTAATACTGAGCTTCTTAAGCTTATGCTTTCCAATATATTTTTAAATGTAGGAGTGTTTTTTTAATTGCAAGAAAAATGTTAAGCAAGTGTACGTATTATGCCAAATGTAAATGCCGCTACCTTTTGCAGTACTAAAGATTGTATGTTGAGATCACTAAGGTTTGAATTTTCATAAAATAGGAAATTCAGAAATAACAAATTTCAGTGGCTACACACTGGAAGAGTTCATTTAATAGTAGAAGAGGTTGCCTGACTCTGGGTTATGTATATGAGTTCAAATATGGATCAAAATGTATTGGATACCACTGTCATTTAATCTAGTCATTTTGAGGTCTGACAGTAATTCACAAAATCTATTTGGTTTTTGGTAGTGTTCTCAAAAGTTGTCCTCACAACTAAAATTCTTCTGACAATCTTGAAAGTAGAAAAGCCTAAGGTTTGATGTAATATGGGTTGATTGTATGCCATTTGGAAATTACCTTTGTGGTAAAAAATTGGCCTCTGGCTTACTTGATGAAAGCCTAATAAATATCTTAGTTATGTTGAACAACCATAAACTGTTATAAGTATGTAGTTGATTAATGCATCATATTAAGTTAATTTGTTATAAACTGTTATAAGTATGTAGTTGATTAATGCATCATATTAAGTTAATTTGTACTTAGAGCATTTGCATTTCATTATTCATAGTGGGTAACGTAAAAACTAGGAATTCCAGTATCTAGTAAGGGAAATACTAAAATAATTAGAGAGTAATACAGGGCTAAATCAAGTAGGATGAGAAGGTTATGTGGGCCCAAATAGCCAGGCTTATGAGAGAGGAGCATCCTGAAAGTGATGAGATTCAAACTGATAATGAGGTAGGAAAGCAACGGGGTATAACATGACCATAAAGTAGGCGGTAGGAGAATATAAACTTGGCATCTCTGGAGACAGAGAAGAGGAAACCCAACTGTAATGGAAGATACAATTTACTACTGCCTATTTATTAAATATCAGATTGTAGCTTTGCTAAATTTTAGTAGTATTAAGTCCAGACATATGGTATATTGAGATGCTGCCATTGTGGACCTTATTTTTTCTTGTATGACAAAATGGGAGATAGGAAATTCTTTTGATACTAATTTTACTGTCTTTTCTCCCCCACCAGTAACGTAAAAATAAAACCTGCCACAAAGTGTGTAAAGATTCTTACTCTAAAATGAACCTAAATTGCTGTAGACTGAATGGGAAGATATCAATCTAGAAACTTTACCATTTCTTGGTTAGAAATACCAAATTGAGGAATAAAAATCATCACAGATTGGGCTCCCACTTGCTGAATTAAGCAGGATGATAGAAGGCCCCCTGGGAAAGTAAGACAGGGACTGTTTTAAGTTTTAAAAAGAGGTCTCCTTGTAGTGTTTGGACCTATGTATTAGTGTCATCTTCATCTGACCTGGAGCCACAGTTGTCGCTTGCATGACCATTTTACTTACTCATCCATCAGAAGAACCTGAATGTAGAAAATGAAATAGGACTTTGGAATATGAAAATGGACTATGTAACAAATATCCTGAGGATTGTTAGTATTTGTTTAAAGTCCCAGATGAATACTTTCTCGTGTAACTATTTACTAAAAGCAACACACTATAAAAAATGTTTCAAAGCTGATAAATGAATACATATAACCCCAGATTAAATTGTAAAAGGTTTTAGCAGCAAGATGGTTCATTTTCTGGATAACTTTCCTTATGTTATGACCCTAGCTGTGTTGAGGAAATGTTAAAAGAAACTTTCATAGGAAATCTATTACTTAATTTATATAAAGATGCTGTTTAGAAAATTACAGTACTGTCCAGTGTCCTGTTACTGAAAACTATAGAAGAAATTTCTCTTACTTCTGAGCACTAGGAAAAGTTCTGGTGCTTATTTGTAAATTACTTCGTATATGGAATGAAAATTTTGTAATTAGATCTTGTTTCCCACTTGATGGGTTGCTGAGAAGCTAAGAGCTGAACCACCCACATTTTAGAGTTGTGCAAGGCCTTGGGTGTTTCTGTGGTCCAACTTTACCTTGTGTTTCATCTTTCTTGCATCCTCTTATTTTCCCTTTATTCATACTAATTTGTATTTCAAAAGCATTCTATTCTACTACTAATATTTCTGTAAGTTACACTAAATAATTTTGGAGTAACATGGGATATAAATAACTATGTGAAGCTTATTTATTTCAAGGAGAAGGCGAGCAAATAAGAGGAGGAGCCTTTCTTCTTCCTTGTGTTCCCTTCCCGGCATCCTCCCTCCTTCATCTTGCACGAATTTCTTAAGTCATGGAGGACTGAACTCTTCTGTACTTTCTCAGACTTGCAAGGAGGCAGTGAACTCCTTTCTGAAGCTTTTTGCTTGTACCGAGTTACCAGGTATAGTTTGTTAGGCTAAGTGTGCCCTACACGAAAGTGCCTGACTGAGAGAACAAGTAGGGCTAAAATACATCCTAGAGAAGGAAAAGGTGATTTATTCTCATTTGTTGGCTCAGAAAGGGTCTTTTTCTAACTCACAGGGTGATATTATTTGGTTTTTGTCCCTGCCCTTTTGATTGAGTTATAAACTAATACTAAAATTTAATGACTAATGATAAAAGTTACCTTGAATGAAGCAAAAGTTCAAATTAATTTTCTTCACCCGTTTATTTCTATTCCATTACCCTCTAAATTTGACTCATTGTGTTGAACTAAGATAGTCATGATCTTTGAAATAGTTGAAATAATAATTTTCTAATTTAAAATTTTGTTTTGTTACATGCATTACATAATCAAAGCTACCTATTTAGTAAGAATTATATCAAATTTTCTATAAAGGAAATAAAGGTTGTGTTTGCATTCCAGGTAGCAATAGGATGTTTGAAGTATTTCATTTGATTTGTTCAGCTGGAACTCTTAACTACTTAGTCATAGTTTTCTGAAAATTTGTTATTAATGTATCATCATAGTAAAGGTGGTGATTAGCAACTTGCATCAAAGTTATTCAAGACTGAATACTCTTTTCAAATGACACACAGTTAAGTGTTTGTAATGAAACCTGCTCTGAGATTCTGTACTCCTGCTGCAGTCATATCTACTTGGGTGTTATTTTTGTTGTTACTGATTTTATTGTCATTTTTGTTTTCTGTATCAGTACATTAGAATTTTATTTTGCAAACAGTAAATGTAAACCTGATTAAGTATTTGATTTTTTAATGCTCACAGGTAAATATTTTAAGTTTTGTTTTTCTGAAGTATGAATTTAAAATGATGCCAACAATAGCTTCTAGGTGTGTGACTTTTTGATTTGTGTAATTGAGATTTTTTTCCTTAAAGATTCCCACATAAAATCAAAGTATCTTATTTTTCAGGAACTTCTCTTAATAAAAAAATTAGGCTTATTATGCTTTGATTTTTGGTCTCTCTGATTACAACTTCTACTTTCATCAAGCAGTTGAAATTTAGAGGCTTTTTTTTATATTTAGGAGGTTTTGAACAGTTGTTCTTAGTTTATTTTCAAATCTTGCTTTGTCTTTACAATTTACTTGCCAGAAGTAATTAATTAATTAATTTTTTATTTTTCATTTTGTTATCATTAATCTATAATTACATGAAGAACATTATGTTTACTAGGCTCCCCCCTTCACCAAGTCCCCCCCATATGCCCCATTAGTCACTGTCCATCAGCATAGTAAGATGCTGTCGAATCACTACTTTGTCTTCTCTGGGTTGCACAGCCCTCCCCATCCCCCCCCACATTATACATGCTAATCGTAAGTCCCCCTTTCTTTTTCCCCCTGCCCTTATCCCTCCCTCCCCACCCATCCTCCCCAGTTCCTTTCCCTTTGGTAACTGTGAGTCCATTCTTGGGTTCTGTGATTTTGCTGCTGTTTTGTTCCTTCAGTTTTTCTTTGTTCTTATATTCCACATATGAGTGAAGTCATTTGGTACTTCTTTCTCCACCTGGCTTATTTCACTGAGCATAATAACCTCTAGCTCCATCCATGTTGTTGCAAATGGTAGGATTTGTTTTCTTCTTATGGCTGAATAATATTCCATTGTGTATATGTACCACATCTTTATCCATTCATCTACTGATGGATACTTAGGTTGCTTCCATTTCTTGGCTATTGTGAATAGTGCTGTGATAAACATAGGGGTGCATCTGACTTTTTCAAACTGGGCTCCTGCATTCTTAGGGTAAATTCCTAGGAGAGGAATTCCTGGGTCAAATGGTGTATCTGTTTTTTGGTTTTTTGGGGAACCTCCATACTGCTTTCCACAATGGTTGAACTGACTGACATTCCCACCAGCAGTATAGGAGGGTTCCCTTTTCTCCACATCTTCACCAACATCTGTTGTCTATCTTTTGGATGGTGGCCATCCTTACTGGTGTGAGGTGATACCCCATTGTGGTTTTAATGTGCAGTTCTCTGATCAGCGATGTGGAGCATCTTTTCATGTACCTGTCTGCCACCTGAAATTGCTTCTTTGGAGAAGTGTCTGTTCAGACGCTCTGCCCATTTTGTAATTGGATTATTTGCTTTTTGTGTGTTGAGGTGCGTGAGCTCTTAATACATATGTTGGATGGCAACCCCTTATCGGATATGTTACCTATGAATATGTTCTCTCATACTGTAGGATCTCTTTCTGTTCTACTGATGGTGTTCCAAACAGAATCTTATACCCCCTGCCATTTCATTCCAATTCTAATTTTTTTTTTTCCAGAACACCAACTGACCGAGAAAACTGTTAGGAAGAGGAGAAGATGTGATACAGGAACATCGAGCCTAAGCTGAGAAGTGAGATGGTGTGGAGACTGGTAGGTAGTATCTTTCCATGTGCTGCTTTCAAGGGTCATAGCAAAAAAAGGTTGCTAAGGAGATAAAGCCCGGGGTGTTGACATCACCTGGTATCAGTGGAGCCACCTAGTCACTAGCCATTAATGGGAACGCTAGCATGTGGCACTGTTATCTTTCCTGCAGAGTTAGACGTGCGGCATCCCCCATTTGCAGTTCTGTCAGACCCTGTGTGGTACTGTCCTGGCACCGGTGGGGGTGGACCTGAGAATTCTGCCATTCCTCCTGGGCTGTTCCATCATCCCTCTCAGAACAAGGCCTCAGCAGTGCTCCTGGTAGAGAGAGAGAGAGAGAGACAGAATTACGCTCAAGAGATGGGCAGTTTTTTTCTGTAGCTCCATGAGCATGTTCCTGATGTTTATTTTGAGATCTGTTTCAGGAAGATTGATTTGAGTCCTGTTACCAGGTTCCTTTGACGGTTCATATTTGTAGGTGGTGCCCTCTAGCTCCCAGATTTACTGTCTGGAGCTGCTCAGCCCTTTGGGGGGATGGCAGGGGTCACGGGAGCGGCGCTGGTGCCCTCCCCTGCCGGGAGGAAAGAGGTCTCTCCTGCTTCCCGGTCACGTGTCTCCACTGCCAGGGCCAGTTTGTGGAGCACGCAGGGAGAAGCTGCTGTAGGTGGGGCCGTCCTCTCGCTGGCCTGGTGCAATGGTGGGGGCTGCCAGTTAGCAAGCCAGTGCTGGTGGGGAGGCAGGCCGTGTATCAGTCACAGCACGGTACGGGGCCTCGGAGCTGCGAGGCCAGCCAGGGGGATGGAGCGACTGGAGCTCCTAAAAGTTCTCCCGCCTGCTGGGCAGAGTGCATCTGGGCAGTTTGGTGCACCTGTCCTTTCTCCTTAGTGGCAAGCTCTGGAAGCCTTGTCCCTTTAGCAGCTGTCTCGCTGTTAGGAAGTCTCTCAGACTGCCCGCCTTTCTTTTGTCCCACAGCGGCCGGATGTGGATCCCTGTGTTGTCCCACAAGTGGCTGGAATCTCAAGTCTCTGGAAGTATTCTGCCTGTCTTGGCTTTCCAACCCCACCGATCCTCCAGAGCGCACCATGTATGGTAGGTTTGTGCTCCCAGAGCACATCTCCAGGGCTGGGTGTTCAGCAGTCCTAGGCCTCCACCCGCCTCCCCGGTTCCGTTTCTCTTCCTCCCTCCTGTGAGCTCAGGTGTGGGAAGGGCTTTGGGGTCCGTCTGGATCACGGCTTTGTACGTCAACCTTCTCCTTGAGGTGACAAGCCTGCTGCAGCAGCCTTCTTCCCTGCTGCTCTTCCAGGATTTGGGGTAGTTGTTCTATTTCCATATTGTACGTATGTATGTGGTTCTGGGAGGAGGTTTCTGCCTCCCTCTCATGCCGCTGTCTTTAATCCCATCAGTCCATCTTTTTTTTCCTTCAATTTCACTTGTGTAGGGTACCTTTCCCCACCCCTTTGACTTGTAGTTTGTCTCTGTCCTTGGATCTCAAGTGAGTCTCCTTAAGGGAGCACGTAGGTGGTCCTGAGTTTTCATCCCTTCTTTTAACCCTGTGTCTTTTGATTGGAGCATTGAAAGTCTGTCCTTTCATTCTGATAATTGATAGCTGTGGCCTTATTGCACTTTTCAAATTATTTATTTATTTTTTATTTTATCATTAATCTACAATTAGATAAAGAAAATTATGTTTACTAGGCTCCCCCCTTCAAGTCCTCCTCACAAACCCCATTACAGTCACTGTCCATCAGTGCAGTAAGGTGCTGTAAAATCACTACTCGTCTTCTCTGTGTTGCACAGCCTTCCCCATGCTACCCCGTACATGCCAATTATACATGATAATCGTAATACCCGCTTTCTTTTTCTCTGCCCTCATCCCTCCCTTCGCACCCATACTCCCTAGTCTCTTTCCCTTTAGTAAATGTTAGTCCATTCTTGGGTTCTGTGATTCTGCTGCTATGTTCCTTCAGTTTTTCCTTTGTTCTTATATTCCACATATGAGTGAAATCATTTGGTAGTTGTCTTTCTCTGCCTGGTTTATTTCACTGAGCATAATACCCTCTAGCTCCATCCATGTTGCGAATGGTAGGATCTGTTTTTTTCTTATGGCTGAGTAATATTCCATTGTGTATATGTACCACATCTTCTTTATCCATTTATCTACTGATGGACATTTAGGTTGCTTTCATATCTTGGCTATTGTAAATAGTGCAGCGGTAAACATAGGGGTGCGTCTGTCTTTTTCAAACTGGAGTGCTGCATTCTTAGGGTAAATTCCTAGTAGTGGAATTCCTGGGTCAAATGGTATTTCTATTTTGAGAATTCTGAGCAACCTCCATACTGCTTTCCACAATGGTTGAACTAATTTACATTCCCACCAGCAGTGTAGGAGGGTTCCCCATTCTCCACAATCTTGCCAACATTTGTTGTTTGTCTTTTGGATGGTGGCGATCCTTACTGGTGTGAGGTGATATCTCATTGTGGTTTTGATTTGCATTTTTCTGATGATCAGCGATATGGAGCACCTTTTCATGTGCCTGTTGGCCATCTGTATTTCTTCTTTAGAGAACTGTCTATTCAGCTCCTCTGCCCACTTTTTAATTGGATTATTTGCTTTCTGTTTGTTGAGGTGCATGAGATCTTTATATATTTTGGATGTCAACCCTTTACAGGATACGTCGTTATGAATATATTCTCCCATACTGTAGGGTACCGTTTTGTTCTATTGATGGTGTCCTTTGCTGTACAGAAGCTTTTCAGTTGATACAGTCCCACTTGCTCATTTTTGTTTTTGTTTCCCTTGCCCGGGGAGACATGTTCATAAAGAAGTTGCTCATGTTTATATAGAAGAGATTTTTGCCTGTATTTTTTCTAGGAGTTTTACGGTTTCATGACTTACATTCAGGTCTTTGATCCATTTCAAATTTACTTTTGTGTACGGGGTTAGACAGTGATCCAGTTTCATTCTCTTACATGTAGCTGCCCAGTTTTGCCAGCACTACATTCATCAGTCTGTTGAAGAGACTGTCATTTCCTCATTGTATGTCCATGGCTCTTTTATCATATATTAATTGGCCATATATTATTGGGTTAATGTCTGGAGTCTGCATTCTGTTCCACTGGTCTGTGGCTCTGATCTTGTGTCAGTACCAAATTGTCTTGATTGCTGCGGCTTTGTAGTAGAGTTTGAAGTTGACGAGCGAGATCCCCCCCACTTTATTCTTCGTTCGCAGGATTGCTTTGGCTATTTGCGGTCTTTGGCGTTTCCATATGAATTTTTGAACTATTTGTTCCAGTTCGTTGAACAATGTTGTTGGTAATTTGATAGGGATTGCATCAAATCTGTATATTGCTTTGGGCAGGATGGCCATTTTGACGGTATTAATTTCTCCTAGCCAAGAGCATGGGATGAGTTTCCATTTGCTAGTGTCCTCTTTAATTTCTCTTAAGAGTGTCTTGTAGTTTTCAGGGTATAGGTCTTTTAATTCCTTGGTTAGGTTTATTCCTAGGTATTTTATTATTTTTGGTGCAATTGTGAATGGAATTGTTCTCCTGATTTCTCTTTCTATTAGTTCATTGTTGTTGTATAGGAAAGCCACAGATTTCTGTGTGTTGATTTTGTATCCTGCAACTTTGCTGTATTCCGATATCAGTTCTAGTAGTTTTGGGGTGGAGTCTTTAGGGTTTTTTATGTACAGTATCATGTCATCTGCAAATAGTGACAGTTTAACTTCTTCTTCACCAATCTGGATTCCTTGTATTTCTTTGTTTTATCTGATTGCTGTGGCTAGGACCTCCAGTACTATGTTAAATAACAGTGGAGAGAGTGGGCATCCCTGTCTAGTTCCCGATCTCAGAGGAAATGCTTTCAGCTTCTCGCTGTTCAATATGATGTTAGCTGTGGGTTTGTCTTATGTGGCCTTTATTATGTTGAGGTACTTGCCCTCTATGCCCATTTTGTTGAGAGTCTTTTTCATGAATGGATGTTGACTTCTGTCGAATGCTTTTTCAGCATCTATGGAGATGATCATGTGGTTGTTGTCCTTTTTGTTGATGTGGTGGATAATGTTGATGGATTTTCAAATGTTGTACCATCGTTGCATCCCTGGGATGAACCCACTTGGTCATGGTGTATGATCCTTTTGATGTATTTTTGAATTCGGTTTGCTAATATTTTGCTAAGTATTTTTGCATCTACGTTAATCAGGGATAGTGGTCTGTAGTTTTCTTTTCTGGTGGGGTCTTTGCCTGGTTTAGGTATCAGGGTGATGTTGGCTTCATAGAATGAGTTTGGAAGTATTCCCTCCTCTTCTATTTTTTTGGAGATCTTTAAGGAGAAAGGATATTATGTCTTCTGTGTATGTCTCATAAAATTCAAAGTAAATCCATCTGGCCCGGGGGTTTTTTTCTTGGGTAGTTTTTTGATTACCGCTTCAATTTCCTTGCTGGTATTTGGTTTGTTTAGATTTTCTGTTTCTTTCTGGGTCAGTCTTAGAAGGTAGTATTTTTCTAGGAAGTTGTCCATTTCTCCTAGGTTTTCCAGCTTGTTAGCATATAGGTTTTCATAGCATTCTCTAGTAATTCTTTGTATTTCTATGGGGTCCATCGTGATATTTCCTTCTCGTTTCTGATTTTGTTGGTGTGTGTTGATTGTCTTTTTCTCTTAATAAGTCTGGCTAGAGACTTATCTATTTTTATTTTCTCAAAGCACCAGCTGTTGGTTTCATTGATTTTTTTCTATTGTTTTATTCTCAATATTATTTATTTCTTCTCTAATCTTTATTGTATCCCTCCTTCTGCTGACTTTAGGCCTCATTTGTTCTTCTTTTTCCAATTTTGATATCTGTGACGTTAGGCTATTCATTTGGGTTTCTTCCTCCTTCTTTAAATATGCCTGGATTGCTGTATACTTTCCTCTTAAGACTGCTTTTGCTGCATCCCCCAGAAGTTGGGGCTTTGTGTTGTTGTTGTCACTTATTTCCATATATTGTTGGATCTCCATGTTAATTTGGTCATTGATTCATTCACTATTTAGAAGCGTGTTGTTAAGCCTCCGTGTGTTTGTGAGCATTTTTGCTGTCTTTGTACAATTTATTTCTTGTTTTATACCTTTGTGGTCTGAAAAGTTGGTTGGTAGGATTTCAACCTTTTTGAATTTACTGAGGCTCTTTTTGTGGCCTAGTATATGGTCTATTCTGGAGAATGTTCCATGTGCACTTGAGAAGAATGTGTATCCTGTTGCTTTTGGGTTTAGAGTTCTATAGATGTCTATTAGGTCCATCTTTTCTAATGTGTTGTTCAGTGCCTCTGTGTCCTTACTTATTTTGTCTGGTGGATCTGTCCTTTGTAGCGAATGGTGTGTTGAAGTCTCCTAAAATGAATGCATTGCATTCTATTTCCTCCTTTAGTTCTGTTAGTATTTGTTTCACATATGCCTGGTGCTCCTGTGTTGGGTGCATATATATTTATAATGGTTATATCCTCTTGTTGCACTGACCCCTTTATCATTATGTAATGTCCTACTTTATGTCTTGTGACTCTTTTTGTTTTGATGTCTATTTTGTCTGATACTAGTACTGTAACACCTGCTTTTTTCTCCCTGTTTGGATAGAATGTGTTTTTCCATCCCTTGACTTTTAGTCTGTGCATGTCTTTGGGTTTGAGGTACGTCTCTTGTAAGTAGCATATAGATGGGTCTGTCTTTTTTATCCATTCTATTACTCTGTCTTTTGATTGGTGCCTTCAGTCCATTTACATTTAGGGTGATTATTTTAAGATATGTACTTATTGCCATTGCAGGCTTTAGATTTGTGGTTACCAAAGGTTCAAGGTTAGGTTCTTTAGTATCTTACTGTCTAACTTAACTCGCTTATTGAGGTGTTATGAACACTGTCTGGTGATTCTTTATTTCTCTCCCTTCTTATTCCTCCCCCTCCATTCTTTCTATGTTGGGTGTTTTATTCTGTGCCCCTTTGTGTTTCCTTTGACTGCTTTTGTGAATAGTTGATTTTATTTTTTGCCTTTAGTTTGTATTTGGTTGGTCTGCTATCTTTACTGTGATTTTATTTTCTCTGGTGATACCTGTTTAGCCTTAGGAGTGCTCCCATCTCGAGCAGTCCCTCTAAAATACCCTGTAGAGGTGGTTTGAGGGAGGCAAATTCCCTCAACTTTTGCTTGTCTGGGAGTTGTTTAGTCCCTCCTTCATATTTAAATGATAATCGTGCTGGATACAGTAATCGTGGTTCAAGGCCCTTCTGTTTCATTGCATTAAATATATTATGCCATTCTCTTCTGGCCTCTAAGGTTTCTGTTGAGAAGTCTGATGATAGCCTGTTGGGTTTTCCTTTGTAGGTGCCCTTTATCCTCTCTCTAGCTGCCTTTGAAGCTCTCCCCTTGTCCTTGATCTTTGCCATTTTATTTATTATGTGTCTTGGTGTTGGCATCCTTGGGTCCCTTCTTTTGGAATTTCTGTGTACTTCCATGGTCTGATCAATTATTTCCCCCCACAGTTTGTGGAAGTTTTCAGCAATTATTTCTTCAAGTACACTTTCTATCCCTTTTTCTCTCTCTTCTTCTGGTACCCCTATAATGTGGATATTGTTCCTTTTGGATTGGGAACATAGTTCTCTTAATATTGTTTAATTCCTGGAGGTCCTTTTATCTCTCTCTGTGTCAGCTTCTATGCATTCCTGTTCTCTGGTTTCTATTTCATCAATGGCCTTTTGCATCTCATCCATTCTGCTTTTACGTCCTTCCAGAGATTGTTTTATTTTTGTAGTCTCCCTCCCTACTTTGTCCGTTAGCTCTTGCATTTTTCTCTGCAGCTCCATCAGCCTGGTTATGAGTTTTATTTTGACTTCTTTTTTTAGGAAGACTGGTTATACTGGTCTCACCAGGCTCTCTCTCTGGCGTTTGAGTGATTTTGGACTGAACCAGGTTCTTCTTCCTTTTCATGGTGATAGAAGTGATCCCTGGCGAGTGGTATGTGTGTCAGGTAGGAGAACAAAGTCCTTTCCTGTTTTCTGGTCACCTTGCTCTTCTTTGCTTCCTGTGCCAGTTAACCGCACACAGGGAGCAGTCTCTGGGTTAATCCCCTGAGCTACCTTGGGTGGGGCGGCCCTCAGGATAGCCTTAGGCACTGGCAGGGGTTGCAGGCAAACCGCATGTGTTCTCCTGCGAGAATGGCACCCCTTCATGACTTCTGGACTTTGCGCCGGCTTCATTAAGCTTGTGCCAGGCAGCTGCTGCGCACAGGGGGCAGTTTCTGGGTCTGACTTGTTTAGCTGAGCACTGGGAGAAGATTCTGTGTGGTTGCTGTGAGCGGGGCTGCTCCCCTGCTGCTCTGCAGCAATGGTGCGTCAGCAGTTTGCTTGCAGTGCCCACCGGGGGGAATGAACAGGCTGCTTATCGCTGTGACGGGCTTCGGAGCTGTGTTGCTACCCAGGGGATTAGGACGCCTGGAGGTCCTTCACGTTCCCAGCCTCCTTTTCTGAGTGTGCCAGGACGATTTAGTCCACCTGTTAAACCCTTGTCCCCTTAAGACTTTTAAAGTACCCGCTTTTCTTTTGTTCCAGGGCAGCCGGCTGTGGGGACTTGTTCGTGGTCTCCATCTCGGAATTTGCTTTTCCATTTCTGTCATATCCCGCACACCATGCAATGTGTGTCTGTGCTCCCAATGCAGATTACTAGGGCTGGTTATTTAGCAGTCCTGTGCTTCCACTCCCTCCCCAGTCTGATTCTTTTCCTCACCCTAGTGAGCTGGGGTTGGGGGGAGTCCTCTGGCCCCACCGTATCACAGCTTTGTATCATACCCTTTTCGTGAGATGCTGAGTTCTCGCAGGTGTAGATGTAGCCTGGCTGTTGTACTGTATCTTCTGGTCTCTCTTTTAGGAGTAGTTGCATTTGGTGTATTTTCAAAATCTGTATGGTTTTGGGAGGATACTGCTGCCACCCTACTCACATCTCCATCTTGAGTGAGTCCCCTCGTGGTTTTAATTTGCGTTTGCCTGATGATTAGTGATGTGTCACATCTTTCCATGTGACTGTAGGCCATCTGTGTGCCCTCTTTGGAAAAATGTCTATTCAGGTTCTCTGCCCATATTTTAATGGGTTCTTTGTTTTGTGGTGCATTTATCCAATATATATTGAATGTCAGCCCCTTATCAGATATATCACTTTCAGGTATGTTCTTCCTTACAGTAAGTTGTCTTTTCATTTTGTTGATGTTGTCCTTTACTATACAGAAACTTTTTAGATCGATGAAGCCCCTCTTGTTTATTCTTTCTTTTGTTTCCCTTGCCTGGGGAGGTGTGTCGAAAAAATTTACTCTTGCTGATTTTCAAGAGATTCATGCCCATCTTTTCTTTAAAAAGCTTTGTGCTTTCATGCCTTTAGGTATTTAATCCATTTTGAATTAAGTTTTGTGCATGATGTTAGACAGCAATTCAATACCATTCTCCTGCATGTAGGTGTCTGGTTTTCCCAGCACCATTTATTGAAGAGACTGTCTTTTCCCCATTGTATGTTCTTGCCTCTTTTGTCATATTTTAACTGACCATATACGTGTGGGTTTGTTTCTTAGTTATCTGTTCAGTTCCATTGATTCATATATTCTTGTGTCAGTACCATACTGTTTAATACACTGCAACCATACTGTTTAATACACTGCAGCTTTGTAGTATAGCTCTTTACCCCCAGCATTGTTCTTCATTGTCAAGATTTCTTTGACTCTTCAAGGTCTTTTGAGGTTGCATATAAATTTTAGGATCTTTTCCTCTAGTTGAGTGAAAAATGCCATTGGTTTTTTGATAGGGATTCCATTGAATCTGTAGGTTGCTTTGGATAATATGGCCATTTTAACAATATTCATTCATCCTATCCAGGAGCATGGGATAGCTTTCCATTTATTTGTGTCTTCCTCAATTTCTTTCATCAGTGTCTTAGAGTTTTGAGAGTATACGTCTTTATCTGCCTTGGTTGAATTTTATTCCCAGTGATTTTATCCTTTTTGAGGCAATCATAAATGGGATTCTTTCTTAAATCTCTTTCTAGTAGTTCATTTGTATGTGTAAATGTGGCAGATTTTTGCACATTGGTTTTGTTTGCTGTGACTTTTACTGAGTTCATTTATTAATTCTAGTAGTTTTTTTATGCAGTTTTTAGGGTTTTCTCTATACAGTATCATGTCACCTGTAAGTAGGGGAAATATGACTTCTTCCTTACCAACTTGGATGCCTTTTACTTGTCTGGTTGCCATGGCTAGGACTTTCAGGACTATGTTTAATAAAAGTGGTGACAGTGGGCATTCTTGTCTTGTTCCTGACCTGCAATTCAGTGTGATGGCAGCTGTGAGTTTGTCATATATGGCCTTTGTTATGTTGATGTATGTTCCCTCTATACACACTTTGTTGAGTTTTTAGCATAAAAGCATGTTGGGTTTTGTGATCCTTTTTAGTACCTATTGTGATGACGATAGTTTTTATCCTTCCTTTTGTTAATGGGATGTGTCACATTGATTTGCAGAGACTTCACCATCTTTGCATCCCTGGACTAAATCCTACTTCTTCTTCTTGGTTAATGAGTTTTGTAATGTATTTTTTAATTCAGTTTGCTGCTAATTTTTTTGAGGATTTTTACAAATGTGTTCACCAAGGATGGTGGTGTCTTAGTGTTCCCTTTTTGTACTGTTTTTATTGGATTTGGTATTGGGGTGATGCTGATCTAATAAAAAGGTGTGAAGTTTTCCTTCCTTTTCAAGGTTTAGAAGTAGTTTGAGAAAGGTAAATATTAACTGTACTTAAAATGTTTGATGGAAGTAATTTTGAAAACCATGTGGTCCTTGACTTTGTAAGGATTGTTTTTTTTTTTTTTTTTTTTTGATTATCAGTGCAGTTCATTACTGTCAATCTGTCAGTAGAGATTTTCTGTTCTGTCTGGTTCAGTTTTGGAATATTGTGCATTTCTAGGAGCTTTTTATAACAGCCTCTTGCAGTCCTTTGTGTTTCTTTTGTGTCAGTTGTCACTTTCATTTCTGACTTGAGTTGTCTGTTCATTTACATATGGCCATCCTTTTGCCTCGTCTCCATTTGTTGATGGTGGTGAACTCTAAATAAGAAAATGGAAGAATAAAGTCTAAAGGTCCTGTTTTCTATGTGGAAGTGCTTTCATTTCTTTGGCGAGGTCCAAGTTTCTGTAATTTTGTTGGTTCCATTTGTGAACTCTCTGTTCTATTTCATTTATTTGTGTGTATTCATTTATTTATTTTATTTTTATTTTATTAATCAGGAGAAAAGAAGTGTAATTTATAGTGTGGCTTGTCATTTAAATCAGAAGTTTTCATCTAAACACACCTGCCCAATAGAAGTGTGAATGACCTGTGGAAACCTCTGGTAGTGTTTGTTCTAGACATCAACATCAAGAGAGCTGGGGTTTTTAAATGGAGGGTGTCAAGCACACATTTGGTTTTGACTGGTAAAGCA
The DNA here is from genome assembly GCF_030020395.1 of Manis pentadactyla. Lineage (NCBI taxonomy): Eukaryota > Metazoa > Chordata > Mammalia > Pholidota > Manidae > Manis > Manis pentadactyla. The sequence goes on from NC_080034.1 coordinate 53,601,707, forward strand.
GATGATTAGAACTAGTTGAGTTTTAGGTGTTTGAAAATATTCAGGCTAATGAAGACAGGTGTACAGATCAGGTAATACCGTAGAATGGAAATGCAATTTGTTCACTTAATCTAGTGCAGTTTTATAACTATCTAATATGTAAGTTGCTTGCCTCCTGAAATTGGAGTTAACATGCTTGGCAAGTCTGTTATCCACTTGCAGCCAAGAGGATTCTTGTTGTTGGAGCACAGATAACAAAGAGGGCAACTAATAAGATGTGTTCTCTGTTATTTTTTTTCTAGAAGTTTGGTAGTTAGTTTGATGATTTTTTAATAGCAAGGCAAAATCTAATTTCTCGGTCATCTTCTGGATCCATTAGGATGAAATTGCTGCTTTGGACAGTTACCATGAAGTCTCAGTCAAGGGCTGTCAAGTTCTGTTTCTTCAGTGGTTTCTATCAGGGCAGAGAAAGTGTCAGTGCTTTTGTTGTTAGGAGACTTGTTGTTTTGGGTCATTCTGATGCCGGGGTTCTTGTTCACGAAGCCGAAGAATGAGCTTCATAAACTCTCATGGTAGGAGAGCAAGGTACAGGCTTTTATTTAGAGATAAAGAACTCCTGGCTCACACCAGGTGGGGAGAATAGAGTCCCTGTGTGTATTCATTTTAAATATGTTCCTTTGATTATTGTAGCTTGAAATTTTAACATTTGAGTTCACCTTTTTCTTTATCATTGTATAGATGAACAGGTATTCAAATGAGTTGTCAATTCCTGCAATATAGTGTGGTAAGGGTATTGTTGGGATTACTTGGGGTCTCTAAGTCAATTTGAGGAACATGGACATCTAAGTAATGGAATTTTGATCATGGACAGTATATCTCTGTTGTTTTGTTTTTTCTTTCATTGCTGTCAAAAATGTTTTACATGTTTTTCCCCAGAGATCTACAAGTATTTTGTTGCATTTATATTTGAGCATTTGTATTTTTGCATTTTTTAGTTTTGGTGTATATAAATGATACTGTTTCTTACATATTCCAATCATATGTTAATGGTTGACTGAAAATCAGAAATTTTTATGTTCACTTTGATCTTAAGTTTATGGTATATGTGTAAAATCCCATCTGGGCACAGAACATCAGGCTCCATTTCTGTTTGAACTTAACCATATATTTTCACTGAATAATCATATATTGGATTTGAGCCCTTTACCAGGACTTCTAAGAAGGGGCCCAACCATCAGTAGTGACTATGTTTGAGCTATCGGATGCCTGAACCTGCCTTTTCTGGCACGCATTGAGCATGTGTGCTCCTCCTGTGCGCTCTGGTATGTTTGCTAGAGTGAAGACTTGAGCTTTTGTATCTGCAGGACCCAGGAGGCTGGGCTGCAACTTTGGGATGACTTGGAGCGCAGTCCACCAGGAGGAAAATGCTTCCCGCGTGGGGTCCTGACACCTGCACATGGGGCTTTGCCATTATTTCTTCTGGATGTTTCTGTAAGGAGTGAGTACAGAACCTGCCATTTTCTATCATACCTAAATGCTTTCTTTATTAAATTCTCATATAGTATTGTAACATTTTTTTTTTTTACATGTGTTACATAAAATTTCTTAGAAAGGTAAATAGGGCTGGTGTTATCTATACAATAAAACTGTTACGAAAGACCAGAATTAGATTACATAATACCTCCAGGGTCTGGGGCATAGTGTGTGCCCAGAAAGAATAATATTTCATGAATTTGAAATGCTTTATGGAAGCAGATCAAGTGAGGAATGAGCCAGCTCTTAGAGCTTTGTGCCCTTCTGTGAATCATCTTTAAAGATCTGACCCTGTAATAATTAATGTGCAATGTTCCTCATTCACTGAGGGTTTCTAAGGATTAACTTTATATTGTTCTGTATCATTTTGATTCAGGATTGTTTCTGTAGAGAAATCCCACTTGAGCATCATATACACAGTCATAAAATTCATATCAAGAAATGGGACCAGCCAGTCTTCCCTGCAACCTGAGGCAAAGAGAAAAATGTCATACCCTAGTAAGTCCCTTCACTCACCTGTATTGTTACTTTTCCAACATTAAAGTAATTGGGATCCACTGAAAAGTGGAAGTTTAAGTACATTAAAATTCAGAACATTATTTTGAGTTCTACTATTTTATTGATGCCAAACCAGAATTTAGTATGCTTTAATGTCCCTAGCTTTCAAAAAGCTAACTTATCAATATGTTAATATCCCTTGTAGCTTGTCATTTTCAAACGGGATTATCATTGTGCTTGATGATTTCTCCTGAATTAGTGTTGATCATAATTTTTAAAAGTTATCTTCATCCACTAATATGTTCTTTGCCAGACCTCTGTGTGAATGTATTTGTTAAAACATGCATAAATTAACCAAGGGAACATCTGTCTATTTTGATACATGATTGGAGTGAGCAGATTTCATGAATCAGATTTAGAAGATCAAAATATGATGTCTTTTCTCTTCATGCCACCTACTGCTTGCTGCTTAAAACCATCTAAGGTGAAGTTGTTACCAAATGAAACAAACCTGTTTCCACTCAGCCAACATACAGCAAAGCCAAACACTGACCTAGCAGTGAAACCAAACCCTGACTTTGGGATGTGGCTTTTTTGACATTGGGAAAGAAGGTGGGCGTTCCCCAAGCAAGGAGAATGGATAGCTAAAGCTTAAAGCCCTGCACTCACTATTGGCTTCTAAGCAAGGGCTTATAAAGGTTATGGGAAAGGGTTGCAGGATGTGTGATGAGCTTGTGGCATTGTTCTGACGGGTCCGTGGTGAGGTGACAGGGGACTGTTTGAGCAGTGTTAGCTGTCAGCCTTCTGGCTCCACCGAGGCTAGAGTCCACGTGCTCCTCATTGTCAGGAGGTGGCTCGTCTGGTGGGGCCTAAATTCCTGGAAAACAAGTCAAGGATACATGAGTCAAGAGTCTGTCTGTGGCCTTGAGGGGGAAACCAGAGTCCTGGGCCATTTTAGTTCGCTTTACCTTGGTTTGCAAACTCCCATTTTGTTTAATCTTAACTTATACATTCTGATTCCCATACTGTGGGAGATAATTGATGGACCCAGTCTTCTGTATCAATGACATGTCTGAGGGCCTTTATTAGACAGGGAATACCTGCACAGTTACAAAACATCTTTAGGACTGAAATCACCGTTAACGCTTAAGAGCCAAAACATTGGCTGCTTTTTCTAAATGAGATGCATTTATGGAAAACAGATTTTCTCAGGTTCTAAGTAGAAAATCTGAAGGTACTTTACTTTTGTGTATCTTGGTTTCTGAGATAACAGATGTTTCTAATCTCCTTCCTTTTTTATGTGCTTCCTTCTTGTAATAATGGAAAATTCAAGTTTCTTTTTAGCATGCTCATTCCTTTACTTTTTTGGTCTATTTTGAGCTTCAGAAAAAAATGTGCATAAACCTTGCTTTAGCTTTACATTCCTCTACTATACTTTCTACCTAATGTTCTTTATTGGTATGCTAGACGACAGGCATTCTAATAAGCAGGAGGAATTACATATTGTCCTGGTTTTTCACTAGAGCTGTTTTTTAACCATTTGCTTATGATTCATATGATGATCTCATCATGATGAATTGCATTAAATTTGAGAGTCTATCTGTGCCAGCATGCTTCTGAGTTTAGCACTGTGTATTTTATGTGTTACAACTCCTGAGGAAGTTTTCTTAATTACTTAAGGAATCTAAAATTTTCTGGACTACTAACAGGGGTTTTGTTTTAGTTTCTCATAACTATTGTATAGAATCTTTATTTTACAAGGGTGTCTGTATATAAAACCTATTAGCATGCTGTAGGTTTTACTTCTTAATTGTTTTCATGGAGGAAGCCTGACACAGATTCACATACAGGGGAAGTAGGTGTACATTCAGGGGATTGTCTGCTTCAATTGTGGGCAGTATCTGACCATGGAATTCAAATGCTTTTTACCAATGCTTCTATTAATTCTCTTAATGGTTAATTTCCTATGACATTGGAATAATTGAAATTCTCTTAAATATTTAAAGAGTGTATGTATTATATCTCACAATGTAATATTTCAAGTATACATATTTGTATACTAAATAAAGCCAGAAATATTTTCAATTTACTGTTTTTAATTTTCAAATTCATAAAGTATATATGTGTGCCTTACTAAAGTTTTACATTCATACAACATGCTTCTAAATTTATATCCTCTCATTGTTTTTTTAAAAACAAGTAAACTAATAATCATGCTGCTTGATTAAATTCAGTTTTCAGGAGTCTTAAAATTGTCAGGAGACACCTAAAATTTATTTCCAGTACTCAAAATATCATTCCACAGTGCTAATTTGCATACAATTTAATAATGATTTTGTATCAAGATTTGGATTCAGCATAGTGTATATTCTTTGATATTCCATATATTAACTTGTGAGTCATGTTAACCTGTGTCATAGTGCACCAATTACATATAGTCCCCTACGGCAGCACAGGGGTTAGTCTTTTCCATCACATAGCCCACATACCTCTGCACCATGAATTCCCTGCAAGGTCACGTTGCTCCTTCCTGCCGCTTACCTGGTAATTTGTCCTAAGAGAATCCCACCCCAACAGAGCCGGAGTGGTGATTCTCTCTCTCCAGTCCCCTCTTCATGTTGCTGGGTCATACCTGCAGGGACAGACTCAGAGCAGCACCACGCAAGAATCAAAATGACAGCTGAGACCCCAGCTTCCGTCCTCCGTCAGCCTGATGGAGAGGACAGGATGCAGTAGTTTGGGGGTGCCATGGGCCTTAACGGGAGGAGCGGCGGTAAGAGGGAATGCCCTTGTCCCTGTCCTGTGCCCTGTGGCAAGGGTTAGAGAGTTTTCATAGTAACCAGGTGAGGAAAGGCATCATGATAGAAAAAGGGGTTTAAAGTTCTCAGTGTTTCCCCAGGCTCCACAAATTATCCGTCACACTGAAGGTACAGTAACATTAATACAATACTCATGTACTACCTTCTAAATGTTCAGTTTCTTACAAGGTTGATTAGCTTTAGCTTTATAACTTGGTTCATCTGGGGTAAATCAAGCTCTTCATCTGTAACATTTTGTGGTCAGATTGGCTTAATGGCATAGTATGAACACAGTCATTTAGAAGAGTGTTTTCAGATAATTTCAGACTTAGAGAAAACCTGCAATATCCCTGATATTCCTTCATTCAGATTTTCCAGTGGTCACTGCACCACTACATTTGCACCATCATAGAAAATTGTCCACTGTATTTTTCCAATTAGAGGCACAATTTACCACAGAAATATTACATGACCCACATTAGGAAATCAAAATTGTTGATAATTCTTACCTGCAGACAAGCTTTAAATATCAGCAAGTACATCAACTATGAGAAAAATATGTCTGCATTCTGGTCCTTAGACTTTGTCATTTTTGTCACCTCAGTTGGGTTAGAGTCCAAAGTTTTCCCAACATCATTATGTGCAGGCTTAAGAGTCCTTGTCTTCTTGGCCTTAGAGGGGAAGCTTTCAATGTTTCACTGCTGAGTATAATGTTAACTATAGGTTTGTTGTATATGGACATTATCATGCTGAGGTTGTTCCTTCTCTGCTGTTTCTTGCAGGTTTTTATGGTAAAAGTATATTGTATTTTGTAGCATGCTTATTCTGACTCTACTGAGATGATGTGATTTTTTTCATTTACTTCTACTAATCTCATGATTTGCATATTGAACCATCCTTGCCTCCTTGGGATAAGCGTCAGCTGGTCATGTGGGGAATCCTTTAATGTGACCTTGAATTTGGTTTACTAATATTTTTCGAAAATGCTCGTCTATTTTATTGTTATTTTTTTTATTAAGGTATCATTGATATATAGTCTTACGAATGTTTCACATGAGCAACAGTGTGGTTACTACATTCCCCCTTATTATCAAGTCCACAACACATACCCCTTTACAGGCACTGTGCATCAGCATAGTAAGAATTTTGCATCTATTTTCAATAAGAATATTGGTCTGCAGTCGTGTTTTTTCATGGCATACTAATCTGGATTGATATCAGGGTAGTGGTGGCCTCATAGAGTGAGCTTGGAAGTGTTCTGTTGTCTTCAGTTTTTTGGAAGATTTTGAGGAAGATTGACATTAATTCTTTAAGAGTTTGGTAGAATTCTCCAGCGAAGCTCTCCAGTTACCGGAATCTCTTGTACAGCAAGTGTTCTGTCTTTTTTTTCATTCATTTATTCTTTCATCAAATATTTATTTATTTTATTTTGGTATCATTAATATACAATCACATGAGCAACATTGTGCTTACTAGATTCCCCCCATTATCACGTCCCCACCACATACCACATTACAGTCACTGTCCATCAGCATACTAAGATGCTAGAGTCACTACTTTTCTTCTCTGTGTGATACTGTCTTCCTCGTTCCCCCAACTATGTTATGGGTGCTAATTGTAATGCCCATTATTCCCCTTCTCCCTACCTTCCCACCCACTCTCGCCAGTCCCTTTCCCTTTGGTGACGGGGTTCTGTGAGTCTGCCGCTGTTATGGTCCTTCAGTTTTTGCTTGGTTGTTAACACTGCACAGATGAGTGAAATCATTTGGTACTTGTCTTTCTCCACCTGGCTTATGTCACTGGGCATAATACCCTCTAGCTTCATCCATGTTGTTGCAAATGGTGGGATTTGCTTCTTTCTTATGGTTGAGTAGTATTCCATTGTGTATATGTACCACCTCTTCTTTATCCATTCATCTACTGATGGACACTTAGGTTGCTTCCATTTCTTGGCTATTGTAAATAGTGCTGCAATAAACACAGGGGGGAGTTGCATGTGTCTTTTTGAATCTGAGAATTTGTTTTCTTTGTGTAAATTCCTAGGAGTGGAATTCCCAGGTTACATGGTATCTCTATTTTGAGTTTTTTGAGGAACCTCCAATACTGCTGTCCACAATGGTTGAACTAATTTACATTCCCACCAGCAGTGTAGGACTGTTCCTCTTTCTCCCCATCCTCGCCAGCATTTGTTGTTCGTAATCTTTTGATGTTGGCCATCGTAACTGGTATGAGGTGAATACTTTATTGTGGTTTTAATTTGTATTTCCCTGATAATTAGCAATGTGGAGCATCTTTTCATGTGCCTGATTGCCATCTGAATTTCTTCTTTGGAGAAGTGTCTGTTCACATCTTCCCCCTATTTTTTAAAATGTTTATTTGCTTTTTGAGTGTTGAGGTGTGTGAGTCCTGTATTTTGGATGTTAACCCCTTGTTGGATATGTCATTTACAAATACATTCTCCCATACTGTAGGATGCATTTTTGTTCTGCTGATGGTATCCTTTGCTGTACAGAAGCTTTTTAACATGATGTAGTCCCATTTGTTCATTTTTTATTTTGTTTCCCTTGCCTGAGGAGATGAGTTCAGGAAAAAATTGCTCAGGTTTATATTCAAGAGATTTTTGCCTATGTTTTCTTCTTAAGAGTTTTGTGGTTTCATGACTTACATTCAGGTCTTTGATCCATTTTGAGTTTGCTTTTGTGTATGGGATTAGACAACAATCCAAGTTCATTCTCTTGCATGTAGCTGTCCAGTTTTGCCAACACCAGTTGTTGAAGAGGCTGTCATTTCCCCATTGTGTATCCATGGCTCCTTGATTTTATATTAATTGACCATATATGCTTGGGTTAATATCTGGGTTCTCTTGTCTGTTCCATTGGTCTATGGGTCTGTTCTTGTGCCAGTACCAAATTGTCTTAATTACTGTGGCTTTGTATTAGAGCTTGAAGTCGGAGAGCATGATCCCCCGAACCCTCCACTTTATTCTTTGTTCTTGGGATTGCTTTGGCTATTTGGGTTCTCTATTGTTCCATACAAATTTTAGAACTATTTGCTGTGGTTCATTGAAGAATGCTGTTGGTATTTTGATAGGGATTGCATTGAATCTGTAGATTGCTTTAGGCAAGATGGCCGTTTTGACAGTATTAGTTCTTCCTATCCATGAGCACAGGATGTGTTTCCATTTGTTGGTATCTTCTTTAATTTCTCTCATGAGTGTCTTGTAGTTTTCAGAGTATATGTCTTTTACTTCTTGGTTAGGTTTATTCCTAGGTATTTTATTCTTACTGGTGTATATGTGAATGGAATTGTTTTCCTGATTTCTATTTCTGCTCTTTTATCGTTAGTGTATAGGAATGCAAGAGATTTCTGTGTATTAGTTTTGTATCCTGCAGCTTTGCTGAATTCAGATATTAGATCCAGCAGTTTTGAAGTGGATTATTTAGGGCTTTTTATGTACAATATCATGTCATCTGCAAACAGTGAGAGTTTAACTTCTTCCTTACCAATCTGGATGCCCTTTATTTCTTTGTGCTGTCTAATTGCTGTGGCAAGGACTTCCATAACAATGTTGAATAAAAGTGAGAAGAGTGGGAATTCTTGTCTTGTTCCCGATCTTAAAAGTAGTAAGTTGTTAAGTATGATGTTGGCCGTGGGTTTGTCATTTATGGCCTTTATTATGTAGAGGTACTTGCCCTCTATACCCATTTTGTTGAGAGTTTATATCATGAATGGATGTTGAATTTTTTCGAATGCTTTTTCAGTGTCCATAGAGATGATCATGTGGTTTTTGTCCTTCTTTTTGTTGATGGATTTTCTAATATTGTACCATCCTTGAGTCCCTGGAATAAATGCTACTTGGTCATGGTGGATGATCTTTTTGATGATAATTTTGAATTCAGTTTGCTAATATTTTGTTGAGTATTTTTGCATCTATGTTCATCAGGGATATTGGTGTGTAATTTTCTTGTTTTTGTGGTGTCTTTGCCTGGTTTTGGTATTAGAGTGATGCTGGCATCATAGAATGAGTTTGGGAGTATTCCCTCCTCCTCTACTTTTTGGCAAACTAAGGAGGATGGGTGTTAGGTCTTCTCTAAATGTTTCATTAAATTCAGTGGTTTAGGCATCTGATCTGGGGGTTTTGTTCTTTAGGTCGTTTTTTGATTACCAGTTCAGTTTTGTTGCTGGTAATTGGTCTGTTCAGATTTTCTGTTTTTCTTGAGTCAGTCTTGGCAGGTTGTATTTTTCTAGAAAGTTGTCCATTCTAGGTTATCCAGTTTGTTAGCATATGATTTTTCATAGTATTCTATCATCATTCTTTGTATTTTTGTGGTGCCCATAGTGATTCTTCCTTTATCATTTCTGATTCTGCTTAGTTGTGTAGACTCCTTTTTTTCTTAAGTCTGGCTAGGGACTTACCTATTTTGTTTATTTTCTCTAAGAAACAGGCCTAGAATAGGTACAGTTCCCAATTCTGGAAAATGTAAGTTCATTCATTCATTTATATAACATTGATCAGTCAGGAAGTGCTAGGCATCCCAAATATTAATGTGAGAAATTGACAGTTCCCTAGGACTGCAGATCTGAGAGGAAATACCTGAAGCAAAGGTTTGGTGATACTAAAACTTAAAGAACAAAACAACAGCAAAAAAAATCTCAATAAGTTGGCAAATCATTCAGTGAAAGCTGACTTTTGGTGGATTGTGTTTCCTCATTTACTTATTTACTGCTTCCCCTCCCCCCACATT